>NC_140584.1:698631856-699219356 GCF_964204655.1 Triturus cristatus | reverse complement strand
GACCACAGATTCAGCACTTCAAAATTGTTTTATTTGATTGCAGTCGTCATAACGCGTTTCGGCTTCACAAAAGCCTTGATCACATGAAATGGCCACAATGTTGCAATCTTTTTAAAGTGACAGGTGCAAGTGTGGCGATACCACGTGCTAGTTTCAACAATAGACATAGAAAATACAGGTAAAAACATGATTTGAAAGAGGAACATATAATGTATATGTATACAATTATAACATAGTAGTTTCTACGGGTTCCCCTCATAATGTATTTGCCTAAACTTGACATTTGTTCAAATTGGACTAATATTGGAGCGTGCTTTTCTCAACTTTGTTTTACCGCTGTTGTCAAGTACTCAGGACCCTTGATATTCCATCCTTTATATGCGTCTTTGTTGTTTGGTACAATATATTCCTGTTATACAAATTTGTTTGTACCCCAAGCCTGGGACACTATATCTGCATTCCCTGTCCATGTATATCCATATTGTTAAAGTTAAAGTGTAATAGTGCTATGTGCAAATGTGTGATTGGATACGATTTAAAGTGCTAAGTGGATAGATATGAGGGATATTTTTAACCAATTAATGCAGTTTTCTTACTCTATGTGGTACTAGGAATGGGGTCATGTCAGTGCTATCAATTTATATATATTCAGTGAAGACTGAAATGTGTGAGGAAAGGAATTGCAGATACAGATTAAATGGTTTATCTGCATCCGTGACTGCGACTCGTTTTGTTCTTGGTAGAAGGAACTTGGTTCATGTTTAGCAGCGAAGTTCTGTTGCAGAGTACGCACCACCACAAGAGCGCCAACAACACCCATAGAACCAAGTGAGGAGGAGCGTGTTAAACGCATGGGGTGATGGCTGCCGCCACGGACTGCCGAGGTTGGGTCCACACAGCTTCAAAAATAAGACTGCATTGGAACGGATGCAAACCAAAATAAGAACGAAAAAAATGGCATTAAACACCCACTGGAGGGCAGACAAAATATATGAATGTTTACAAGTCCCATAATGCTTGGTTACTCATTTTCACCAGGGAGGTCCACCAGGGGAAAAACTCACTTTATAAAGGGGTCAGAAAGGGATACTTAGTTTAAGGACTAAAACACCTCCAATCCCATCAGAATACTGCAAATAACCAACAGAAGGTGTGAAGTCCGTGGAGAGAAGAATAGTTAACCAATAAATGCTATGAGGAAGTGCAGGAGATCCTACAGGTAGTCGAGACACCACCTAACAGGAGGTGAGAGTCCATCAGCCCACCCTTACTGGCGGAGCATCGTCATTTGGAACTCTAAGGAATCACGGTCTGAGCCCACAATCGCGGGTCACAAGAGGCTCTGCTAGGTGCACAGGCCAGTGATTCCCGAAAGAAAAACACTCCTGCCAGGGTTTATACCCAAGACCTGGGGACTCAAGGAATGTGCAGTGCTCATGTGTAATGTGAGATTAAAAATGAATACTTGGTCAAAAAATATGTTTATTGGGAATTAACCAAGTTTCATATCTAAAAGAGCCTAAAGTATTTTAAAAAAAATTGACTAATTCCTGGCTCAATCATGGTGTGGTCGACATGTTTCAGCCGAAGTGGTCAATTGACCCGGCTTTCTTCACGACCAAAAAAATATATAATCTAAGATGCTACTGCTCAAAAAACAAGTGGTTTGTGAAAAGCAAAAGACATGCAATCACAATGTGACCGTTAGATAAGATAGTGGCAACAGCCACCCTACCAGACATACAGTCTCGTGTTTGAGCGCAAGAACAATGTCTCCTTTCCTAAAAAGAGAGTCCAAACAGGTCAGACATCAGGAATGGACACCATGCACAAGAAAACAGCATTACTGGTCACAATTCGGCAAAGCTAATTCTGCACTGCCATTATTTTTAAAAAAACTCGAATGATGTTATCAACACAACAATATGTAAATTAAAATGAAAACTCACCCAGCCTTATGTGGGAGAACTGCCTCACCTCAACCGGCTGACTGCTCGGAGAAGGAGGCACAGCTCTGTTTAAATGTGGAGAGAAAACAGACACGTTGCATATGGATACCTGTCCGCTTCATACTCAGCACATATACCTTTAAACACTTTGTCAAAAACCTCAAAAACTAAAGAGTCAAAGACTTCAAGAAAACCCATAAAAAAGCGTCAATGCAGGTAGGAGAAATGTGTTTGCAAACCCTGCCCTGATCTGGTAAAACAAGACTGAAGACAGAGTTGCAATTCATAATTTTCGATGGAGTTTGATATGGTAGTGTATTTCTCCATTGTTCCCAAATAGGTAGGCAGTCTGGCTGGTTTAGAAAAACCAAGGCATGGCTAGTTTAAGAAACCAAGGCATATGAGGTGTGAGCCCTCAACTCTAGGAAGCTACAAAGCCCTCCCCTCGGTTGCAGTCAAAGGACCAGTATATCGTGAACAAACATCGTGAACAAACGGAACCTTAGCAGGACTCACTCTCCCCTTACCTGTCCGTCGGTACCTCAGACTGGCCAACAAACTGTCTGGAAGGTATCGGCAGGAAGGGGAGGGTTCCTTTTATGTCCACTCCAATTGGGATAATCTTAGTCGATTACAATCAGGTGCGGGTACGCCAGAATTCGTCAGGCAGCCGCCAGATGGAAAAGAGCATGCGCGTGACTGGGATACATGCTATGGGGCTTGCACAAATGCGCACACTCCATAGCATGTATCCCAGTCACGCTCATGCTCTTTTCCATCTGGCGGCTGCCTGACGAATTCTGGCGTACCCGCACCTGATTGTAATCGACTAAGATTATCCCAATTGGAGTGGACATAAAAGGAACCCTCCCCTTCCTGCCGATACCTTCCAGACAGCTCGTTGGCCAGTCTGAGGTACCGACGGACAGGTAAGGGGAGAGTGAGTCCTGCTAAGGTTCCGTTTGTTCACGATGTTTGTTCACGATATACTGGTCCTTTGACTGCAACCGAGGGGAGGGCTTTGTAGCTTCCTAGAGTTGAGGGCTCACACCTCATATGCCTTGGTTTCTTAAACTAGCCATGCCTTGGTTTTTCTAAACCAGCCAGACTGCCTACCTATTTGGGAACAATGGAGAAATACACTACCATATCAAACTCCATCGAAAATTATGAATTGCAACTCTGTCTTCAGTCTTGTTTTACCAGATCAGGGCAGGGTTTGCAAACACATTTCTCCTACCTGCATTGACGCTTTTTTATGGGTTTTCTTGAAGTCTTTGACTCTTTAGTTTTTGAGGTTTTTGACAAAGTGTTTAAAGGTATATGTGCTGAGTATGAAGCGGACAGGTATCCATATGCAACGTGTCTGTTTTCTCTCCACATTTAAACAGAGCGGTGCCTCCTTCTCCGAGCAGTCAGCCGGGTGAGGTGAGGCAGTTCTCCCACATAAGGCTGGGTGAGTTTTCATTTTAATTTACATATTGTTGTGTTGATAACATCATTCGAGTTCTTTTAAAAATAATGGCAGTGCAGAATTAGCTTTGCCGAATAGTGACCAGTAATGCTGTTTTCTTGTGCATGGTGTCCATTCCTGATGTCTGACCTGTTTGGACTCTCTTTTTAGGAAAGGAGACATTGTTCTTGCGCTCAAACACGAGACTGTATGTCTGGTAGGGTGGCTATTGCCACTATCTTATCTAACGGTCACATTTTGATTGCATGTCTTTTGCTTTTCACAAATCACTTGTTTTTTGAGCAGTAGCATCTTAGATTATATATTTTTTTGGTCCTGAAGAAAGCCGGGTCAATTGACCACTTCGGCTGAAACATGTCGACCACACCATGATTGAGCCAGGAATTAGTCAATTTTTTTGAAAAGACTATAGGCTCTTTTAGATATGAAACTTGGTTAATTCCCAATAAACATATTTTTTGACCAAGTATTCATTTTTAATCTCACATTACACATGAGCACTGCACATTCCTTGAGTCCCCAGGTCTTGGGTATAAACCCTGGCAGGAGTGTTTTTCTTTCGGGAATCACTGGCCTGTGCACCTAGCAGAGCCTCTTGTGACCCACGATTGTGGGCTCAGACCGTGATTCCTTAGAGTTCCAAATGACGATGCTCCGCCAGTAAGGGTGGGCTGATGGACTCTCACCTCCTGTTAGGTGGTGTCCCGACTACCTGTAGGATCTCCTGCACTTCCTCCTAGCATTTATTGGTTAACTATTCTTCTCTCCACGGACTTCACACCTTCTGTTGGTTATTTGCAGTATTCTGATGGGATTGGAGGTGTTTTAGTCCTTAAACTAAGTATCCCTTTCTGACCCCTTTATAAAGTGAGTTTTTTTGGTGATTAGAGCAGCTACGGCTGCGGGTCTTGTTCAGACTCTAGGAGTCTCTAGTAGTCTTATCCCGCTCCCCACTGTCTCTGACTTCGAGTAACCCACCCCCCCCCATGATGGCTGACTTTGCAGGTTTAGCTTTTGATGATGAAACCTTGAGTAACATTTTATCGGATAACCCTAGCATCCTTGACTCCCTACCAGAAATGACGGCGAATCCCAAGGATGACTGGGCGACTTTACTCAACCTTAGAAAAACACAATCACGTACAGCAGTCCATGGCTTAGTCATGGCTGAATACTTACGAGGAAAATGTGCCCCTACGGGTTTGATTGTCACCAACGCACTGAGACTGTTTCTTACAGATAAACAGTTCATACGGGATTGGTCACTTTTCGCCTGGCGGTGTACCCGTGACTGGTTAATTCTCATTATCAGCACAGCGAAACGCCAGGCTGATGCCATTCTCGTTGAAATTCAAACTCTAGAAGGGCAAATTAAAGCAACCATTACATCAGCCCTTTTTAAAAAACAAATGGATGAGACCAATAAAAGCAATAAAGAATATAGAGACAACATCTTGATCAATAAAATTGATAAATTCAAGAAAGACCTGGCCCGTTTCTCTTGGGAGAAAATCTATCCATACACGAGTGACACCTATGTGGCCCCATTGTTTAATAACAAAGGGAGACGCTATGGGTCCAATTATTCATCGTCTGGGTCCGAAATCGGATCTGATGATTCTGACTCTTTTACAACAGGAGCCCCCCGAGGGAGAGGGAGAGGACAGTCCCGTAGGTACAACAGAAGGCGTGGTAATCAAAATTTCTACCCCAACCAAGGCCAATGGTGGCCACCGGCTCCATGGGGCTACCAACCACCTCCTTTTCCACCACACATGCAAACCTATCCACCACAACAGCAATTTTACCCCAATCAGTCTTTTTTAGAGCAGGGTCAGGGCCGCACCAGAGGCAAGCGGAGAGGCACTTCTACGGTCCACTGGCAACCAGACCAGACGTTCCCGAACACTCGGAGCAGGAGGGGCAACCAACAATCATCAACCAATTCGACCACCGAGTGAATGACCTGGTGGTCAATCTCAGCTCTAAAATCCTCACGGCAGACGAACAGAGTGTCCTCAATAGAGGTTTGGGCTTTGTACCCACCTATTCAGGCGATCCTTTCGCTTTAAGATGTGAACTCGAAAAATTCTTCAGGAAAATTAGGCTTCACTTCTTTTTCAAAAACAAAGAGCAGGTCGATAATGTCTCCTCTATGGATGACATTAACAGTCTGAACACTGGACTACGCCCTAAAAGTAATTTCACTCCTCTGCCCCATCAGGTCCCTTCACAAGTTTCCACCTTTGAGAAGGCAGTTACTTATGACTTGATGTCACTATGCGACACACGGCCCACGAATTATTGTAATTTCTCCAAAAAGGATAAAATCGCTCTTCAGAATCTGATCAAGGATACGTCTGTCATTATTAAGCCGGCAGACAAAGGTGGGGCAACGGTGTTGCAAGACACTGTTGTCTATTGGACCGAATGTCTCAGACAGCTATCAGATGCCAAGTCCTACCGGGTTTTGGAATCAGATCCCACTTCTAGACTCACTTTAGAGATCAAACAGCTAGTTGAGGAAGGGGAGGCAGAGGGATGGATCACGCCACATGAGGCCAGGTTTTTGGTAACTAACAACCCTGTGATGCCCTATTTCTACTGCCTCCCAAAAATCCACAAAACAGCAACGACCGCCCCCTGGACGACCCATCATCGCTGGGATCGGCTCACTATTGGAGCCTTTGTCCAAATTTGTGGATGTATTCTTGCGACCCATGGTCGCCGAGATGCCGACCTATCTCAAAGACACGTCTGATGTCTTGCGGATCTTGCCTGAGATTGAATTTAATACTGACACTGATCTCTTGGCCAGTTTTGACGTGGAGTCACTTTATACGTGCATTCCACAATTAGAGACCCTTGATTCCATCAGAGGATTATTGGAAGCACGTATGTTGGACAGCATGACCCCCGTCACTTTTATTATGGAGTGTGCCAGACTGGCTATGACTGAGAACTTCTTCAGATTTGAGGATCAGATCTTTCTACAGACGTCTGGCACTTCTATGGGCAGTGTTTTTGCGCCCAGCCTCGCCAACCTCTATGTCCATCTATTTGAACAAAATCATGTACTCAACCACAGCAATCCATATCGTCATCATTTGGTGCTGTGGAAGAGATACATAGATGACATCCTGGTGGTATGGCGGGGCACTAGCCAGGAGATCCTTTCTTTTCACTCCTGGCTTAATCAACAGAATGCTTTTTTGAATTTTACCATCGAATTAGACCAACATCGGTTAGCGTTCCTGGACGTTTCCATCTTTGTTCATGAGAATTCATTACACTCTGAACTATACAAGAAACCTATGTCTAAGAACTCTCTCTTGTCTTTTAACAGTCATCATCCTAAGGCCCTCCGGGAAAACCTCCCGGTTGGCCAGTTCCTACGGATCCGCAGGAACTGTTCCACAAGACAGCTTTTTGATAAGCATGCTAGAGAACTAGCTATACAACTACAGTCACGACAGTATCCCAAGCGCCTGGTGCGACGAGCATGGAAACGAGCATCAAACAATAACCATGACGCTCTACTAGACATCAACACGCCCAGGACCACCAATGAAAGACTCACTTTTGTCACCACTTTCTGTACTTTGTCCAACCGTATACAGAAAACAGTGCGAAAACATTGGCAGATATTAAATATAATGTCTGACAATATCTTGCCTCCTCTTTTTGCATTTAAAAAGGGTCCAAGCTTACGCGACAGTTTAGTCCATACACGGCCTTTGTCGCATCCCACAGGTGGGACCAACACCTTGTGGTCATTACCTCCAGTCCGAGGCCACTTTCCGTGCGGCTCATGTAGTGTTTGTCCTCAGACCATCAAGACCACATCAGTGGACATAGGGACAGGTCGCCCGTGGATATTACATAATCACACGAATTGTAATTCGGAATGTGTGATTTACAGGATCACGTGCCCCTGTGCTTTGCACTATATAGGGTACACCACACGTAAAGTCAAGCTCCGCATTAGCGAGCACAAAAGTACCATCCGCTGCATGAAACAATCTACCTGTCTGACTGATCATTTCCTAGCCAAGAAACACAAGGCCGATGACCTTAGGTGGCTCGTGCTGGAACGCCCTTTCATTCCTCAACATATAACAGACATCTCCAAGTTCTTATTCTCTAGAGAACAAAAATGGATTTTCAAATTGAAGACAGACACACAAGGCTTAAATGACAACATACCGTGGGCCTCTCTATGAAGCCCTAGGGTCAAACAATCATTTTGCCTACTTTGAGATTTGCTGAGATACAATACTTTTGATAGTGCACTCACTCCTGTCATTTATAGTGAGTAATACGATATCTGACCTTTGTCATTTACATTTGACGTTATAAGGCATTGTCTTTATAGGCATGCTCTAGCGATACATGAGTGTAAATAAATCTACACATATATTTCCTCACTCATCGTGCTTTTTGGGACGTATAAATGATGGAGAGATACTAGATGTTACCTTTACGTAAGTGTATGCCACGTTTATGCCTGTGTGTTGCAACGAGCCATCCTGTTTGTGGGGTTTTTTGACGACACTGTCTTTTGCCAACACTCCTTTGAAACCCTATGCGTTCTGAGATGTAGTTCCATAACTAAGAATCAGTAGGGACTTATCAATACGCCACACACGGGTTATGTCTTTGTAAGCTGTCTTTGTAAGTAGGCTTACTTTGTCATCATCATTTCATCATTTTTTGTTGATCGCGCTTTAGCGACACATGAGTAGATGAAAAAATGTTTACTCTATCCCTGTCCCGCTTTTTAACACGCATTTGAAATTTGGAGAGGGACTCAAAAACATTGCATTCGGCTCTAAGCTATAGAGTTCTGTATGTCACTGCCATTGTTTTGAGGCTGACGCTGTGCTTTGTTTTTTGTGCACTCGCACTGACGCCTGGTGTTGGATTGCAGTTTTAGTATATCCTTATCCAAATTCCAGTACAGCATCTGTTGTAAAGCGTGAGTGTCTTCAACACGCATGCGCTTTTTCGCGACACTGCTTGTTTGCATCCGCGTCTCGGGGCTTGCACAAATGCGCACGCTCCATAGCATGTATCCCAGTCACGCGCATGCTCTTTTCCATCTGGCGGCTGCCTGACGAATTCTGGCGTACCCGCACCTGATTGTAATCGACTAAGATTATCCCAATTGGAGTGGACATAAAAGGAACCCTCCCCTTCCTGCCGATACCTTCCAGACAGCTCGTTGGCCAGTCTGAGGTACCGACGGACAGGTAAGGGGAGAGTGAGTCCTGCTAAGGTTCCGTTTGTTCACGATGTTTGTTCACGATATACTGGTCCTTTGACTGCAACCGAGGGGAGGGCTTTGTAGCTTCCTAGAGTTGAGGGCTCACACCTCATATGCCTTGGTTTCTTAAACTAGCCATGCCTTGGTTTTTCTAAACCAGCCAGACTGCCTACCTATTTGGGAACAATGGAGAAATACACTACCATATCAAACTCCATCGAAAATTATGAATTGCAACTCTGTCTTCAGTCTTGTTTTACCAGATCAGGGCAGGGTTTGCAAACACATTTCTCCTACCTGCATTGACGCTTTTTTATGGGTTTTGTTGAAGTCTTTGACTCTTTAGTTTTTGAGGTTTTTGACAAAGTGTTTAAAGGTATATGTGCTGAGTATGAAGCGGACAGGTATCCATATGCAACGTGTCTGTTTTCTCTCCACATTTAAACAGAGCGGTGCCTCCTTCTCCGAGCAGTCAGCCGGGTGAGGTGAGGCAGTTCTCCCACATAAGGCTGGGTGAGTTTTCATTTTAATTTACATATTGTTGTGTTGATAACATCATTCGAGTTCTTTTAAAAATAATGGCAGTGCAGAATTAGCTTTGCCGAATAGTGACCAGTAATGCTGTTTTCTTGTGCATGGTGTCCATTCCTGATGTCTGACCTGTTTGGACTCTCTTTTTAGGAAAGGAGACATTGTTCTTGCGCTCAAACACGAGACTGTATGTCTGGTAGGGTGGCTATTGCCACTATCTTATCTAACGGTCACATTTTGATTGCATGTCTTTTGCTTTTCACAAATCACTTGTTTTTTGAGCAGTAGCATCTTAGATTATATATTTTTTTGGTCCTGAAGAAAGCCAGGTCAATTGACCACTTCGGCTGAAACATGTCGACCACACCATGATTGAGCCAGGAATTAGTCAATTTTTTTGAAAAGACTATAGGCTCTTTTAGATATGAAACTTGGTTAATTCCCAATAAACATATTTTTTGACCAAGTATTCATTTTTAATCTCACATTACACATGAGCACTGCACATTCCTTGAGTCCCCAGGTCTTGGGTATAAACCCTGGCAGGAGTGTTTTTCTTTCGGGAATCACTGGCCTGTGCACCTAGCAGAGCCTCTTGTGACCCGCGATTGTGGGCTCAAACCGTGATTCCTTAGAGTTCCAAATGACGATGCTCCGCCAGTAAGGGTGGGCTGATGGACTCTCACCTCCTGTTAGGTGGTGTCCCGACTACCTGTAGGATCTCCTGCACTTCCTCATAGCATTTATTGGTTAACTATTCTTCTCTCCACGGACTTCACACCTTCTGTTGGTTATTTGCAGGACCACCAGGGGGCCAACATTACAAGATAAGCTATCTAACAGCTGGTCGTCATTTACCACAAAACAAAATCGGCTTTTCTTTGAGAAAGGTCGCGAAGACCGAAACGCGTCCGGACAAGAATTGTCGATACAGATTAAATGGTTTACCTGCATCTGTGAGTGTGACTGGTTTTCTTCTTGGTAGAAGGAAATTGGTTCAGGTTTTTCAGCGAGGTTCTGTTGCAGAGTACGCACCACCACAAGAGCGCCAACAACACCCATTGAGCAGTGCACACTCCATCCTACAGCAAACTGCAATGTCCTGGGGGTGGGCACCCCAGGACACTGCTGGAGCTCGCCCTGGGGGTGGCGGTCCCCAGGGCCATTTATGGCTCCAGGAGAGGGGCAGCGCCGCCAACTCCAATTTGGAAAAGAGCCCATGGGAGGTGGTGGTCCCTGGGGCTGTGTGGGGGGGGATTGAGCCCCCCCTCGCACATTATTTTAAAAATAGCCCGAGGAGGTGGCGGCCCCCCACACCTAATTATCTAGATAGCCCTGGGAATGTGGCGGTCCTCTGGAATCCCTGTGGGACCCCCTGAGCAGGCCTACGAAGTCGGGGTGTTTCTACTCTGCCCCCTTTTCTTGTTTTGTATCGTTTTTTAACCTTTTTTCTTGTGACTCAGTTCAACCGAGTCACAAGATGGCTGCCAACACTTCCAGGTTTAAAGTGTTGGCAGCCAATCAAATTGCAGGCTCGAGATCAGGAGGATTTGCGGATTCTCCGCGTCCCCAGTTGTATATTTGAGAAATATAAACATTTCTCAGGAACTACTGGACGGTTGTACACCATTTAACAAAAAGAGTGCTTTCTGAACCAAGAGCTACCTTTTTGCCAAGTTTGGTGTAATTCCGTTCAGCAGTTCAGGCTGTAGCCATGTCTAAAGTTTCCTATGGAAATTAACATGGAGAAAACGCGTTTCTGGACCCCTCCTTATTCTCAGCCCCCACTTGACTAATCACCCCGGAACGGTCAACTCCGCAGCTGACCTGACCGCCCCATTAGTTTTGAAAATTTCACGAAGATTCACCAAACGACGCCAAAGATATTGGCAAATCAAAAAACGCTTTTCCTATGGATACTAGGTCCTAACTATAACTACCTACTGGCGACCGCCAGTGGGGAATATATAAAAAAAACACAACAGCAGAAATATATATATATATAAATATATATGTCATTACATGTATACTGAAACATGACAACATATGTATGTCGATGACATTGTCTATTTACTTTTCTCTATTTACACGGAAGTGTGCATCCATTCATTAGGAGTTACATAAATAAAGAAGAAAAACACAAATTTAAAAATTACACAATCTATGTATATTATGCACAACACACATGTAAATGTCTGACAATGCAAGTATTACAACATGTAGCTACATATGGCTGTATATACAGGGGGCCTGTGCCATGTACATAGAAATGTTAGCAATATAATATGTTTATGTGTGTATGTATGTTTGTATACATATTGCTTTATACTTAGATGTGTGGGTATGTCTCTATACATGTACAGATTCATTTCTACTTATGGGGCGAAGAAAAATAATATATATGTATATATATTGTTTTCTCATTCCAAACCTTTCTTACTAGTATGGACTCCCCTCCCAAACAAATCGCTCCAAACTCTTTCTTTCTATAGCCAAATCATTCAACTAACAGGTACACATGTCTTCTGCCAATAACACCTCACATCTTCCCTTTACTAATCTACTTCAATCAATCTAACCTTTTAGAATAAATACAGTAAATCCATGAGATTTTAACAGTACAAAATCTATCACGCTTACCATAACTTTTCCACAAGGAAACAAAATAAGCATTTTACTAATCTATTACCTTTTTACCTCTAGCTTTGCATTCAGGAGTAGTGTGCTACTCAAAGCAAAGCTAATCAATGCCTAGTCAGGGGTAGTAAGTGCTATATAAATACAATTTACAATTACAACCCTCAATCTCAACTATTTTGATATATGCGTGTCAACGTTCATTCCTTGAGGCACCTGGGAAATTGCATATAATGGGGTACCTCTACATTCGTGAACCAATCTCTAAGAACATGTGGTCTAGTAATTAAAGGGCTGGTTCACTGAAATATACACGAATATGTGCACTACAGATTTCTATATACAAGTTACATATATTTACTCATGTTTGCCAATTCTCAAAATCCTTCTGGTGTGTACACTGAAACATGATAGTCACAGTTTCCCAGGCATATTCCTATCTCTCAATATGTACTCAATCAATCAATTAATCAGTGATTTTATAGAGTGCACTACTCACCCGTGAGGGTCTCAAGGCGTTGGGTGGGGGGGGGGGGAGAAGAGCAGCTCCGGGTCAGTCGAAGAGCCAGGTCTTGAGGTCCTTCCTGAACATGTGGAGGTTTGGGGAGCATCTGATGTTGACCGGGAGCTCATTCCAGGATTTGGCTGCTATGTAGGAGAAAGATCTCCCGCCGGTTCTGTTTCTGCAGATGCGGGGGACCTCTGCCAGGGCGAGGTCAGCGGAGTGGAGGTTCATCTTGGGTGCGTGGAAACAAACTCGGTCGTTGAGGTATTTGGGTCTGATGTTGTTGAGGGATTTGTAGGCGTGTGTGAGGAGTTTGAAAGTGATTCTCTTCTTGACGGGGAGCCAGCGGAGGCTTCAGAGATGTTGGGTCATATGTTCGTGGCGTGGAGTCCCTAGGATGAGCCTGGCAGTGGTGTTCTGGATGGTTTTGAGTTTGTGTAGAAGAGTTTTGTTGATTCCGGCGTAGAGGGTGTTACCGTAGTCTAGTCGGCTGGTTATGAGAGCGTGGGTGACGGTCCTTCTGCAGTTGGGTGGGATCCATTTGAAGTTCTTGCGGAGGCAGTTGAAGCTGGCGGATGCGACAGCGTTGATCTGGCGGTTCATGGAGAGGTAGGAGTCAAGGATTATGCCGAGGTTACGAGCGTGGTCTGTAGGGGTGGGTGGGCTCCCGAGGGAGGAGGGCCACCAGGTGTTGTCCCAGGCGGAGGTGCAGAGTCCGAGGAGGAGGACCTCGGTCTTCTCGGAGTTGAGCTTTAGGCAGCTGCCCTTCATCCAGGCGGCTACGTTTCTCATTCCATCCTGGAAGCTGAGTCTGGTGATTTCTGGGTTCTTGGTGAGGGAGAGGATGAGCTGTGTGTTGTTGGCGTAGGAAACTATGCTGAGCACGTGTTGTCTGACGATGGCGGCAATAGGGGCCATGTAGATGTTGAAGAGCGTCGGGCTTAGTGAAGATCCCGGAGGTACTCCGCAGATGATGTCAGTGGGATCAGAGAGGAAGGGGGGGGGGGCGGGGGAGTCTGCTCCTCTGGGTTCTGCCGGTGGAATGCCTGCAGGGCAGACAATGGGCAGACAATCTGCAAGAGTGCAATGGACAAAAATAGTGCAAAAGCTGATATTGCTTCTCTTCTTTCTAAACAAACTAGTATTCCCTGTGGAGAAAACCCTTCTCCTACACCCCAATGAAATATGGGGCATATCCTTGTATTTCCTATCCTTTTCCAAGAGCATTTTTAAGTCCATTAGCACAGTATACAACTGCCTTCAGAATGGGTGTATAATAATTGTATGCAACTTGCTGTGCCCACTGTGAGGTAAACAATTGCAAGAGTACCCACTGAAAGCTGCACACCCCATTGATACCAAGAGATACTCACATAATTATCCTTTTACGTATATGAAATGTACAGGTTTACACTTTCTGCATGTGGAAATGGAACACAAAAGTGCCTTTGCACCATGTAACCTTCTTTTCTGTTTCTCCACGGGGAAAACATTTTTTCCCGGGAAGAAATTCCTTTCCATAAGTCCCCATCAATTTTAGCATAGTTCTCTACCCACTCCCACGCTGAAAATGGGATTATGTCCCCATGAGTTACTTATTTCTGCATCTAGGTTGAATTTAGGTGAAAAGAAAACTTTGTCAACTGGTACCATAGAGTTCATTGTGTTAGAGGTGCCATAAGTCTCTCAGGCAGAGGCAGAAATAGCTGACTGATTGCAACTATAATTGTAATTGCATTTTTATATGCCTTACTACCTTTGCAGTGCATTACTCCAGAACCCAAGGATAGTGATAAATCCAGTATTATTGGTTATTGTTGACTATTTGGATTAGTTTTGTGAGCCCTATACAGGAGGTTAGGTTTTGTTAAATTGAAGGGGTATCACTTTCCAAAAAAGGAGAGGTTGTGTGTTTTTTAAAAGAGGTGTAGGCAGTTTGCAGGAATGGCAATAATAGAGATTAAGGCGAATATGTGAGTTGTGCTTTGGGAGAGGAGGCATGCATAGGATGGAAGGAAAGAAAAGGGCCATTTGAAAGAAAAATAGAGAGGAGGCAGTCAGACGTTTTAAGTAAAGGTCAGATTTTTATGCCATATTTTAAGTATATAGAGGATCTTTTTGAGATTGCATGCAATTTGGGGATCCAATACTGTAGAAAGGAATTACATTGTGCATATGAAGGTTTTTAGGTATTATGATAGGCACCAGAATCAGGCAATTAGTCTGTCTGCTGCTAAGCTACTGCTACACCACCGCTATGGCCAGGTCCACTCATGAGCTCAAGGGATGGAAGTGAAAAGTAATGGCTGGACACATATGTAGGGAAATGTTGAGAACATTAGCCTGTACTCAAAGGAAGCAGTAAACTCAATATCATAGCAATGTCGGTAACGTAAGGCATTTTTAATCACAAAGCTTTCCGAAAATTATATTACCCCTACATCCCTCGTCCTCGTCCCGGTCGTTACGGCATGAGGTGACATCACCTGGCAACAAAGAACAGGAGGACCCTAGAAAGCCAGCCCCACCCACCCAACTGGAGTGCAATAAAGGAGACTGGCACGCCTGGCTCCTGCTGTATATATCCAAGCCATCGTCAAAGGACTAATAGGAGGGAGGGTGGGGTCTAATGACTGTGACGAGATGGACTAAGGGTAATGAACCGGTAACCGGTCATTACAAAACTAGCCCAAATATCCATGAAATTATTTAAGAAGGGGAAATGCATTTTGGTTTGACTAAACCAGGCAATATACTAATAAAGTCCTCGGACCTGGTTTCGATGTCATTGTTTTAAATTATGTTCTTGCATGACACTCACCCATAAAAACACACAATCTCAGTCGCCGAAACAATCGATTTAACACATCTATTATAATGACACCACTTTAAGCTAGTATCCATTACAGCACCGTATCTTTACCTGATCTGTGTTCATTTTGTCATTAGGCGAGCTGTGGATTTCTGCATGAAGTTTCCTTTGCGCAGTCTCTCTGTTATCGCTGTTATTCAATTGTTTTCCTTGGAACCCGTGATTTGGAGGACTGGTTGGTCTACGCTTCAAGGTTAATCAGGCTTGGGAGGACGCTCCTGAAATTCCTTTGCACGTGGTGAAGACAAGCATATTCCTGGAGTACACAAGTTATGTGCTTAGGAATTAACTCGCTGTGCACCCGCGCTCCCTTGCCTGGGCTTCAGTCTCTCCCCTCTCTGAATGCTGAGGGCCGGTAGTGTGCTGCTGGAAGTCTTTCCTTCCCTTGGATACCCAACTTCGCTGCTCTCACACCGGTAAAAAGTTACAGCTGTTGTCACCCGGTTGCCTAGCAACCCTTCGAAGCACAGATTGCAGTGCTCTATTGCTGGTCCCGGAAGCGGAAACAGGGTATCCACCAGTCCGGGACGGTCAGCAAGAATACCTGGGCATGATTTATCTCCCCGCGCGTAAACAAATATTTTTGAGGACGGGAGTTCGGAGGCTTAGACCTTGTATGTTTATCAATGTCATGAGGCCGATCGCGAAAAATCTCACGAACTTTAACACCAAAATGTTCCCAAGGTATACAAGCTGGGCGCTGGGGAACTAACGCTTTGTTACGTTAAACACCATCTCCCTTGCTTAAGCGTCACAAGCTATCCAGTGCCACTGTTAGGACAGAGGCAGGTGGTGAGTTTCCGGGCAAAATTTCTCCCAGCCGGGCGGTTTCCAGTTCCGCTGTTGTTACACCGGTAAAAAGTTAGAGCTGTTGATACCCCGGTGCTAAGCAACCACCCTGACGCACAGATTCCAGTTTCCCGATGCTGGTACTGTGTGCTGTAAACACCAGAGTGTCGGCAGGTGAACACCCATTTTAGAATTTCCCTGGCTAGTGCGTTATTTGAAAGTTAAGTCATTTGAAAAAACTTTATTCGACAATTGAGTCATGAAAGTATCGTACATCAAGCAGGATCATTAACATAATTTATAAAGAAAATATGACAAGATAAACTCAACACATGATTTCCCACTTGAAACTCCCTAGATTGCGAAATATTCCATGATTACAAATTGTTGATAATTCCTACACATACAATTAAAATAAAATAGTTCATTTTTAAGCAGCAATATGACTATATTAGTTCATCCTCAGCAAAAATTGGTCAGAGCCACAAAAAGATTAAGACAAAAAAAATTTTTGCATGTGAGAATGGACAAGTAAAATTATCATAAAATGGTTAAAACATGACTACTTTAGGGTGCCTTATCGTTAGTCACATTCATACTAGAGTGTCTATATCGTATAATCCAGGCCCACTTGATATATTTAGCCATTGCTATTGCAATTGTCGGGTTTGGATCTGAGCGCAAAATTCTTAGCGCCTCCTCATACCTTCGAATGCCTATGAGACGACAGACGGGTAATACCCACTTTTTACGGGGATGCTCATAGAGGGGGCAGAAAAAGATAAAATGACTAAGAGACTCGATCGTGTCTCTGCATTTGGGACATTTGTCCTGGGACCCATTAGCCCACTTGCACGTAAATGTGCAAATAGGTAGGGTTCCTATCCTAAACTGGAAATACAGTTTACGATCAATTGGTTCTTCGATCATGCCCCAAAATTGTTCCTGACCAGGATTGGCCTTAATCTCCAGGTATCTAGATGTTAACTGGGATGCTCTCCCCCTGGAAGCAGACTCCGTAGCTACGAGTTCCCAATACTTAGTTTTAACAATATCTTTTGACGGGAAAACCGCGTTTAGGGGATCATCCCATAGGTTGCTCCACCCCAGTCTGTAAAGTAATGCTTTGCTGGACTTCAGCCATTCTATTTTATGAAAGTGGTCTTTCTCCATTATTTCTTTTAATCCCAAAGCATATTGCCTGAGCTCCTCAGTTGACCATACCCTACGCCAATATAGCAATGGTCGCAAATTAGCAGTATCCTGTAGGGTTTTCAGGCCAAGGTCCCAAAATAGGGGTAACAGGGGAGTACTTTGTGGCACTCCAACAATTTTCCGTATGAACTCACTCTCCATTATATTCAAGCGTTTGGGATTGTTACCATAGCCCCATAGTTCTGAGCCATATAATGACGAGCTACGAATCTTCATTGAATACATTTCTAAGAGTGGGCTTATTGGTTGTGAGTGCGAAGCTTTGAATCTTTTCATAAGAAAGCCCGTCTGCTGCCGGAACTTCAGAATTGACATGTCTAGTTGGCTTTTCCAACACATATTTTTCTGTATCGTCACTCCCAAATATGTGAACGCATCAACTTGTTCCAGGGGCAAACCACCCATTACAATTTTGCCACCAAACGGTTTGTTAGATCTACACGGGTTAGGGCCGTTAAGAACCATAAACTTGGTTTTGGAAACATTTATTTCCAAACCACGAAGCAAGCAGAACTCTTCAAAGCGACGGAGGGTAAGCTGTAGGCCACTCGGAGTTTTGGAAATCAACAATGTGTCGTCCGCGAACATGAGAACTGGGATACGGATGCCATTCATAGCCGGTGCATCCGTGGGGACCCGGGAGAGGAATTCGGCCACGCCGTTCACGAAGAGCGAGAACAAGGTCGGTGCCATAACACAGCCCTGCCGAACTCCACGCTCCACGGGGAATGACTCAGTTACCTGTCCCGGCCGTCCCCATCGGACCCGTGCAAAGTTGTTCTCATGTAAGCGGACCACCAAAGCCAACAACTCCGGCGCCATCCCCAACTCCTCCAGTACTTTCCACAGCTTGCCTCGTGGGACCAAGTCAAACGCCGCCCGCAGATCAACAAACACGGCATATAAAACCCCTTTCCCTAGGACAACTGTCCGCCAGTATAGGACGACAAACCTGAAGACCTGATCTATTGTACTTGTTTTTGGACGAAACCCAGCCTGCAAGGGACTTAGTATGCTATTATCTTCTATCCAGGTCTGAATTTTGCCCAAAACCAATCTGCCCAGGATTTTCTGCATAGCGTCTATTAGGCTTATGGGCCTATAGTTACAAGCCAGCGATTTGTCCCCTTTTTTATATATCGGGACAATTTCGGCACCCTTCCAAGAGTGGGGGATGCTCATTCCCTGGGCTATGGCATTAGCCATATGGGTGATGTATAGACACCATCTTTTTCTATTGTACAAAAATACATCGGCCGGGATACAATCCATGCCTGGTGCACGTCCCTGGGTAACCATGTCAAGCGCTAGGTCAACATCCTCCGAGGTAAACGCAGGACTATTATAGAACGGCCACTCCCGTTGGGGTATTCTGGAATCCTCAATACCTTTAGAGTACTGTGACTTAAAAAAGTCTACCCAAGCACTCTGGGGGACATGATTATGAGGACTATCAGTGATTTCGCCCCTCTTCCATTTAAAAATGTCCCAGAGTTTTTTCTGATTTTTGTCAGCACATGCTGCTTTTAAGTCTTGCCACTCGCCCTCGTCCCAGTCTTTTTTTGCTTTCCATAGGGTCTTTTTGTGTGCATTTCGAGCTATTTTAATCTTGCTCATATTCTTAGTTTTAAGAGCGAGACTCAGTTTGCTGCGTGCGTATTTACAGGAGGCGTTATACCAATCCTCCTGTTTGCGTTTAGGTGCTTGATTTGGTTTGGAAGGTCTACAAAAACATGGTTTCAAGTTGGCTACTAGTTTTTCATATATAATCTCTTGTTCGACTAATGGTTGGCAGTTGTTATCTATTGCCATTATTGCTAACAACGCCTCTTCCAGATAGGACTCGATACTACCTAAAAGATCAGGGTGCTCAGCTACATTACGCCATTTGAGGTGGCGTTCGTCGTTTGATAAAACAGCAGCTGGGCCATCCATTTTTTCCAAACCTTGTGCCTCTGCGTCGGCCAATCCTAATTTGAAAGTTGCAACTAGCGGATTATGATCGCTTTCTATCCGTGCCTCGACCACCATATCCGCAAGGATGTGCCACATCCTCAAGTGGACCAAGAGATAATCTATGGTACTTGCCCTGATGCCATTATCATACGTTTTATTGCATGTCCTGTCTGATATGGTTCTGCCATTAGCCGCCCTCAGTTGGTTGCTCAGGCAAAACCCATTCAGGTAGAGGGCCGCCTCAGTCCATTTGCTCACTGCCTTTGTCTCAAGCAAAGGAACACCCCACTTCTGATCTTCTTCCTCTACTAAGAGCATATCTTGAGACCCTAGAGGCTCAAAATTTGTATTAAAGTCACCCGCAATAAGTGGGAGCACATCGATGGGATTGGATTCGACGAGACTACTTAGTGCAGGCATCACCTCCGAAATTTTCCCACCAGGTAAGCCCCTTACGTATACGTTGTATACGCCAATTTTGAGGTTTGGCATAAAGGTCAATCTGACTCCCAGTATGTCATTATTCTGTGTTGGGATGGATTGAGTCTTACACCATAGACTTTGTTTAATCCAAATTACTAAGCCTCCTGATGGCCGTCCCTTAGATTTTTTAACTGCAGGGATGTAAAAATTCAGATAGCCCAGCATAAAAACAGGTTCTGTTGACCAAGTCTCCTGGAAAAGACAGATGTCATGCTTGTTAATGAAGTCTGCCCACATAGGAGAAAACAGTTTAGAACCAATACCCGCAACATTCCAGGATAAAAACAGCACATGACCGACGAGGTTGGTTCCACCTTGGGCACACCCATTTTTTATTGTGAGTAAAGGTAAAGGGACTACGCCTTGTGAAAAGCTAGGGGTACCTGCAATGCTTAGATTTTCATTTGGGAATTCGCCTTGTGAGTCTCCCTTACCGGCTCCCCCTACGATAGTTTGGTCATGAAACCTACTATCATTAGTTCCTTCGGCTAATCTAGGGAGATCCCAATGACATGTGCCCTCTGCTTCCTCTGTGACTGCATTTAATTTTCCATGACTGTCCAATGACGTCTGGGCCGCGTGTGACAATTTATGTTTAGAATATACTCTTCCCATATGAAGTCAATCGCAGTCCGCTAGCCCAGAGAGCACATCGAACCTATTGATAGATCTTATGTCCGCATATGCGTTACCCCTCCACAGAGAGCCCCCACTCATAATCCCACCTAAGGGCAAGGTCATGGGTGCATAGAAAAATGACAATGGCATTGTGCGTATTAGGGGTGAGGGGTCAGTTTGGGGCAAGGAACAAATATGTTGCACACACCGTCTGTCCCTAAAATTAATAACAACACAATCCCCCTTTAATGACTTAGGACTCCTGCCCACCCAGTTCACTCGCCTGGCATACAAAATTTCAGCTCGCATGTGGGTCGGCAATGGTCGCTTATCATTAAGCCAAAAAGTACATTTATTCTTTAAGTCCCCATATGATTCTCTTGCTCCATCGGTCAAAGGTGGGACCCCCGTTAAAATCACCACATAGGGGGCGGCTTCCGGTGGGAGATGTAAATCAATTAAGCCCGATGAAGCTTGCACAAGAGGTTGGGCAGGTTGGGGTGGCTTGTCCCTTTTACCTCTACCTGTCCCGGGACTATTTGATACCACAGGTGGAAGAGGATGATCAACTCTGGATTGTTTACCAGCTGCTGGAATAGGTTGGGATCCATAAAGGTTAGTGGGATTATTCTTTGCAATTATATTATTGTCAGTGAGATTGGCCCCAGTGCTATGACCTACTGCACTAGGACGTTCGTTTGTCAATCCCAAGCCGACCCTGCCACCTCGAGGTTGTGCCGATACGAGTGAAAGCTCCATGCATGTAAGTCTGCTTTCAATCGAACCAAGCCTTTCATAAATCGGGTCACACAGATTCTTTATAGTTCTTTCTAGTCTTTTCCAAAACGACGTTGAGTCTAAGTCCACCCCGCACATGGACCCCTTAGATGGTGATGCAATTGTCCGCGTTTTATTCGGTAGGGGTTTCGGGCATGGGGGTAAATCCCTCCTTGTGGCGGGGGGAGGAACATGATCAGTATTAGGCTTCTTCCCCGCAGCAGTTTTTTGATTTCCCTTTCGAGTTTTTTTCAGCATAGGGGCTGGTTGTTGGTGATCAGATACCGCTGTTTTATTACTAGTTGAGCGGGTCTTAATACTTGATAAAGATTTAGGGGTTGGACCCGAATTTACATAGTTCGCGACATCGGCGTTATCCTCCACTATTGCGACCGGGGGGGTGGGACACAACAAGAGATCATCATTTTGCTCTTCCTCCAAAGGAGATATACAGGTCATAGAATCCGACCTAACGGGCTGTCGACAAGGTGGTGAACTTAAGTTAGCCATACTTCCTAGGGAGGACCTCTTGTCGCACAGGATATCTAAGGATAATCTTTTTTCAGTTAGTTCGATATCCTTTGCAAGAACTGATTGCACCCGAACCAAAAAGTTGTCCAATGTTCCCATTAATGCTCCCCCAGCCGACTGTGTAGTAAAACCATCCCTTTTAGCAGACTTTTCCATCTTTCGATAATACTAACAGCCACTTGACACAAAATCCCACAGCATTACACACAGGGTGCTAGTGCTTACCCTTTCCGATTCTCCTTAGGCAATGCTTGTTAGAGGAAGGTCCCGTTCCGTTCTCGGTCGATCTCGGACGGGCTCAGACGGGCCCGCCCTTGGCCCAGGCTTCGCCCGGCGCGCGCCCGCGCGCGTCCCGCGATGCGTGGGCCGTGAGTAGTTTTATGGCGTCAGGGCGGGAGGGCGGGAGTACGGGAAGAGGGCACAGCTGTGAAGAATTACGGGGCTGCTGGTCCTCGCAGTCCCGTATCAGTTGCTCTGCATCAGCAACCCGTCACCTTTGCCGATCTTTGCAGCTCCCTCCTTATGGCAGCACTCGCCAGGTCCTTAAAAACAATTCCGGTAAAATAGCACACAGTGACTCCAGACACGAACGGCACCCGCGAAGCGGGGGCCGTGAGTAGTTTTATGGCGTCAGGGCGGGAGGGCGGGAGTACGGGAAGAGGGCACAGCTGTGAAGAATTACGGGGCTGCTGGTCCTCGCAGTCCCGTATCAGTTGCTCTGCATCAGCAACCCGTCACCTTTGCCGATCTTTGCAGCTCCCTCCTTATGGCAGCACTCGCCAGGTCCTTAAAAACAATTCCGGTAAAATAGCACACAGTGACTCCAGACACGAACGGCACCCGCGAAGCGTGGGCCGTGAGTAGTTTTATGGCGTCAGGGCGGGAGGGCGGGAGTACGGGAAGAGGGCACAGCTGTGAAGAATTACGGGGCTGCTGGTCCTCGCAGTCCCGTATCAGTTGCTCTGCATCAGCAACCCGTCACCTTTGCCGATCTTTGCAGCTCCCTCCTTATGGCAGCACTCGCCAGGTCCTTAAAAACAATTCCGGTAAAATAGCACACAGTGACTCCAGACACGAACGGCACCCGCGAAGCGGGGGCCGTGAGTAGTTTTATGGCGTCAGGGCGGGAGGGCGGGAGTACGGGAAGAGGGCACAGCTGTGAAGAATTACGGGGCTGCTGGTCCTCGCAGTCCCGTATCAGTTGCTCTGCATCAGCAACCCGTCACCTTTGCCGATCTTTGCAGCTCCCTCCTTATGGCAGCACTCGCCAGGTCCTTAAAAACAATTCCGGTAAAATAGCACACAGTGACTCCAGACACGAACGGCTCCCGCGAAGCGGGGGCCGTGAGTAGTTTTATGGCGTCAGGGCGGGAGGGCGGGAGTACGGGAAGAGGGCACAGCTGTGAAGAATTACGGGGCTGCTGGTCCTCGCAGTCCCGTATCAGTTGCTCTGCATCAGCAACCCGTCACCTTTGCCGATCTTTGCAGCTCCCTCCTTATGGCAGCACTCGCCAGGTCCTTAAAAACAATTCCGGTAAAATAGCACACAGTGACTCCAGACACGAACGGCACCCTTTTAAGTTAACTAAGTTAAGTCAGTTGCCCGTTACTGCACCTGTAATTATGGTGAGCACGACAGGTGTTCTGACATCTTTTTTTTTCAAGATAGTAATTCAGGTCACTTATTTTGTGGCTTGTGCAGTGGAAGTTTTATTTTTTTATTTGTACCAATCTTCCAAACACATTGCTTCCTTCTACCAGCCCTTACTTTATGAGAATGATTCTCTCTCTGGAGACAGACTACTTATTTGCCGCCTCAGAATTTCTCTAATATTGGCCCCAGCCCCTTTGGTTTTAAAAGGGACCTCTTACCTCCTGACACCTGTGTGTTTTTGTCTGTCGGTATCTGGAGACTTTTCGCTTCTTAAGGCAGCTACATGTTGACAGCTAAATGGTTATGTGATTCCTGTGCCACTTTTCCTGTAGCAAGAGGTTGGAGGCACCTCACAGCCTCCCAGCAGGCCAGTGGCTTGGCTTAGCCGGTGCAGGCAGGTATTTTATGGACTGAAAGTGGCCCTGTTTTTACCGGGATGTGCTCCACCTTTTTCTGTCTTCTGCACGAACTCTGGATTAATCTTGCTGGGAGGATGTTGGTGTGCTGGTTCTGGGTCCGGTTCATTATTTCTTTGTCACTAATCAGAGGCACTGCACTGGTTCAGTCACTTGGGGCCTTTCCTTCATGTGCCTGCTTTGGCTGGTCTAGTACTGATACCCATTCTTTGCCTTCTTTACTGAGCATTTGGGAGACCCATTTTTCAGCTGAGGAAAACTAAAAAGTGATGGGTGGATTTGTTCAATTTATCACAGTCGCTGGTAATTACTCTTGGCTGCCTTCCAACCCATTGTTTTTTGCCCACCTTACCACCTCACCTCAAACCAGCTATATGCAAATGGTGCAGTGCAAAAATGTCCTACTCTTATCAAATGTCACTTATACTTAAGACACACATTGATGTGTGTTAATGTGGAGTAAAATCAATTTTTGGAGGCTTAAGTATTTCCTACAGAATCGGTATATGCATGTTATTTTGTTCCTTAGAAAAGTATCTTTAACCTGCCCGTTACTCCAAAAATATTGGAGGTAATTACATTTCCTCCATCGTCAGTTTACCTCCAAAAATCTGGAGATACTTCCATTGTTACCACTGCTGTTGTTTTTTTACCTCAAATGAGTTGTTATGCAGCTAGTTTTGATCCCACTTACCTACAGTTTTCTAGTGTTATTTTTGGAGGTATTTTCCTCCAGGGTGAAGCTGGAGTTGGCAACTTCATTTTACTTCACTGATTAGGATTGTGATAATTTCACCTCAGAAAACTAGTTATATCTTTGTCATTTGTGTATTTCATCACAGAATACACATTTGTCAACATGGCAGCAAAAGAGCAGCTTTGTGGAACAATGTTTTACATCTTGTGGAGAGACAAATGCCTATTCCGTCTGCTCACGTTTGGCGCTTTATTACAGCCAGAGCCACTGGAATTAGATGGCAGGAGAGGGCCAAATTATGTGGCAGGGTTGAGTAAATTATGCAGCCAGAGTATGCCAATTAAGACCTCATAATGCAGCACATTTTGTAATAGTATTGCTTCATTATCTGGTCATTTTTAGGTAGAGCCTCGACAGTGCTTGCGCTGTCTGCAAGACCTGTTGTATCTCTACTGCCATTGGTTCTTCCTTGAGCCATTCTGAAATGCTGAATTAATATAGGCCCATTGCTCTCAATTGTCCCTCCTTTGGGTGCTTGGATGAGCCCAGGCAATTTCACAAAGTGATGGCTCTGGTTGGCCATCCCATGCTTCCTCCTGCAGAGCACGCGATGACTCCTCCTCCCTCTGGGTATCGCAGCCTAGGTTATTATTTACTTCCTGCCACGTCCGGCCCCTCTCTGCTTCTATGAGTTGCAGGTCCATGGAGCCACAGGCACTATAACGCTTTTAGTCACAACTTTCGCTTCAGAAGCAGTTAATGTGGAAGTTATTTATTTTCCAACCTTCAATTACCCGAGCATCTGCTGCCAAATGCCTCGTGGTGCTCGCTTGTTTACTCACATTGTTTTTTAATGACAGCAGTTCAAGGAGCGGACCTAACTTGCTTTGAACCTCCGCCCAGGAACGACACTGATCTGCCCTCACTAGAGCGTGCTTTGTAACTCCGCCCATAGTTGATATCAGAGATGCGCTCCCAAACAGGCATGCAGACAAATAGAGAGCGCCCTTAACCTTTGAGGGAAGCCACTGCATCAGGCTCCAGTCTCGTCATTAAGAGACCTGAGAAGCTCTGACGTTTCCTGTTAGAAGTATTGACTGGCCTTAACGTGGTTGCCTCTGAGGTGGCAGGACGTGGTCGGTGTGCCCTCCTTATGTCCGGCTTCCGTGTGCACAGCGTTTATTTTATAGCGTATACCTTAATACGTTCATATTAACTTTACTTTGTATTCATTCAGAGATGAGCGTCGTTCAAACACAAGTGACAAGTGGAATTTTGTTCAAACCTGCTGGACATAACATGTTCAGGCTGCACTCCCGCTGGGTCTCTTTTGCTTGTCTTGCTCGCAGCATCAATGAACTACTGTGAAGAACTAGAACGCTGTTGGAACCTGACACTGTGAGGAAACATAACTTTGCTGATTGTAGAAATATAATAAAAGTTGAATTGGAAATTGGGAGCTCTCAGTTGCACCTCCCACCCAATAGGAAGACACAGAGGAAACTCACCCTGAACCCAGTATGCCTTTGGGCTTCAGAATAAGTGCTTTGGAGTTTTCTCACAGATATCTGTTGTAGGTGTACCTTTGACTGATCTATCTTATGGACTTATTCACTAGACGTCATTCATTACAGCATAATTTGTGTTCTGATCAGGGCCTTTTTTGCAACCATGCACACTTGTGCATATTCATAAATGCGTGGAAATCTCGAGGAACGCACAGAATACCTCATAAAAAACACAACTGCACCCAAGATTTGTGTACCTGCAAAATTTGTAGTTAAAACACAAATCTAGCTCGTGCGTGGAAGGCCCCGGTGGCTCCCTCTCTCAATGTTTGGAAACGGGGTCTGGATTTCAATATGGGTCTGGAGTTACCGATCTTTAGGGCGCGTGGGTGCCCTCGGAAACACTTCAAGATTTGGAAGCGGTGGGCTGATTATAGGGGCATTTTCCTTGCACCGGTCCCTGCGGATGGAGATTTGGGGCCTACTTGAATGCCATGCGGGGTACTGCATACTAACTGTATAGCGATGGTTCTGGTGGTGACAGGCGGTGGTGCGGTCGGGGGGAGGGGTTTGGGCGTTGGGAAGGGAGGGGGGGGGTTTCTTGATAGATGCCGTATGAATAGCTCTCCATTGTTCCTCTATACGACAACATGTCAAGTGTTGTTGCTATTTACTATGTTTCTGGCCTGGGATTGTGCTCACTCACTGTAGACCGCAGTATATATCTACTGCTGGTCTTTGTTGGTGCTTGCAACTGTGAAAAACTCCCTTTACCCGTTTTTGGTTTTGCCTTAGGGGGCGTTACCACTAAGAGGATCTCTTTCTCTTTCTCTCTCTTCTTTCTTCAGACTTCTTGATTGAGGGGAGTTGATTGTGTTAAGAATGGATCGAAATTGTCTGGCTTTCACGGATGATCAGATTGCGGCCATTTTGTCTGGCCCCTCACTTTTTCCTGATTCATCCCTATCAAATACACTTTCTGCTAGAGAGGAATGGGAGAAGTTGAGTGGCTTAAAGAAAAGGCAGGTGAGGGTTGCATTGCATGGGGCCCTAATGACCGAATACTACCGGGCAGGGGCTGCTCCTGCTAGTTTATTGGTCAGGATTGAACCAAGGATCTTTCTAGAAGATAAGCAATTCCGGGTCGATTGGAGTTACATCGCTAATAAATGTACCCGGGATTGGCTCATCTTAATTATTCAGACGGCAAAAAGGCTGAGTGACGCCCTATTGAAGGAGATTCTTGATTTAGAGGAGGTAATAAAAAATGACACAACCCTCACTGATACAAAGGATCATCTACAAAGAATCCAAGAAGACTTGACCGAATATAAAAACTATATGGTCAATCAGAAAATTAAGGGACTCAAAAGAAATCTAGAGAGGTACACACATGAGTGGGCTTTCCCTTATGTGGATGATAAACACTATCAGGCGAGCAGTGAGAGTATTCCTCCATCTATATATCAGAGAGGGGGGCGTCAACAGCCTAGGAGAACACCTGGTAATTGGACCTTTGATAACACCTCCAGCGAGGACGATGAGGCAGCTCCACCTACAGCCCAGGGGAAGGTCAGATTCAATTTGGAACCACAGGCCAATCAAGAACTTGGCTCCCTGATTCGTTCTTTTTTGGGCCAGGCTCAACAAGGCAACAGAGGGGGAGGTCACAGGGGACGGGGCAGAGCCAGACAGAACCAGTCTCAGAACTGGCAGATGTTTTCCCCGCGCCAAACTCGCAGCCGAGGTCGAGCCCCGATGTAGATGTGAACAACATTGTTGTGAACCTTTCAGGACATGAACTAACAGCAGGTCAATTGAAAGTACTGAACCGTGGCCTTGGGTATGTTCCAACTCCCAAACATGACTCTTTTAGATGCCGGACCGAACTCCATGAAATGGTGAGAAAAATCAAGATCAAAAAATTCTTTGCAAATAAAGAACAGACTCCTGCTTCAGTTTTTTCCACGGATTTACACCGTCCCTCCCAGTTTTGTCCACCATTATCTTCAGTTGGTCCTGAGGTGGTAGTTTTTGAGAACAAGGTCCTGAATGAGATCAGACTTCTGGAGGAATCACAACAGGCCAACACCTTTAACAACATGATCAGATTAGATTGAGCTGCAGTCAAATCCTTACAAGATAACACTGCACTCACCATCAAATCTGCTGATAAAGGGGGCGCTGTGGTTCTTATGAATACCAGCGACTATGAGGCAGAAGTTCTGAGGCTGTTGAGCGACAGGAGGAACTACTGTCCTCTTGCACGTGATCCCACGGCTGAACTGCTACAACAGATCACCACCATTGTGGCACAGGCGCGGGAGAAGAAGTGGATCACTGCGAAAGAGGCGGAGTTCCTCGTCAACGCCAACCCCAGGACACCGGCATTCTATATTCTGCCGAAGATTCATAAGGCCCAGCGTCCACCCCCAGGCCGTCCCGGGCATCGCCTCGGTATTGGAGCCCCTCTCCCAGTTTTCTGATTTCTTCCTCCGGGAATCTGTAATCACCCAACGGTCGTATGTGCAGGATACTACCGATATCCTCAACATCATCAATGAAATGGACTTTGATCCCTCCCAGCAGTTACTTGTGACCATCGACATCGAGTCCTTGTATATTAGCATCCCCCAGGACGCGACGCTGGTGGCAGCAGCTCGCGCCCTGGGGGCCCAGGAGTGGTTTTACGACACTCCCCAGTCCTTTGTCATGCAATGTGTGGAGTTGGCCCTCACCCGTAACTATTTCTGTCACAAGGATGCCCTGTATTTACAGATCTCGGGGACATCGATGGGCGCTACATTTGCGCCGAGCCTGGCGTGTATTTACGTCGGCCAATTCGAGGAACACTACCTTGACCACCCCTCTAATCCCTTCCAGGGGCACATCTGCCTCTGGAAGAGATATATAGATGATGTTCTATGTATTTGGAGGGGCACTCAACAACATCTCTGTGAGTTTCTGGAATGGCTGAATTCACTTGACATCTGTTTAAAATTTACCTGGCAGTTCAGTAGGGAGGTGGCTACATACCTCGACCTTGATATCACTGTGGTGAATGATAAACTCAGTACCAGCGTTCATCACAAACCCAATGATAAAAACTCCTTATTACACTACCAGTCGTACCACCCCAGAGCTCTGAGGGACAACCTCCCGGTTGGTCAGTTTCTGAGATACCGCAGAAACTGTTCCTCTACATCTGATTATTTACATCAATCAGAGGTGTTGAGCATGAAATTGGAACAACGTGCGTACCCTAAGAAAATCATCACCAGAGCCCGCAAAAGGGCTCACAATACACCTAGGGAGGCATTGCTGGAGAGGAACAAGAAGGAAGCAAGGGAGAGTTTGCCAGTGGTGCTTACATTTGACCCGTTGTCTAATAAGATCAGACAAATAATCAAGCGACATTGGTCATTGTTATCCACCAGTGACTTTCAGATGCCCCAGCCCAGATTTGCATTTAAAAGGACTCAAAACCTTAAGGATAGACTGGTGCATACAAGACCTGCCCATGTTCAGAAGAACGTAAGTCTTCCTCCAGGACACCATCCCTGTGGGAGCTGTTCAGTGTGCGAACTGACGGAGAAAACAACTGAGATTACACTAGGTAGTGGGAGGACCTGGTTTCTCCGTCAGTTTACCAATTGTAATACATGCCATGTAATTTACAGACTGACATGCCCATGCGGACTACATTACATTGGTCTTACATCTAGAAAGGTCAAGGTACGCATACAGGAACATCTGAGCACGATTAGGGCTGGCAAGCTCACTACACGACTGGTTCAACACTATAAAGACCAGCAACATCAATTTAGATCCTTAAAGTGGGTCATTCTGGAGAAAGTTTGGGGCGACATGGGCGAAATTGACAAGAGATTGGCCGTGAAGGAGGCCCGCTGGATCTTTACTGAGAAGGTGGACACCATTGGTCTTAATGACCAAATTGAGTGGAACAAAGTAAGCAGATAGGTGGTTATTAACAAGCTGAGTACAACATCATGTAATTATGAACATACTATCTCCACTTACCCTTGATGCTCCATTGTTAATGTAGTCTTGCCCTTGTAAAGTAAAGTTGTATGTTCCCTAATGATCTGGTTGAGATTCACATGCTCCCCGTTGTTTTCAACCGGGTGACAGACGGGCTATGTGTTCAGATTTCTCCATGGCATTATTGGCGGGGGCGCTGTATGTAAAATGTTCATGGTGCACATATGCGCTCCACTTTGCATTCTGGAGGCCTCTTAACTTTTCCCTAATTTTTCCCTAATGTTATCAATTGCGGACTGACTTCTTCTTATTATACACTATATCGATCCCTGGCAAGATGGCTGCCATGTTGTTCCTTTTTCAAGCTTAGATCTGCTTGTAGACTGGTTTGGAGTAGGATTACGTCCTTCACATATGGGATGCTACCCTGTTGGATTTGGGCTCATGATTGAAACCATATGGCATAATCACCTACTACTCTGTCGCTAGAGTAGTTTGTTCCATTTGATTTCGAAATGACTCGAAATCGGGATCCTCGACCACTTCAAGATGGCCGCGGCATTCACCAGTGTAGATCGATACAATCCGGGGACTCGCGTAGTCTCGCGAGATGGCGCTAGAGCCACCCTTTGAAAATAGACACAGTCGCACTGTTAGTTGCTCCAGTGTTGAGGTACCGCCTGGGTGTACAAGTGACAGGGTAAGCCGGGGGTGTATGAGCCACTGAAAAAAACGCTGTTTGCACCCTCTGTTTTTGCGTGGCTGTTGCGGTATGTAAAGACCATGGTTTTATACATTTTGTAAGCGTGGCATGAATAAGACGGTTGTCATCTTTGAAGTCAGTCGAGTTGTGTAAACGGTAGCGGTAACGAATTGTGCTGATGTGATACATCAGATTTTAACGGGTTAGTCGTTGTAAGGACAAATGATGGAGTAGAACTACCAAACTGCGAGGTGAAAGATCTTTTAGAGATCGAGGAAGAGTAAACACACAGAGATTGTGCCGGATAAAACCAGGTATAGATGGTCTATACATTTTTTCCACAGGTGCAGGCACCAACGACGGTCGTGCTTTGCAGAGCAGGAAGGCGATAGTACTAAGTTTAGAACGCCCCTGCGACTGGTTGGTGGCTGGTATGTGGGCCCATAGCCCCAACTAGGTAATGAATTAAAGCTTGTTACCATCACCATCTTCAGGATGGTCAGTGAATACATCCCTCTCCGTACTGATTATGCTGTATGTTTGTCTATTTGTGTTTGTCAGTCCTTTTAAAGGTGTGTGTCCAGAGAAGGTGATCCTTGACCCCTTCTTGCCCTGATGAATTTGCCTCAAATTTTATTGGCAATGAAACATGTTGGCCGTCATTATTAAGGTATGCAACATGCAGTGTTTTTAAACAGGGGGATAGACTCCTAACCAGAATAAAACAATTATTTGAGAGTCTATATACCCTCACCATTTTTTACTGTCGTTGTCTGCACAGTTTATGTGTTTTTTTGTTTTTCACACTACACTGTCTTGTGTTATGTGTTTTTCCACTGGACACTGCACACTTTTTTTCTTGAGACAGAGTGACCGATGATGAAATAAACGTGGGCAAGCTGGTGAGAACCAACCAGTAGCTCCTCTGGTGGTGCGCACGTGAGGTACTCTCTCTCTCTCTACACATTTTTTCACCTCTTTACTATTGAGGGTTTCTGTAGAGTGTATCTTTTTGTGGACTGACTGCACATTCTCCTTTTTTCTCACTTTTCTTATCCACTTAACTTTTTAAATTTGTAGCATTCTGGATGGGTTGTTTCCATACAATATAAATGAATGTTGGAGGTTTGTGATAAAGCACACTTCCTCCTACCTAGTCCAGAATAACAAGGAAATTTTTGCTACTGTGTGCCAGTACTTTGTTGTTGAAGCTATTTACTATGTGGCAGTTTCCCCTGGTTTGTCAGGGGCCCGCAGCCCTTGCCTACTTGATTAATAAAAAGTGTTGTTAAAAAAAAAACACAAATCTGCAACACACAGTTAAGATACTTCTTATTGGTTGCGCTGTCCACTCGAAGCAGGCAGCCATTCTTTGGCTGGGCTTTTGGGAGACTGCTACTAGGACTGCATAGCGCTGTTCCATGAGCGAAATGACAATAAGGTGTTTTGTGGCACATGGCTAAACACTTACAAGGTCCCAAAGGCGAGATCTATTGGCTATGCCAATGCTTGTTAAACTTGGTAACACTCTCTGTGCATTGGTTGCACCTCATTAATACCAGTTTAACACCCAAATATCGCAATAGGCAACAGAAAGTTGACCAGTCCAGATTGGCAAAGGGCCTTCAATTGCGCAGCAACACGTGTTGTCGCATTTTTTAAAACTTTTGAAATGTATGAGCTAGAAACAATTTTTTCTGGTCATATCTGCAGATTATGAGGCAGATGATTGATTATGTGGCAAATGCGGCAAATCTACAATTATACAAAAAGCTCCACGGCTGCATAATCAGATAATTTCAGTGGCCCTGATTGTAACACAAATTGCGTGCTTGCATCCGTTTCTGATGAGAGGTCACATTGCTCTCTAAATATAAAGTGCAAAAAAATGAAGGACTGCAAACAGAAGCCACTAGATTTCTGATCGTTCATATTGTTCTCTGCTACATTTTTGCTGTGTATGATGCCTAATTAGGCGACATGAGATAATACATCCATTTCAAAGATGTTGCTTAACAAGCGTAATGAAAAAATTACCAAAATTATGCGAGGTTACGCTCACATAATGGACATTTGAATAGGGCCTAAAGTTATTTTAACAAAAGGAGAAGGGAAACGCTTACCTGGCTATTCATTTTCTGTACATTCCAGGGTGGTATCAATTCAATCTAGCAGGATCCATAATCTTCAACACTTTTGATTTAACATTTCGAAGGTTAAGCTCTAAGGGACACCTGGCACCTGTCCCTTTAGCCTGCTGCTTTGCAAATAAATTAACTTCAGCATAACTGATCTGTCAAACAATCCTCTAAACAGAAAAATGTTTCTGTTTTCTTCCTGAACCGGGCTTTTCTAGCAGCAGCTTTAAGAATGATTTATTGCCAGCAAAGTTCACAGCCCAAAAATGTAAACACCCCTGAAATGCTTTGCTTTTGCTTTTTGCTCCACAAATCCTACTGCGACATATTTCCGACAATTTGTAAAGGTTACTAGACAAGCCCTTCTAAAATATCGACAGAACATCAACTCCCTGCCAAGGACTTAATTGAAACCTTTAAAATAGGTTCATAAATAACATTACACTTCATATGTTAAACTGTCGAAAGAGAAATGGAGATAATTAATTGCACTTCTCTATTAACAAAATCAGCACCACATGTATGAAAGTGCACTAGCACATGTTTTATGTATGGTTTAGTGAACTAATGTGAGTGTTGCGCTTGAGCTTACTAAAGAGTGTCTTCGCTGTGGTATCAGAGAATTTGCTCATATTAATTTAATTAATATATTATATTAATAGATAATGGACTTCCCATAGAGATGAAATGTGTTTTTCATAATGCGTGAGCAAATTCACACAAATAACATTAATTGTTTTGCAAACTAAATAGAAACCATCCTTATCTATGTAGAATGTGATTTTACTTGAAACAATATGAAGTTTATGTAATGTGTGTATTAGACCTGATACCCTTCAGGTAGCGTTTCCCTAAACTTTCTGGGTTTTCCTCCTGGGTATTTGCTGATTCTCCTTTAGTGGCCTTAGGGCACTTTCCCACTGTAAATGCAGCGTGAAAGTGCCCATGCCCTTCCTACATGTTAGAAAGTGGTGCTTCCCGATAATTTAAAACATGTGTGCAGCCTGCCATTGCAGTCCGGTCTGAGCACTTGCAGCAATGATGTGCTTGAACATGGTTCCAGCCTGCCACTGCAGGCTGGTGTGCACACTTGCACCTAGGGTGTTTCTAGACGTGTCCAGCCTGCCATTGTAGGTTTGTGTGTACGCAATTGGGCTTCTGCTTAGGCTGGCCTTTTTAAATCACTAGCCATCCTGAGAGGACCTTTCGCTACCACTAGTGCACCCGAGGGTACGTCTTAAGGGGGGAAGCGAGTGGTAGGTGAAGTGCAAGTGCACCTGTGTTCAAAGCCCAGGTAGTGAGGAATACCCATGTGTGTTAATACTACCTATAAGGTTTGCTCTTCTCACAGGGTACTTCGGGAAATGGTTGGAAATACTTCAAGCTGCAATAGTGGATTGCAGGGGAGCAGCCTCGTTGTATTACCTAACATTGAATTCACAATGACAAACCCTTTTCTGTGGTAAAAGAGGTTTTGTCATTACTAGCTTAGAAATGCTTTTCCTAGAAAGTGGGTGTTTCTCCGCTTTAAAACTCTTTGTGTGACTTTTAGCTTGACTCCAGTCCACACTGGAGGCTGGGGGAGCATATCTGGGCATTCCCCAGTGACCGCTATAAAACATTGGGCATGCAACTGGAACGACAGACATCTGCCATTTGAGGGCCTGGCTGGATAGATTAGAGGAAGAGGTTTCACCAATTGCCCTCTGAGAGCCAGATCATGGCCCCACTAAAGATTAAGATCTGCATTCCACGGCTCCATGGCAGATAGGACTGAAATTTAGGGGAGACATCTGTGACTCAAAGATAAACCCTCTGAACCACCCCCACTTCAAAGGCAGTCTACAGTATAACTACTGGTGCCTTACTTAAGCTAGAGAGAGGTACTCTTGTGGGGACATGGAACCGGAGCACCTGGAACTGCATGGTGCACACTACCAGAGGAATCTGTTGTGCACAAGGAGCTTTACTGCCATTGAAAGGGACCATGCACCCAACCTGAATAGTGGCTGGCCTGGCCTGACTACCTGCTGCTGTGTGACAAACTAAAGTGTTCTCCCTAAGGGCTTGTTGCCTTGCCCCCTGTTCTTTCAGAGGTCTCGGGGACATCAAAGAGATCCCACAAGGGACCCACATCATCTACTTGTGACACCTGGAGAGCTGTTCCCCCTCTTAAGTGCCCACATCGTCTGCTGGATCCCAACTGGTAGTGCAGCGTGATCGTAAAACTAAGAATTGTGTCTAATGACCGTACTGTCTTGTGCGAGAGCCCCAGAAATCTTGCCCGCATCTAAGGCTTGTGGCCCCTGCATCGTGGGGATCTCGGCACGCATAAGCGTCTTGTTAGTGGTAAGCTGATTCACCGGTTGAGTGATCCAGCGTGGCCCGCGTTGTTGGTCATGTCGTATCTCGTGCGACACACTGACTGCATGCTCATTGCGTGCAGTGTCCTATTTACAGACCCTCGGAAATGAGGGCGTAACTGTAGTAGTGCCTTATTCTACCTCGTGAGGCATTGCTGAATTTCCACCTCTGTGTGTGTCTGGACTTTTCTGGTACACCAGACGTTGTGCCTCATTTCTAGGGAGGTTCGAAATTTTCAACTCTTTATTGTGTGTGACCTGAACGGTCTGGTGCGACCCGTATCAACGCACACCAGACGTTGTACCTGGATGGCCTGGTTGCGACTCTGGTCGACGTGTACCTGACAGGATGCCTCCTTCTTCCAAGTGGCTCTCCTGCTTCCTTCTTCATTCATCGATTGTTCCCTTTTTGGCCCTCAGCACAGCGGACAATTACCTGCTCCTCACCCGGCCTCTGACAACATTGTGTTGCCAGGTAGTATTGGCTTGAGTAGTGAGAGTGACTGACTGGGTTTAAGTAACGGTTCAGAGAGCAATTGGAAGCGGGTCAAGTGACTCTGTGACCCCCCTGTGCTTCACAGAACAAGGCTGGTGCCGGAAGGCCCTTGTGGAACCCTTTTGAGTGACCGACAGTTGCCCTCAGCCCGCTTCTGCTCTGCATTCTGTGGGTGAACTTCCTGAGTGTCTGCCAAGTGCCCATTTGACGACTGCCTCCTAATTAGTCCTGCTACATATCCCTACCTGCTTCCTTGGGACCCTGACTAAGTGTGACTTCAGCCACGTGCGGCCTAGTATCCGGAGGGAGGGCTGGTTATCTTCCATCTGTGGGCGAAGGACGGACTGGGTAAACTGGAAGGTGGGGGGAGGCTTGGGTCACGTGGTCCGCAGCTTGCTATCAATTGATCTGCTGGGTATCATTTGGGCCGCATTACGGTGCTGAGTGCATATGTGTGTGAGTGCATTCCATATGGACCTGCCTGATATCCGTTGTATCACGTATCGTTGAAGATTGAGTTTGTAGGAGTGACAGTCTGCGGACCACCTGTGATTCACAACACTGGCCAGCGGTGTTGCCTTACTTGTTGATTTCTTGCCAGAGAACACTCCGGTTGACATTGGTTTTACCCGTGTGCCCTCAGCCCGCAGTACTGCTAAAAAGTGTTAGAATGCCTTCTATGTACATATTTCTGATAATGTTTTGGCCCGGGGTGCACCCTATAACTATGTGGTATTGGATTATAAGAATTGCTAGGATGGGCCTGGGGTTGACAACATGCTCCACCGTATAAGGGTCCTGGGGGGGGTTAGAATAGATATGTCCCAAGAGTGCATATTATTGATGTTGTTTCAACAAGGTTGGGCCCAGTACTGCTAGTAATATTTCCAAGTGTGATTTATGACCCGAAATACATGTTGTTAATGCTGTGTTGATTACTGTTTTTGTTGAAAATCAAACCTTATTTGCATACATCACTTGTTAAGTCTATTTTGTGAAGCTCAGTGTATTTATCATGAGTGAGTGCTGTGCCAATGCTTTACACATTGCCTCTGTGATTCGCCTGACTGCTCAGTGCCAAGCTACCACAGGGGGAACGCAGGTTATACAGTGAGTGTAATCACCCACCCCTGACTGAGTGGTAGGTTCTGCCTGGCTAGGGCCTCGCCTCAGCCAACCAGAAAGTGCCAGTTCCAACAGTATGCATTAGAATTTCATATATTTGACTTAAAATGTAGTTCTTATCCATACTTGCAGCCAATTATTTTAAAGGCTTACTGAATATTACATGTAATGTGAAACTTAATGCATTAAAAATGTATATTAATTTGTTTAAATTTGCACACGCATATTAATTGTGCACCATTGAACTTCATGTTTAAGTTGTCATATCTGTATTTCACCATTCTGCATAAAAGCTTCTTCAATTTTTCTGCTGACGACATTTTTGCAGGCATTCACATGAACTTTTAGTTGTAGAATAGATACATTACTGTACTAGAGATTGAGACAAAAGCTTTAAAAGAAGACCTTGACAAGGAAATATGGGGAACCAGATAGTCAGCTGAAAGGCCTATTAAGTAAATGTAGCAATCTGATGTGTACTTGAGAAACTGATGTCATTTCCGTTTCTAGTGTGTGACATTTTCCCAATGTACCCCTCTGCTACATGAGAACCGGACTGAAACAATGGACTCCTGATGATGTGTGCAAAGGGGGTGTTACCTACTGGACTTTGAGTGTTATAATATAGTGTTCAAACTGTTGGCGTTCAGATCTCTTCAGAACCCTTTTCGCCAGGCATGCTGTAGGAGGTCTCTTTCAAACCTTCTCTCAATGGTTATCTGATCCCTTCCTAAGGGTGGATTTGGCTAGTGCTTTTCTCTCTGACTCATAAAAGACTCTTGACTGAGCTTCTGAAATGCTCACACCTTCTAGATTTAATTTTCCTTGCTTGACTATGATTTCCTTCATGGAATTCTCTGATTTTTTAGACTTTTTAGATTAATAGAATCATCCAGAGAGGATGTGGTGCAACATCCAGAGCTGCCGACTTTGGAACTGGGGGACCAGGTTCGAGTCCCGGCATGGACTTATCATCCTGTAATTCTGGGCAAATCACTTAATCTCCTGGTGCCTACCAAAAATGAGTGTGTCTTTGCGTAATGTAACAGGTGCTCATGTAAAGCGCTCCAATAACTTCAGATCGAGTTTGCGCTATATAAAAAAGCAAAAAGAAATGAAAAAATCCTCTTTGTCTAGATCATAATTGCTGTGATTCTATTTTTACCTATGCATAGACAACAAAACATGAGGTTTTTCTGTGAGCACCAGTTTCTTTTATTAATATTCTGTATTGCTGTGACAGAAGTTCTTGTATGTTTACAAGAGACATCTTCAGGAGGTTGCGTTTTCCTGTTGTTATTCTGTATCTTTATAGCATGATGCTGTGAGCAGTTTATTTGAGTTTAATTCTGAATTTGTAATAAATCTTCTTAACCCAAGTTACCGATTCCTGGTCCTCATTGTGTAGCCAAATGGGTTGCACTGTTAATTGATTTTTTATTGATGTTAACACTAACTCCCATCACCTCTCAGTTGAAGAAACAGGTCTGTTGGAGGACCAATGGTAAACAAGTGGGCCCTTTACACGTTGTATCTGAAATCATTTTTTGTCCTGATCCATTTGGAACAGTCCAGCCTGAACTGCCAACCCAGGTCCCATCTCAATGGGAACACAAGCAACCCAAGACTGGTTGCGGCTTAGTTAGGTCTTGTCAGTACAGTGCACTTTGAGCAGTATGGCTCAGTGAGCATGGAGCCAATGTCTGAACATTTCCATTGTGATGGAAATGGCCCTTCCTGCAGGGTTACCCACAAACGTTTTCCCCTCCTCCTCTTTTTGCTGAGTTTGTTTTTGTGGGCTTTAGGACTCTGTGTACTTTACCACTGCTAACCAGTGCCAAAGTGCTTGTGTTCTCTCCCCCAAACATGGTTTGATTGGATTATCCACAATTGGCATAGGTCCCTAGTAAAGTGCACTACCTGTGCCCAGGGCCTCTAAAATTACATGCTACTGATTGTGCTACCCACTTAACCAGCCCTTTAGACATGTCTCAGGCCTGCCTCTGAAGGGCCTGTGTGTGCGGTTTACACTGCCATGTTTACTTGGCATTTACAACCCCTTGCCAAGCCTTAAACACCACATTTCTTACATATGTCACCCCTAAGGTAAGCCCCAGGTAGCTCATAGGGCAGGGTGCTGCATAATTTGAAGGTAGGATATGTACTCTTAAGTTTTTCATGTCCTGGTAGAGAGAGCGCCTCCAAATTTGTTTTTCACTACTGTGAGGCATACCTCTCCCATAGGTTTACATTGGGGGTTCCTTATGCCACTTATTAAGCTGTAATTCCCAATTGGAAGGAGTTAGAGCTGTCACGTTTAGTACCTATGGAATGGTAATGATAAATCCTCTTTAATGTCGAATTTATCATTACAATTTTAAAAATGCCACTTTTAGAAGATGGCATTTTTATGCTTTTAGCCCTATGTGCCTGCAACCTGTGTCCAATACATGTCTGAGGTAGGTGACAGCTGGGCTTTGTGCATTCCCTCTAGACAGCCACACACAAAGGGAGCTTAGATGTGACTTTATGGGCCATCCACATCCTGATGGGCCATCCTGGACAGGATGGAAGGGAGGAGCTGGACACATCCTCATACGTACTCCTGTATAGGCAGTATCCTGTCCCCACACAAACAACTGCTTAACCTCCAGTAGTGAGCCTGGAGCCAGGACAGGAAGGTAAGATGTCTGCGTCCTTCAAAGCCCTTCCTTGATGTCTCCCCCATTTCAAAGGCACCACTTGGTATAAGAACTAGAGTGACTCCAAGGACTTGCTGGCTAGCTTAATGATTGAAGTCTCAAGGAAATAAAAATCTTCCAACTCACCTGCTTCGTCTGCCCTTCCGAGTGGTGCCAACCCAGTCCAGGACCCTTGGAAGTGGGTTTGAAGTGCTGCTCCAGCAGAATCCACTGTTGCCATTGATGCAAGGACTGGGAACCAGCACATCTCCTCCACTGTGGACTCATCGCCGCTGTTGCAAGGATCAGCTCTGACGAATGGCCGACTGCACAGCGCATCGACACTATTCTCGATGCATAGTCGCCATTGCGTGGCTCAGAACCAACGCATCGCCTTCCTTTGTGCACTGATGATGATGTATCGCCTCGCTTGCACCCCTCATCTAATCTTCAACGACGATGCAACCAAGCTACTTTTCATCAGGCCAAGGTGGTTCCTGTATCCAACCCACGCTCCATTTGGGTTTGGCCTGAACTTTTGGATTTGACCATGTCTAGCATGACCAGATAGCCTTGGTGGGTGCATTATGCTTTTAAGCACTACATTCCAGTTTATTATTTAATAATTCATAACTTCAGTTCTACTTATTGGATTCTTGTCATTTTGGTCTTGTTTTGTTAATTAAATTAAGATCTATTTTTCTAACCAGGTGTGGTATCTTTTAGTGTGGTGTTTTCACTGTTGTACTGTTTGAAGTATTGCACAGATACTTTACACATTGCCTCTTAAGTTACGCGTGACTGATCTGTGTCAGGCCACCAGGGGGTTAATTTAGGGTGTGTTTGTGACCTACCCTGACTAGGATTGTGGGTCATGCTTGGACAGGGTGCATACCGCTGCCAACCAGAAACCCAATTTCTAACACATTGTACTTAAAGTGTCCCACTGAAGAAAACAAAAATGTGATGATGGATTGCTTGAAATAATTTCAGCCACTGGTATTTTTCTCTTGGCTGCAATACAGTTCAATGTGTTTTGGCCACCATGCTACCTCAGACAGGAACCAGCCATATGCAAATCATCCTTAGTCTTACCACAGTTGGAACCGTCCAACCCAAACTGCTACATTAGGTCCCTTCTGAAAGGGAGCACAAGGAACCCTAGACTGGTTTTGACCTATTTAGGCCTCGTCAGTACGGTGCTGCATGAGTTCTCTAACACAGGCGTTACATCTGGTTAATACCTGTCACTCTTATTTGTCAGTCTTATTTGGACATACACTTATTTTGCCTCTTGTTGTGTTTTAGCTGTTAAGATCAGAATCATGCTTCTTGGCTCTCAGACTGGTGGTTGTTGAGGATTTAGATGGAATCTCAAGGGCTGCATTCTTGGTTTCTGGTTTGGCTGCAGCTGTGAGAATGTGAGGATGTCTTTGATTGTTTCTTCTGTGCAACTCTCTCTTGCTAACACATTGGTGCCTGTTGTTCGACCTGTTCCTAGATTTGGTTTAGGATGGTTACCAAGCACAGACATCTTTTTTGTGCTGTTTTTGGCACTAAGTAGGCCCCCAGTCTTTCCTCTTCTGATTCTTGTGGACAGTCTATGGTAGGCAGGGGCCTTATGTGCATGTTCCTATTTGGTGCTACAGTGGTACTGGCTTGGTGCGTCCTGTGGAGAATGTGCTCAAATTTGGTTTCAGTGTCTAGGTTCTGTAATGTAGCATTCCTGATCCTGTTTAGCCCTATGGATATTGCTTTGGACTGTTCTCTGTAGACATTGTTCCAGTCTTCCTTTTCAGTAGTCTCATTGGTTCCCTTATGACAGCTTGGTCTGGAGCCAGGTTAGTTTACATTACCATTTAACTCTACTACAAGTTGCAGGTTCAGGGTTTTGCTGTTTGCCGCTTTGTTTCTTATCTTCTGGGGTTTCTTGCCTCTGGATTTGCGATGTTGAGGTTGATGGGCTTTGGCACTTGGCTATCCTTTGTAAACTTTTGGATGTCTCGTGCCCCTTGTGGTGTTGGGCAGGGCTCCTCTAGACTCCTGGTCTGGCTTCCTGCTTGGCCTTCATGACCATGAGGGATTCAGCAGTTGCCCGGGGTCTGAATTCCCAAATAGTCGCAGCACTCCAAACAAATGGTTGAATTTTTCGAGTGCTTATTTGTTTTTTTAGCCACAGTAATGCTTCAGAGGACTGTAATACTTGTATTCTCATAGACTAAGAACAGGGATGAGGAGGTAATGGCCAAATTACTGACCAGTAATCTTCATTACTCCAAGTTCAACTCTTCCAAGGCCTAGCACTACACCCCCCCCCCCCCTCCCCCTTTCCTTGATCATCATTTTCAGGTTTTTTTTCTGGCTTGGTAGTGTACGGGAAGTCATTGAGGTAGGTTAGTTATTGGGAATGCAGCAAAAATAGAGACATTTTGGGCCAGCAAAGAAGCTGTCTGTCTCTAGGATGAGACTTACCCTCATTTATAAAGAAGACTTGGACTCTGAGTAAACAGAGGAAGGTGAGGCACAGACAGGAGGGCGAATATGAGAAGCAGGAAAAGATAAGGGTGAGAAAGAAGGCGATGGGGGAAAGAGTGAGGTGGAGAAAGAAGGGCACGGTGGAGGCAGAGAGCTGAGAAAATATATTTAGGCTAGTGGAAGCTGAAGATAATATGATGCTGTGAAGAGGTTGCAGGTGGTGGAGCTGGGACTACAAGAGCCTTGGGAAGCACTGAAAGAAGGAGGTAACAGCTAGCGAAAAGCAAAGAAATTGAACACAAACACAGCTTGTCTTTCTGTTCTTGGTGCCTTACGGAGGGGTGGAAGGAAGCAAGAGGCATAAACAGGAGAACACTGTACCATATGTTCCTGTTCTTGCAGAGGAGATACTGTATGTGTACAACTTGCAGGTCTGCGAGTTTAATCCTCTGTGGCCTAGTCGAGAACTTCATCTTTTCAAGGTCACTAACTGAGTATTCCGTCTGTTTGGCAATACTGGTTCCGTTGCAAACTTTATTAAGTATCTCAAAACTCTAGAGAGTATTATGTCCTACTGAAGTACACATAGTGTTACAGTATTATAGCCAACCAGCCCATAAGTACTGCATTTCCAGAAATGTACAAAGGTATGTGTTAAATAGACTGCTTTTCGCTGCAAGGCCTGGACAAATCAGGAAAGAATGGAGCATACTTCCATAGCACTCACTGCTAACATTTTTGCCTGCAGGCTCTTTTGAGATGCAAAACCTCAGAAAGCCTAGAAATAAGTATGTTAGCATGACAATGTAAACGTCTCACAGTGCCTACAACTATCTGTAATATCCACCTGTGCAAGCCATCCAATTTATGTCCAAAACTAATCGACCCTTTGTAATTTCTAGCAGAGAGCCAGACACTGAAGAAGCAGAGACACTTCAGTGGCCACAAAGACTGCCATCCTCCCAATAGCACTTCGTTCTTTTCCATCATCGTACAAGGTCTATCCTTGGTGCTTTCCCTAGCTTGGAGATTGTGGACTATGGAAAATCAAGATGGCTTCTATGGAGGGAGACTTGATTTGTGATCAAAGGGTTGAGGGTGCAGGCCCAGAGTTTCACGGTTAGTAGTGGTAAACTGGATATTAGACTGATATATAGTACACAGCCTCAGTGCCTTTGCACCAAATGTAGTATATGCGTTGACTAGGATCTTGCTGGGTATATTAACAGTTTAATTAGGTTACAGGCTGCACCAGCAGTTGCACTGGCTTTTTGTGCACTAGAGCATCCTATTTAAAACAGCCTGTATGATGCATTTTATCTTTCTTGGCCAAAGCCACAATTTTAGATGTTAAATACCATTCAAGTAGTACCCTAAGATCAGCTGCACAGCTTTAGCTGGCAGTGCCTAAATTCAGGCTTAGCAGGTGGGGTGGACAATCCTTTAGTATAATAGAGGCTAAGATTTTGGAAAAATCTAAACACCTAGCTCTGTTAGCAGTAATTCTACCTACCTTGTCTCTCTGTGTGGTCTTTTTCTACGGCAGCAAGTGACCCTTTGATAATTTATGTCACTTCGAGAAAGAGAACTTTGAGTGATCCACTTGTTCATACTGCTTTTGCTGATATTTTGTCACTGCCGTGCAATGTGACAGTATTCATGCCCTTTTCCTGTAGCATGAGGTAAAATGAGCTAAAATAATTTTCTTATTCCACTTTCCAGTAAAATCTTAGTAAAGGGTGGCAGGAAATGCATCACTGGTGTGGAATTGCATGTTTTGTTGGCTGCAGTATTTATTATTCACACATTTATGACTGAAAAGTATGGTCACAGGTACTCCCTTGTGTCCTGCCCGGCTGTAGCTTTACATCCCTGCTATAACGCGTTATTGTAGACTCCTCTGCCACGTAGAAAAACTACTTATATACATTAGGTAAGTGGCCTCTAAGTATGACGAATGCCAGTGGGTTGGGTGCTTACAACATGCTATAAAACGAAACAAAAAGATGTCCCTGCAGTGAACAACTACAAAATGCAGATTCCACTGTGTAGGTAAAGTGGACTGTTTCTCTGTGGATGCCTAGTTGGGAATGAAGTCTATGTTTCCAGTTTTGCCATGAAAATGCTAGAAACTTGCTCAAAAGTTTCATTTGACTATAAAAAATGAATTCTTTGCAAATGAAGATTTGGTTTATACCTACAGTAGAAAAGTAACTTTTAATAATCCTATTTAGTGCTGTCTGGATGCCTGGTAGTAATACACCAGTTTTGTTGCCTTTCCTTTCCCTCCAGTGGTAGTAATTATCATCTTGATGGGTTGTGAAAATGGTGCTATGCCATGATACAATAAACCAACTTTTAAAGGCATGAGGGTTGTGGTGGTGGGCAATCATTTAATATTTATATAGGAGGTGCCGCTTGAGAGGGACAACCACAGACAGTATCACAAATGAATAGAACAGAGGCCTGCCTTTTGCATGAGGATAATAAAAGGAGGCTTAAGTGACAAAAGCCTTTCATCAAGAGAACCCTCTTAAACATTCATCTCTTTCCCAACTAGGTGGTAGACCTATTCCCAGATGAGAAAAATGGGATGGTTCCTCATTTATATGAGGCTAGGGCTGGTAGGGAGTTTTGAGCTCCCAAGACAGGACTTGGATCTCAGAGTACGGGAGCCTGACTTCTACTGTCTTAAATAGAGGTCTGGGATTGGTTTACAGTCAAGTTAGGCAGGAAGTGCTGAAAAACAGGGAAAGGTTTAGGTGTGAATTATGCAGAGATTGACCCAGGCAATGACTCCAAGTACTGGCTAGTGCATTTGATAAAAATGGCACCCAACTACCAGCACCTCAGAACTCTCCTGGACCTGTAAGAAAACTGTAAAAGAAGGAAGATCCTCCCTGGCCTGCCTGTGAAGAAGCCTGATCTATCTACTGCTCTCTATTTGAACCCAGGGTCTGGAAGTGCTCTTTAAGAGTAAGTTGGCTGGCTCTTATAATGCCGCAGGGATACAAAGGGCTAAAGAAGGGGTCTGTCCTGTGTGAGAAAGTCAGCTGTCCATTTGAAAGTGTACATCACGTGACCCTGTGGGAGACCTGGTTTGAGAGAGACCTGGATCACAGAAGCCTTTCCTAAGGGCGTGTATGCTGTAGGAAAGACCAAAAAGTGACTTTTCCAACATCAACACAAATTGGAACTTTGGCATTTTTGTCCTTTAGAGGACAAGAAAACCATGAAAGCATCCTGAGAAAGATGCATCCTAGCTGGTTACAAATTTCCAGATTGTCCTGCTCTAAGATATTTCCAGCAAAGTTAAAGCTACCATTGCCCAATGAAAAGAAGTACTTGACCTCATCGAACCCTCATTGATTACAGTTTCCTTCATTGCCCGCATGAGAATCCCGATAGTCAAAAAATAAAGACGTCTGAATGGGATTTTGGGCCAAAATGAGGGCAGCAGAAACCACAATCACGCTCTTTACGTGTGAAAAAGGCCGCTCTACTGAAGACAGGTGCATCTGACAAAATTTACCTCAGATTTCCCATACAAAACTATACCACACTATACATTTATTCACCTACCATGCCTCCTCCCCCCAGCCCTAATGTTTCACACCCTATCCTTTCCTTGCAACTATTTAAAAAGCCCTACTCGGTCATGAACTGTTGAACTTTAACCCTGTAACCTCTTAACTACTTCTCTAAACATATACCTATCTCCTATCTTAACTTCTCCTTATTGCATGCTCCCGGAGGAACTTGTTCACAACCTAAACTTAACCTGTAAACATGTAAAAACAATCTACCAACCGTCACTCAGAAAAGTCCCTCCCTCTCTGACTTTTCTGACCCCCTCAACTCTAGAAAGATTTTGAGTACCTCCGGATATCTAATGCCCTGTCCAAAGCCTCTTTTATCTGAATCAGATATAGCTCCATCCTAAACCATGACAAGTGCACTCCATCGTCCCCCCCTCCACACTTACATATAGAGCGAACAGCCCTTTCCCCTCAGCACCCAGCAACTGCACTATTCGGTACAGTGCATCGACATACCGGAACCCTGGACTCCATAAACGCCACCACACATGCTTGGCGAAATCTACTCAATCGTCAAGCACTAACCATATTATATTTCCCGCTTACCCCTATCGCTTGGTGTTCCTGGCTACCGACTCTCACCACACCAGACATGATAGCAGCCCTCTATACCCTAGGCATAGACACTATAGGAGACTTTTTCCATGACGGGAAGGGCAGGGACTGGAACGATCTGCTGCCCCGTGACCCTCCCCCACCCCATTGACAATCTTTCAATACTTCAGAGCCCGAAGCGCATTACGCTCACTACTGGGAGATGAACTGCTGGAACCTCCGTAGGTGTCCCCTCTCTCCACCTTGATCCGCACAGACTCCCCGACTAGACTAGAAATATACATAAAAACACAAGACTTCAGACGAAACCAATACAGTACAGCATGACTAAAATGGCAAACCGACTTAGGGTACCCACTAGATGATGACACATGGAAGTACTGCTGTGAAGCAACAAAGCGTATTTCTCTAAATGGCAGACATCGTCTAATACAATTTAAATTCCTTAATCGTATTTACTATACCCTGACCCGCCTCTATAGATTTGGCCTGCAAAATCCGCTAACTGGGAAAGATGCAGTGCCACGGAAGCTGATTTTATACATTTGGCTTGGACCTGCCCAACGATTGAGAATTTCTGGCGACAGATCTTCTCCAAACTCAGCGATATCACACCAAAAAACAGTTAACCCGGATCCGCTCCTGGCACTACTGGGGTATTCTAAAAAATTAAAGAAAAACATCAGACGCCTGATAGACATGGGGCTACTAGTCGCTAACAGAGTCCTAGCAATGCATTGGTCACAAGGCCCACCGCGTCTCAGTGGTCTAGAGATATGTTTTTTTGCAACACACAAACAGAGGTCTACAGTGAACTACTTCCCCCTCCCCCCTCCCCTCTCCCCCCCCCCTCAAGAAGCCGCCCAAAAAACGTCTGGAGCCGATACAAAGACTATCTGACAATCCAAATCAGAGCCTCTTGCATAGAACTCCTTCATATACGCGGCATTTACCTAATGTAACATGCACACTTTTGCTAACTGAGTTCTCTTAAGTATATAACTGTATAATGATCACCTTAACACTGCTGTGTCAATAGTGATTTATTTTCTTAACTGTTTGGTCAAACCTTTTCACAATTATGTGTACTTGCAAAGGGCAATGTAAATTCCTTTCCTGGGTGGTATTATTCAACAGTACACTGTTCATTATATGGGTATATTATTTCCTATGAAGGTCTTATTTTTCTTTCTATTGTTTTTTTGAGAAAATGGAAAATAAAATATTTTAAAAAAGTGCACTCCATCGTCCCTGATGAAATAAACGGCCATATACCTCAACTCTGGGTGCTCTACTCTACCAAAACCTTCCTCTCTACAAAATAATCTCATATCCCTATTGATTTTCCTCCTTGCTTTGTCAATAGTGGCTGGTCTTTTAGCCCCCCTTCACTTTTTCCACGGGATTAATTCCGTCCAAGTTACGAAACATCCCAACCATTGCTGCCTGATCTCCAATAAATCCCTTTTCATCTGCTTCAGTAAAGCTAATCCTTTCCATACCACCAGCCCATTCTCCCCTAAATGCACAATCAAAACATCAGGGCAAATGTGACGTTGCAGTAAATTGTTCATGCAGGGTATGACTTCATGCCATCGCATACCACCCTTCCCGTGCCAAGAAATGTTAAATAAAGACGTGTCCAGGCCAAGGTTCAAACCTTTCCCCTTTTGAAGTTCATGAATTCAGCCTATTTTACAAACGAATGACTGACTATCCAAATGGACAGCTCCTCTGTATCTGGCTCTGCCACTGCACCTGAAAAGACACCTGTGTATGAACGTGGAAAAAACTACACGTTGCAGTACCCTGGCTCCCTCAACTTTACATATCTCTTAAAACAATCAGAAGTCCAACACTGCAAGTGCATGATTCTGTCTCTATCCCAACCCTGTTTCGCTTCTTCGGTAGCTACACGATTCTGAAGGAGTGAGTGCCATAGTCACCCGGGGCTTCCCCACCAGCAACAAAGCTCTCCGCATCACCCACAAAAGCTGCACCACAGTCACCTCCTGGCCTGAAACTCTGCAAAAAATCACCCCAGGCCCCTCGGTAGTTATACCTGTCAATGTACACCCCAAGGCACCGGACATAAAGCCAGATCAGCACTGGCCCTCATTACTTCCACTTTACCTGTTCCCTGTTGTCTGTCTTAGATTATTTGTTTACCTCCCCTAGCTTCCCCTCCTTAATCTCTACTTTTCTCCAATCTGACAGTCCTTTTCTCCCCGACAGCTCCAAAACCCAAAATGCGCAAAAATACATCCATGACAATAAGGCGGAGAATAACGTTGTCTCTTCAGTACTGCAGATCCCTGGTATAACCTTTAAGAACTGGTCAAAAGTGCTTTGGCACTGGATACTGACCCTGGGCCTGGTCCCCATCTCCCTTGCCCAGCCTTCAAGAATACGTCTGCCCAGCTCACCCGCTGAAGGGGCATACCCCTTCCAAAGCTTGCCCATGAAGGCAATCTCTGACAGCTTGCCTGCAATCGTGTCCTTGGACGAACCTCTGTCAATCGATGACAAAATAAACTGAACAACATCCTCCTCCCATGTCCAAACGTCCGCTCTCTTCTACACCCCTCCCTCTCTAAACTCCTGCCAGGCTTCACTATACGCCCTCCTATTGGAGACGGCCAGAGACCCTACCACTAGTTACAGCATTCATTGTCTCCTATGGACCACATCCCTGCAGGCGCCAGTGTCTTGAAGGTGTCCGCCACCGTGGCCAGCCCATGGAACCTCTCCCACTGTGAACAAGACAAAGAATCCGCAGTGTTATTGTCTAACTCTGGGTCATATCTGATTGAACAGAATATCATGTTTCAAACAACTGTAGATGATAACTCTCAGCAGCTTAAGCACCTGATCGTCCCTAGCGGATTGCTTATTGACCACGTGTACCACGTGTACCACTGACATGTGGTCCACCCTGAAAATGACCTTCTTATATGCCAACTCCTGTGCCCACACTGTGACTGCTATCACTAGGGGAAAGAATTTGAAGACGGCAATACTCCTTCCCCCATTCTTCCTGTGTCTTGGCCACTCTTCAACGCACCATCTTCCCTGCCAGTACAGTCCATAACAATTAGCTCATGCCGTGTGTGAGTATATATGGACATCCCATTCCCATTTCTTAGGTGCTGTCACGGGAATGCTATTTAAGTCCTACAAAAACCTGTGCCACATTCGTAAGTCTTCTTTCATCCCTGCGGACAAGCGCATGTGGTGGTGTGGTAGCGTAAGACCCGGCAAGTACCTGCTCGGTCTCCTATGAAAAAGTCCTTCCTGTCTGTACTACTCCACATGCAAAGTTAAGATGCCCTAGCAGCACTTGCACCTTCCTAACTATCACTTTCCCCCTGGCTAAAATGTCATCTATCAGCATCTGCATATGCAGCTTTTTATCCATCGGTAAGCATGCCTCCATTGTCCAATTCAATAACCAGAAATAACAACACCATGCTTGGACCTTGTGTCTTCTGTGGTCCTAGGGTGCACTCCCAGTACCCTCATGAGCTCTTGGAACCTTTTCAGCTGCTGCTGACAGTCCGTCGACCTGGGTTGACCTAACAGGAAGAAGTCGTCAAGGAAGTGTGTCACCGTCTCTTTACCTGTTTGCCATAAGAAAATGCAGGAAGGAGCTGAATGCAGGAAGGAGCTGAAACCCTCAAACAAGGCACACAAGATGGAACAGCCCATGGGTAACGCTTTGTCCACAAAGATTTGTCTGTCAAACTGAATGCCTAACAGCTGAAAGTCTTCAGGGTGCACCGGCAGTAACCGGAAGGCAGACTTTATATATCATATTTTGCCATCTCAGCATCTCTGCGCATCTTCTCAACCAATCCCCTGGCTACATCCACTGAGGAATATGAAATGGACGTTAGCTCTTTACATATAAAATCGTTTACTGAAGACCCCTCCGGCCAGTACAGGTGCTGTATTAATCTAAACTGGCCTGGCTTCTTCTTTGGCACCACCCCAATTGGTGAAATGGTCAGGTCTCTGATTGGCCAATTTGTGAATGGCCACTTCATTTGCCCTATGTTAACTTCCTTGAACAACTTCTCCTGCACTACTGCCTTGTGTGAAGTCACCAACCACAAATTCTCTGCCCTCCTGGTGGACCATGGACCCTCGTACCCCAGCTTAAACACTGCCTTGAAACCGAGACTCAATAATACAGCATCCTCCCTGAGGGGATAATATGCGAGCCAAGCATCGAGACACTCTTGTTTAATGGGTGTACAATCCTTTCTCCATGGAACCTTGTACTCCCCTCCATCTCCTGTCCCCCTCCATTGTACGGGCTATTATGCTGGAACCCCTGGCCAGATTGCTGCCCTTGACGTTGTATCCTGGCCAAAATATTGTACCAAGGGGTGGCGCCCTGCACATTTCGAAAACTCTTGCCTAAATTTGTAGCAAATTTGCAGGCTCCCTAATTAACGTACCAACAGGAGGCCCCTTGGACACACCCAGATTTCTTTATTGTACAACCCCCTCCCCCCAGGTGGGGCGGCTCTGAGAGGTGCGGTAGACTAATGGGAGCCCACTGGCTGCGTATGTGGCCTTCCCAAACTTAACTGACCCCATTGTTTGTTGATACAGGTCTGTGTCAATCTCCCCCCATTTTGCCTCCGGGTCCCGTGCCAGCCCGGCTCTAAACTCCTTATCCTAGTGCGACCAGCTGTATCCCCTGTATGTCACCTGAGCCCTCCTGATTACATCCATTTATTTAAAAAGGGACACACACTTCTCTGGGTATTTTTCATAATAAACGCTTGCAAATACCAGGAAGACCGCTGTCCAGCTTTATATTGTCATGGGCACCTTAGGCCTCTTAGACAACTCTAGTTCCTCCTCCTTCGATTCTTCATTGGACCTCAGTTCCCTGTGTTGTAATTTCAGCATCTCTACGTATTCCCCTTTCCTAATCTTTTCCTTAGTTGTTAGCATAAGGTGTGCCCCCAATGGCTTCGTCACACCCATGTAGGGAAGCTTCTTGAGTGTAACCTCGTGACTTTCTTTTGCTCCAACCCCCGGGACCTATTGCTATCCTTCTCCCAGCTTGTGCTGCATCGTTGTGTGTTGCCATTTCCTGCGCTTTGTCTTGTTAACCCTCTCAACCCCTCAACGCCACCTATGCCACTTCCCCCCTCTAATTTCAGTACTTCTGTGCATGCAAACCTTTCAGCAGATGGACCTTCCCATCTCCCTCACCTCCACCCACATCATTCACTACTGACACCCTGCCATTGTTAAGAACATGATGACCATACCCCCCTGTGTCCTTAATTCGCCCTGGCGCGTATATACTTTGACCGGTGGAATACGTTCTGCTGTTTGTCCCTCACCCAGGCCCCCTTCCTGCTCCTCCCCTTCACTCCATTCAAGAATAGCACACACTGTGGCCAACGCTGGGCCCCATTCTGTCTTGCTTTCGCCGCTCAGATAATACAGAATCTTCCACACGGTGACTCAACACTCGGCGAAGCAAAAGACTGAACACAGCACCTTTAGAAAAGGGCTTTATTTTACAAAATGCAAGGACTCTCTCTGTTAGAATAAGGCTTGGGGTTTTATTTTAAACAATACTCGCTAACAAAAAGGCTTTCCCAGATGCCAAATGCAGAACATTAAAATATATGTAGAGATATATATGTTTATATGCAAGCAATAATATCACAGCTAAATGCATGAATAATACTGATGAATAAACAAGCAGCAAATAATATGAGATAAGACGTCCTGCAAGAGATCAGAAATATATATATACATCAAATGATTACTTTGGATGTGCACCTCAACTCACTCACACATCACAAAGAAAACATCTCAAATGATCAAAGCCACCAACCAAACATCACAATGGCAATAACCAAAACTCAACACTTCAAATTACCACAGCCACCGGAACCACTCATCACAATGGCACTAGTCAAAACTCAATACTTCACCTGGTGCAAACACTGCATCTTAGCCCACTCCTGACTGGGGAAGTTAAACAGCCAGGGTCCAGAGCCTCAGCAACCAGGGTTCCACGCTCCGAAGTAGACACGTCCGTCCCCTTTCGGATTCCAAACTCCCGGTTTCTAAGTCAACAACCCTCAGCTTTATAATCTCAAAACACACTAGAAGTTTCGGGAGAGATCTCCCAACCCCCCCCCCCCACTCCCCCTCCCTGCGGCAGAGGAATCTTACCATAATTGGCCAGGTTCCAAGCAAGCATTCCCATGGCAGAAAGGAGTTCCCACATCCCCTGCTCCAACTCTCGCGTGTTCCAGCCTTTATCTTGACAAAGCTCACAAAGCCTTCCGGGTACATTAAACAATCTCTCACAAAAACAATCAGTGAACGTGATTAACCCAAACAACTTGCAAGCGCTGCTGTGCACGCAGAAAAAGCTGAAGCAAGGCAGAGTCAGAAAAAAGGATGACATGAGGCCATGTCAAAGCCAATAGTAAGACATTCATAATTCTCACCAATGTACAACACAATGCACAATTGTGCACAACTGCTTATAATTCACATACTTCGTCTCTCAATGTCTCTCAATGTCTTATAGCATCACATACTTCATCTCTCAATGTACAACACCGAGCACATGTGTGCATCACTGCCCCCCACACTGCACTTCGAGACCAAAAGGTACATTCCACACTTCTCTCTCCCTCACATGCTTTCAAATGCACATCCCACACGCTGTGTTCTTGGCAAGGCTGTCCTACTCTGTGACAGCTACCACTGAAAGACAGCAAGATTACAAGAAATAAACCTGTAAGAGAAGCAAGGCATATGCAGGACATCGTACATTCAGACTAGGATAAAATAACACACTAAAGTCAATCAAAATAATGGTAGTCAAAGGTCATCACAGGTTTTCCTCCCTGGTGGTCGACTGCCCCCCACCCCCCAAGCTCCATTGGACTGAGACAAGGCAATTAATCCATCCCATTGAGGAAGCAAACTCAACAGCCTTGTCGCGCTCAGAGCTTTTGCCATCAAATCTGAAGGCTTCAACAGGAGCTTAAGCAGCTTATCTGACTTTGAGGGCCTCTCACGTCCTTCAGTAATTTGCCTTGCCCTGCTAGAGAAGTTTGACTTTCAGAAGAAAATGTTTTGTCTTACAATAAAACTTTTGAGCTGTGTGACATCAAGACTTACTCGACCCCTGCTCCATAGTGGTCAGCCTGAAACTGTGCCTATGTACCGGTCTCAACAAACATTAATTTTGATTGGTGCTTTGGGTTTTTTTTTCTTCGAGTTTTCTGCTTTAAACATTTAAAATCCAATTTTCTGGTTCCCTTAATCTGATGTTAACCATTTTGTTTCAGTGTGCTTAATAAATGTTTCTTCATTTGAACAGAGGTTTCTCATTGTGTGCTAATCTAAGATGATATTATCTTATAAACTGTGTGTATGTATTGCCTGCCGCCATCAATTTGACTTCTTACCGTCACTTTAAATGCCGGAATAATAATAATGAAAGTAGCTTGGAGTTTACCAGTCTTGGAGCAAGCAGTCCTACAAAGCAGTACTGATTAACTTAATGAATATATGTAGGCATGTGGTATTTGTATGGCGTGACCCTAGAAAAAAAGGCAGCACAGTGTTGCACTGGGTCAAAGACATGGGTGCAGTGAACCAATGATTCGGAGTAGCTGGATTCTGAAAGTTGAAGCGCAATGTGATGTATTCATGTGAGGTGTGTCTTCAACTGCTATTTGTCAGGTTGTTTGGGGTTGAGCTATGATGTTCTCCCTTTCTCTATTCCCTCTTCTTTCACTATATGAGAACTTGAAAAAGGCTCAGTGTTGGAAATAAGCTCCATGGGCATATTTCCAGGAAAGTCCCCCCAGCACGGTTGTCGTTCATACACGATTATGTTTTTAACATATTTTCATCGCTACTTTATAGATGACTGGTAAGAGCAGCCTGGTCTGTCACTGCTGTAATATGTTGAGCCACTCTTTAGTTAGTCTTCACGTCTATCTTTTCTCTTACATTGTGGCCACAATGAAAATATCATCCTAGCGTGTGGGTGAAAGGATTACAAAGATTTCTGATGTCACGAAATTGTAGTTTCCTTTTTTACACTCTCTTAAACCTTATTCAGATTGTCTATAAAAAGTCTCATGCATTCTCCCCCTCTCCCCATATATCCAGAAGAAAAAAAGTCAGACAGAAATCAGCCTCAATATTAAACTTGTCACAAAAAAAAATCAAAACTGTCCTCCACTTCATAACCGAGCAGGTGAGCAAGTAGTTGGATGTCTCACACTACAAACAAACAAGGCACAGTATCTGACAGTCTGCTCCCAAAAGAGGGTGTGGGACACTGCTACGTTACTAGTACCTCAGCTCTGGATGGGCCAACTTAGAGGGATTTTGTTGGACTGGGTGGATGCTGGCATTCGGTCCAAGCCAGCCTAATCATTTTTCTGGTCTCCATATTGCCATGTGACTATCTCATCCATTCTCCACTGGGTGTTATTCTAACACTGGATATCTTGCTCCTTGTAAAATTACACCGTCTTTACATCCTACTACCCCTGCTTCAGAAGTACACCAGGACAGGCGTGTATCCCTTTTGCGGACAAGAATACTAGATCTTCTATATGAGGTCCCCATGAACAATCACTGTTTGGTGAGGTAAGAAATCCTTCAAAAATGTATTTGAGCTGAGGGAGAGTGGTCAGTGGCCTTTGCCTTAATTTACTGGGGACCGAGTCTCTTCATGCTTGGTGGGGTTTAACGAGGGCCATTTCATACTTCGGTGGTTGTTGGCATTGCTGAGTAAATTATAGTTGCCAGACAGGTTGATAGGGGTTTCCTCTACCAGGTGTCCTAGCATGGGTGACACCCTGATGTGGCTTGTCTGCTCCCTGTCAAACCCTAACTTCAACGCTCTATAATGGCGCATTTTTAAAACATTCCTCTCATAAACATCACTCAAGAGAAGAAAGACATGGGGAGTCTTCTGCACTTCTGAAAGGCAGGAGACTTGGAAACTGATGCCTGGCAGGTTGGACCTGCAGGTGATGTTTCTTTGCCTTCAACTAACCACAGTCAAAAGGAGGGCAATGAATGTTCGATTATTTACTTATTCAATTTGTATTAATATCTTGAAGCATCCAAATGGCTTGTGTGGTATCTGTGCATTTGTGATTGTACGGACTCTATTATCTCTTTGTGGGCAGAACCTACAGCAGTGCACCTCAGAGTACTTGAAAGTCTATTTGCAGGTTCACTTCAGAGCAAACATTAACAGGCCTGTAGTTTCAGCATACAGTGATTTCTTTCAGTGTCGGAGATTGGAATGGGCTCACTAAGAAGCCCTGCCTCTACTACGAAACCTCAAATATGTCCAACGATGGCCCACAGATCCGCCATCAAAGAAGATAAATACCCACCCCTAAAAATAAGTTGGTGTCTAGGTGGGTGACATGATATCCAGTCGTTAGCACCTGGGAGAGTGTGTGGGACAAACAAGGGGTGAAGTTATTAGGGCCCTACTCAAGTGTTTTCTGGCATACTAAGGGGACTGTGGCTGGCTAGGATGCGCAGGCACCCAAAGTTGGCTCTTGCTGTTCCAGTCATCCCCAGTCTTTGAACCAGGGCAAAGAACTTCTGATTGAAGTTTTAATCTGAGATATCTGCAGAACCTCAAGTGCTAGGAGGATAGAAACATTTTTAAAAAGGTTACTTGACTCAGGGTGATCTCCTCCATTCATTGGCATGGGATCCACACCAGAGGTCCAAGTCAGGGTTTCTTAGGGCCATCCAAGTTTGACAGGAGCGGTAGGTACAGGCACCTTAGGGTATGGGCAGGAACAGAGATAGAGCAGGATCCCCTTCTCAGTGATTGAAGGTGGTGGAGCCTCTCCTGGGCTCAGATATTATTGAGCTTGGTGCTTCTCCTGGGTAGCTAGCTGCTAGGGAAACCTTGTGTCTGCGGAGCAGTCTCAGTTCATTGTGGCCATCCCACCAAGGTCAAATCCTCCTTACGAAGGCACTCCCGCTCTTCGCTTCTCCTTTGCTTCCAGCAGGGGGTCTCCATACGTCTATCCCAAACTTAATCCCTTCCCAGAGGTAGAGAAGCACTGCAGCAACAGTCCTGCTTGTGGCTATTCGATCTTTAGCTCTTCTATGATGGTGTGCAGGCCCCCTCAGTTTAAGAGTCAAAATGTTCAACAATGTACTGGTCACAGGGACTAGTATTTGCCAATGAAAACACCATGGCCAATCAGGAGGTCTGTATCTATTGAATTTCAAGGAGCCCATTCTTGTCATGGGGGAGTGATCACCTCATGGATAGGTCAGAAAGCCTGCTGCGGCTCTTGAGACCGGATAGGACTAGCTCAGGTGAAATATAGAAGGGTTCTAAAGAGAGGGCCTCCAAAAACAATTCTGATTTTGAAGAAAATGAGTAAGTGTAAGTTTTACTCTGGCAGGTGAACTTCAGCCACATCAAAGGAGCTGATAGGCAACCCAACTCAACAGAGACAGCTGGTTATGTGGAAGAGAGCAAGAAAGGAGAGGCGTGCCTGTAGGGCCCAATGTCCAAGATGAGCAATTAAAGCTCAGCACAAAGCTGATCTTAACCCCTTGAGTGCCCCGCCCTTTCCCCCTCCAGTGCCGGGCCTTTCATTAGCGGGCGGGGTCCAAGACGAGATAGTCTCGTCATGGGCACAGCGCAACCGCGCTCCATGACGAGACTATCTCGTCATGGGCATAGAAGGGGTTAATCTAGTGCCTGACTCACATGCGGAGTGCTAGAGACACCACCAGTCACTTGTCCAGGCAAACGTTAAGTCGTACATACACTCTCACATAAATACACACACCACAGAGCAGCTTTCAAGTAAGTCAAAACCAACTTGAAAAACAAGAACTCATCATTTGTATGGGACACCACAGACTTTTACCCAGGGACTCTGGTTGGCAGTCGCCTCACATGAGTACATGTAAAAGGCCAGCGCCTCAAACTTGAATCACGCTGCAAATAATAACCTCCAAATAGCTTGGGTAAAGGGAATAGTAGTTATACACTCAAAAGGGATCCGCTTCTGAAACAGACTAACCCATAGGGCACTCGCCAATTCTCAACGCTTTGAGCGGCACGCCTCTTTTATGTATTCATAGCTTTATCCTTCGTGGAGTCATATTATTTACACTGTGTCCATTGTGAATTGATTATTTCTAATGCAGCAGCATTAAGAACGTCTCGTCCACCTTTGTTATAGTTGAGATTATATCATTTTAATACGTTTTATTATTGTTTGTCATGCTGCATGTCCAGAATCCGTACATACTCCTGTTGAACCGCTGACAGAATAGCAAATGTGAGTGGATGAATTTGAGGCATATGTAGAAGTTTTAGAGGTGGATAGTTTTATATCACAAATTAAATCTCCAAGATCCACTCCCCCCATGGCCGGGCTCCCTCCAATGATGGGGCCAGTTGTATCAACATACATCCTAATCTAGGTAGAGGACCTTGTTGCCCATTGAATTATCTGCTCCCGCAGCAAATATGTCTACACCTGCTCCGGGGACAAGGCCCACGTCCAATCCAAGCTGTAATAAAATCAGTAAAGAGCTAAAAAGCCACGAAGGGGCTATCTGTGCAAATAGGACTGATTTCCAGGAATCAAAGCCCCAGTTATGCACCTCACACTTTCAGCCCTGCTTGAATTTGCCACCTGATTACTGTCTGTATGTTGCCGATCTACTTGGTGTACCTCCACTTCCCTCCAACTGGGATGAATCATACATGGAACTTAAAACTAAAGTTTGCCCTTGGCTTACATGGAATACTGACTTCTCGGTCTCCCAGTATAATGATATAGTACTGGTGAGAATAATTAAGTGGATTGGCCAGTCTGCAAAATCAATAGAAGGGCATTGTGTGGTAATACATTGTGGGCTTCCGGATATGGCTCTTCGCTTGATTGAAACTGGCTGCAGTCCAGTTGAACTAGAAGCTGCAGCCAGCATTGTTCGCCTAGTATATTTTTATAAATCAAATTCCCCAAGACAACTGAGCGGGAGAGGGTATTTATCTTATCGAGCAGATACTCTAGGTCCCTTCATTGTTCCTACTCTCAATAAATACTTACATTTAATTTTTTTATTTAAATCAATTTATAGAGTGCCTGGTTACACCCACAAGTGTGTCCCATCGCTAGGATCCAGTCCTCCGAAGAGAGAACAGACAGCACCTAAGAAAAAAGAAAACATAAACGGAGGCCCCACGAAATACTCAGATTAGGGTTGGAGGAGGCAGGTTTTTAAACCTTTACGAAAGATGCTCTCAGGCAGCTTGGCTCTTAGGGTCAGTGATAGGGAGTTCCACTTTTTAACTGCTAGATATCCAAAGAAAAGTGCCCCCATTCTGGCCCTTTGGACTCTTGGCACTTTGACCAGATGTGCTCCCGTCGACCTCAAATTGCGAACGGGATTATTTGGAGTTAATATGGGGTGTAGACAACTAGGACCTCTTCTCCACATAATTCTTTGGCAGTAGCACATTACTTTGTAGATGATCCTTTTATCCACTGGCAACCAGTGGAGGATATGCCGGGCCCTGGCAAAAGAAGGTTTAGGACAAATCGTGCAGCAGCATTCTGAATGCATTGCAGTTTATGCAGGCATTTTTTAGCGGCTCCTCAGTATAGTATATTGCATTAGTCCATCTGGGATGTGACTAGAGCATGTACAAGAGCTTTCCTGCCCGATAGAGATAGTAAGTCTAGGGCCTTTCTCAGGACTTTGAGATTCCCAAAGCATTTTCCGACAACCTTCTTGATTTGATTCTCGAAAGAGAGTTTAGGGTCAAACCAGATCCCAAGATTTTTAGTTTCATCCTTGGGGCCACCATGCCACCATGGTCTGGGGCCACCATGCTGAGGACCAGATAGAGGGGGATTTCCCCTCGATCAGTAACTCCGTCTTACTGCCGTTCAATTTAAGGCAAGCTCTCCTGGACAAGAGGAAAACTGGTTAGCGGCTTCCTCAGAGGCTTGGGATAAGGTGACAATCAGTTGCGTATCGTCTGCATGAGATACAATGGTCACTTTGTATTTATCTACAATTCCTGCCAAGGGGGCAATATACAGATTGAAAAGTGTGGGGCTCAGTATCAAGCCATGCGGGACCCTTTGCATAAGCGGGATACTTTGGGAAGTATGCGGGTGCTGTGCAACTTGAAAGCTGCGGGCAAGGAGAAAGGAGGTCAGCCAGCGCAAAGCCGAACCCCTGATTCCACAGAGCCTTAGATTCCTAAGGAGCACGTTATCGGAGACAGTGTTGAAGGCTGCACTTAGGTCAAGCAGGACCAGTGCAGCAGTATGGCCTTCATCAGCACTCTTCCACAGGGATTCCATAGCGAGAAGTAAAGCCGTTTCCGTGGAATGGGCGATTCTGAAGCCAGATTGCGAGGGATGGAATAAATTGTTTAGATTGATGTGATTCACCAGTTGGGTATTCACTACTTTCTCCACAATTTTGGTGAAGTAGGGCAGGAGAGAAATATGGCGTAGGTTGTCTAGCAGATCCGGGTCGGCAGAAGGTTTTTTCTTCAACGGGAGGACCATTGCTTGTTTCCACTTCAGTGAAACTTCACCACAGCAAAAGGATAGATCTAAGAGTTTTTGAACATAGAACAGAATGGTATCTAACCCTTGCATCAGGATTTGCGGTGAGGCTGCGTCCATAGGGAAACCAGATTTGATGCTCAAGGCCAGACTTTTAACATCATCTAGCACTGGTGATTTTAATTCAGAGAGACCAGTCCCCTCAAAAGGGTTCTCATAGGAGGTAGCTACCATCAGGTCTTCATTAAACCAAGCCACATAGTTCCTCCATCGCTGGGGGGCATGGCTTGGACGCCGATGAGGACGGTCGCGTGAGCCAAGAGCTAAGCGCCGCCCTTGTTGTTTATCCTGTCTATACGCCGATCGAGCTACCGGCGACCCTGGGGAGGGGGCCCTCCTGACGTTGGGGACCAGCGGTGGTGTGGGCAAGAAACCTGCTGCCTGTTAACGAAGCTGGAACCAACTGGAGAGGAAGCAGCGGGAACAGCGAATGGACAAGATGGTGGCCGGGCTGCTGCGTAGCGCCGGCGGTGATGAGCAGTGACGGCCGCGGGCTTGGCTGGAGCGACGCGGTTTGGTGTCTGCCCTTTCCTGATCGGGAGCCCTGCGGCGGCGGCTCCGAAAGCAGCCCATTGACACCTCGAATTCTGGGACAGCAGGCAGCACGGGGCATGCGGCTTCAGGTACCTGGTGACGGCGAAGGGGGCTGTAGCGGCGGGGCCTGGGAGCCGGCCGCCTCTGATGCGACTCCGAGCGGAGCGATTGATCTCGCCGGCTGAGAGACGGTGGGGGACACAGACTGCTTGACGAGCCAGGGGTGCACAGGTGAAGCAAGCCAGAGCAGAGCCCAGTCACGAGCAGATTCTGTGCAACATCATGGCGCTTCCACGTCCCCCGTCCCCCAGAGAGGACTAGCGTCTCCCAGACCTGAGCTTGTGATTTCTCCTAAGTTAGTCACCACACCTCCAACGACACGTAGACTCCAGGCGTCACCCAAACCAGAGTCCACGGAAGCCCCTCGTGGACATGCTCCGTCACCTGTGGTTCATGGAAGCCCACCATCTTCAAAGGCTCTTTTGGGTCCTGCCAAGAAGTCTCGAGCAGTGGCTCCCGTGGTTGCTAAAGCAGTGAGGCGCTGTGACCGTGCTCCAGGGGCTGGCACATCCCAAGCAGAGAGGAGTCGCCGGACCGGCAGCCAGCCCATCTGGAGGTGACCCGAATGTCCAACTATAGACGGACCAAGCGGCTGTGGCATCGGATGCAGACTGTTGGCGGATGTGGAGGCTTGCACTGGGGGAACGATCCTCAAAATATTGGAGCCGAGGCCAAAGCAGACACTACTACGGGAGTCAAGCCTCCTGGAGTTTTTAGTTGATTGCTCAGGCCTACAGTATGCTGGCGTCCTAACGAACATTACAAAACCTGCAGCGACGAGTCAGTAACCATCCCACCAGCAAAGGCCGCAAAAGGCACACCCATCTCAGACCCCTTCTTCCACCTCCTGTGGTAGCCCAAGATAGCGGAATCCCCAGCATCAAGAGTAAATCTCCTACTCCTGCATTGGCACTAAATGACTGGCGGTGCTGTAGGAGGATCGCGGCTGTGGTCGTGAATTGGACGACGGTGCCTGGCACTGTGGGATCTCGCTCCTGGTGGGGGGACCGACTCTGCACTGGCTGCGGTGCGACTGGCGTGACTCCACCACGGACATTACCCCTGAGGTTAGCTGCCCCCTCGGTGTTGTGGTGCGATTTGCCTGCCGCGGCGATAACCTTATACTCCACCGCTTCAGCTGGGTTGGGACCTCGTCGGATCTGGTGTTGGTCATATAACAGTGGTGGGACTTGTGAGGAAGTAGAACGGATCCACTGTGGCGGCGACATGATGAATTGATGACACCCCCCAACGATTGCGGGGGAGGAACGGGGTCTTCTCTTTGCGTGCTCTGCTAGTGGATTTGTGGTGTTCCTCCATTGTTGCGCCTACGATAGCCCACGCTTAGGGACTACCCTACCAGGGATACGGGCAAAAGAAGGAGTTTGGAGACTGCTGGTTAGTGGGCAGCACAACAGGGGCACGGTACAGGTTCTGGCTGCGATGATGCGGCTCTCAGGGGACAGGTTGATCGCTGGGTGAAACGAGTCGGACGGTTCGTTGGTGGCAAGTTGCCTAGTGGATTGTGCCCTATGATCACTGCCTTCCTGGTAGTAGCGCCTGGAGACGCTGCTGTTCAGTACCAGTCTGGTACTGAGGACAAGGCTCCGACGATATTTGTTTGCTTTTGTGGGCTGGCTGCTGGGGGCTGGAGCCGGCTGTGTGGGTGCCCAGTTGAATACTTGGTGCGCTTGAGCTGCAGGGCAGGTTGTATGGCCGGATTGCTGTGGCTAGCGTGGCGGCCTCTGTGGGTGCTGGTGGAGCGGGCGGCGCCTCTGGAGGTGCAGTGATTGGAAGGGACTGATACGTCATTGGATCCGAGGTCTGTCCGCCAGAGGAGACCGGCATCTCTGCGTTGTAGGTGAAGCGAACTGGGGGCCTCGGTGCTCGGCAGCTCTATTATTATGGGAAAGCCGCAAGGTAAACAGGGAAGGGGGCACCCGGAGCCGGACAGCGATTTGGCGGAGCAGAGAGTGCGGGGACTGGCCGATCCACCTCCTGAGGGGATGATGCAGCAACAGGTGGATCAGATCCTCCGAGCGATAACGGACACGAAGGAGGCACTTCAACAAGGCATTGCTCAGGTGTCTCTGGGGCTGGGTCTTCTGCGGGCTGACCATGCAAAGCTGGTGGACCGGGTGAAGCAAGCAGACACGACTCTGGAGGTCCTGGAGCCGTCACAGAAAGTACTAGATGTTCAAATGACCGATGTCCTGCGCAGGATCCAAGTACTGGAGAAGAATGCTGAAGATGCCGAAGGACGCAATAGACGGAACAACGTATGAGTGGTGGGTCTGCCGGAGGGGATTGAGGGGGACAGTATGATTGACTATCTGGAAAAATGGTTACGCACTGAGGTGGCCCTGGAAGGTCTGACTCCGTTTTATACTCTGGAGCGTGTACACAGGGTCCCTGCCCGCCCGCTGGCGCCTGGGAGGCCGCCCAGGCCGGTGGTGGCCTGATTGCTCCATTACAAAGATAGAGACCTCTTGTTGCACAGGGCGCATACGTCTGGCCCATATAAGGTGGGCAATAGCAATGTGACACTATTTCCGGATTACACTCTTGAGGTGCAGCGCCATCGAGCTTCGTTCCTGGCAGTCAAGAAGGCCCTTCGGGATGAAGGCATCCAATACTCTCTGATGTTCCCGGCACAGCTGCGAATATCGTTGGATGGCAACACGATATTTCATAATGATCCCCGACGAAGCATGGAGTTGGCTGGAATCCTACCGGGCGGGAAGGAGTGCGGCAGGGCGCACTGACGGACAGAGGGTGGATTTACCTCGAGCGCGCCGCAAGCGGCACTCCAGGAGACGATGCACCGAAGTACGGAGGCCCACCACTACTCAGACGGAGCAAGAGAGACTGGCGGTGCTGCAGGCGGTGACGGAGGTATCTCAGGCGAGCGACACGGCGATGATGAGACTGACAGACTCTGAAAAGGGCTCGGAGGGATCTGATTCAGATGGAACTGATGGGGGGAGTGTCACTATGCCGCATATTACTCCGAGAACGGCGGATGAGATTTTGGACGCTTGCTCTGATGATATAACTAGTAAGAGGGGTCTGGTGGAACGGGTGATGGTTGTTTGAGGGGGCACGTGGGGGGAGTGCTTACTGAGTGGTGGGGTCTGATGGATTGCTTAAGACACGCTGGTCCTCGCCTGCTGGGGGGGGGGATCCTTTCTGGGGGGTGGAGTATCTTTTATAATGGGGGCTGGCGGGGGGGTGCGATGAAGCAGCGGGCCAGGTCCTCTTGGTGTCGGTCTTCCCCCCCCTTGTTTTGCTATTATAGCGATTCTCTGGTAGTTACCAGAGGGACTTTTAGTGGACTGTTTGGATGGGTACTAGCTGTTTGGAGCCTGTTCTGGGGAGGGGCGTTGGGGGGCTTGGGGGGCCAGTCAGGGGGTTGGTGGGGGAAGTTCATATTTCCGGTGCGCCAAGATGGGGGGGCAGTTACGATGCGGGAGCAAACTGTATAATGGGGTCAGTACCTGAGCTGAAATGTATTACTTGGAATGTACGGGGGATACATACGATGGTGAGACGCCACAGGATCCATGCTTACCTGGTACGAAGAGGGGTACAGATAGCTTTTCTCCAGGAAACCCATATAGACAAAGGGAAAAGCCGGGCGTTACAGCACCGTTGGAGAGGGCAACTTTTCTGCACAACGTACTCTGCCTATGCCAGGGGAACTCTGATTTGGGTGAGGGCGGGGGTTCCTTTTCAACTGACTCAGCAGTTAGTGGACCTAGATGGCAGATATGTGGCTGTCATGGGTAGACTGGACGGGAGGGATGTGACACTGTGCAGTGTGTATGCCCCTAATGTGGAACAAAAATCCTTTTCCGCTACATTAACAGGGAAACTGGCATCTTTCTTGACGGGATCAGTATTACTAGGGGGTGATTTTAACTCTGTGTTGGATGCTGAGCTGGACAGGTCACACCCGCCATTGCCCCAGGCTCCTGCCCACCAATCGAAAATTAGGAAGGACTGGCAGGCTGAGTGGGGATTAGTAGACACATGGCGAGCCCAACATATAGGAGAGTGTGACTACTCCTATTATTCTCCCCTACATGACTTGTATTTGCGGCTGGATGCTGTGTTGTGCTCTTCGGATGTACATGCCCTGGTGCTTTATAGTGAATATCTGGGGAATCCGCTGCTATTGACAGTACGATGGTCCCGTGAGCGGCCGCTTATCCCCACCTGGCGGCTGCGCCTGGAAACTTTGGAGGACCCGGTATTCCGAGCTGAAATCGGGGAAGGGATAGAGCGTTACTTTCTTGAGAACAGGGGGACAGCATCGACCCTAGGCCTGGAATGGGATGCATTTAAAGTATTGCTACGGGGTTTATGCATCGCTAAACAGACAGGTATGTGGAAAACGTTAATGCAAGATATAGAAAAGGGGGAGCAGCGGCTGCGACGGGCAGAGATAGCTTGTCCGGAGAATCCCGGACTGCGAGATTAGGATTTAGCAGCAAGGGAGGAGGTGGCAACGCAGGTAGAGCGCTTACGCTGCTTTGGCCATAAGGAATACTTGGTCCGTGCGCATGCGGAGAGAGATAAGACGGGCTCCCTCCTGGCATGGCTAGCGAATCCGGCTCCGCGAGATACGCCTATTCTAGCCTTAACTACCTCGACAGGAGAGCCAGAGTACACTCAGCGAGTGATTAACGAACTGTTCCTAACATATTATACAACACTTTATGAGAGTAGACTGCAGGGCGCAACTGAGGGGTTGAATGAGTTTTTAGCTGAGGTACGATTGCCACGTCTTGAGGAGGACTAGGGGGTGCTGTTGGGGCAGGGAATCACGGAGGGAGAAATACGCAGTGCAATAAAACATATGGCGCGCAAAAAAAACCCAGGGGTAGACGGATTACCTATAGAATTTTACTCAGCGTATGTGGACGCATTGACCCCCAAGCTTCGGGCGGTATATCACGAAGCCAAGGAGGTGGGATGCTTGCCGAGCTCTGCCCGAGAGGCTATTATCATTCCGCTGTTAAAACCAGGGAAAGACTCAAAGTCACTGGCGGCTTATCGCCCGTTGTCAATGTTGACAACGGACTATAAGATTTTAAGTAGGATCCTGGCATCCCGGCTACTGCCCCATATGACATACTTGGTTCATGGTGACCAGGCGGGTTTTATACCAAAGAGAACCACTGCAACCAATGTGAGGTGCCTTTTGCGAATCCTGGGAGAACGTCACATTGAAACACCGGATGCGGTGGTTCTCTCGGTAGATGTAGAGAAGGCGTTCGACTGTTTAGAATGGCCGTACTTGTCCCGAGTTCTTCATGCATTTGGTCTTGGGAAATCCTTTGTAGAATGGACGGAGCTGCTACACAGGTCAGTGATGGCGCGTGTGCGCACGGGTGCGACGATCTCCTCGGTTTACCCGATTGGACGGGGCACTCGGCAGGGATGTCCGCTCTCTCCATTATTGTTTGCCCTGGCCATTGAGCCTCTGGCATCCATGCCCGATTGGGGAACTATTATGCAGGTTTGTATTTGCGGGGAGATGTTCAGTATATTTCTTTGGACGCCGATGATTTATTGATGTTCCTGGGGAACATAGCGGCGGACTTGGATGGTGGGAGACATTTGCTTCGGGTATTTGGAAACTACTCAGGGTTGAAGGTGATTTGGGCAAAGATATGCCTATTTCCTGTTGCCCCGACTATGAAGGATCCTCCCCAGTTACTGGGGGTGCGTTGGGAACCTAGATGTTTACCTTATCTTGGCACTAACATTTATCATACCCCTGATGATTTATTGGAGAGCAATCTGGGCCGGGCTATAAGCGGCCTCAGGAGCAGTATGGCATTCTGGAGTGCTCTGCCCCTATCAGTGGCGGGGCGGTTGGTGCTCCTGAAGATGGTAGCGCTACCACGTTTACTGTACTACTTTCGGATCTTGCCAATCTGGGTCCCGAGCTCTGTGTTCCGGCAGCTCCGATCCATGACTTGCGGGTTCTTGTGGGGGTCAGGCAGGAGGCGAGTAGCAATGTCTACAATGATAAGGCCAAGAGCAGACGGGGCATGGCAGTCCCAGATTTTGAGTGGTATTATTTAGCGGCGCAGCTGCAGCTGCAGTGGCTCACACAAGCGGTAGCAAGGGAGTTCCGGGGGCCGGATGGCCCCGAGGGTCGTTGGATTCCGCGGTACATCTTATCCTTAATAGTCTTACAACAGAAGATGCGACTTGAGCTGCTTACGACTGAGGAACGGACGATGAGGCTGTGCTGGAACCGGAGTCAGCGTAGGGCCGGTTTTGCTCGTCCGTATGCCCTGGAGATACCGCTGGGGATGTGTACTGCATTCCCTCATGGAGGGGATTGGACAGCGCTGGCAAATTGGGAGGTCCTGGGGATACAGGTGCTGGGGGATTTATACGAGAATGAGACCTTGTTGTCCTTCCAAGACTTACAACATAGGTATGACCTTCCAAGAGGAGACTACCTGTTGCATTCAGCGCTTATTGCTGCAATCCAACGCTATTGGAGGGCAGGTTTGTCAGAGCCAAGAACCTCAATGGCGTGCCAATACGTAGTAATGGTTGCGGGGACATATAAGGCTATAACGTGCTTATAACGTCGAATGCTAACAGAGAATTTAGAACCATTGCGTACACTGCAGGGGAAATGGGAAGCGGAGCTTGGCAGGGATATCCCTGAGAAGACATGGGCCCAATTGGTGAAGAGAGCATGGAAGAGTACGAGAAATGCCCGGTTTCAATTGATACAGTTCTATGTCCTGCACAGAGCATATCTAACACCCACGAAGCTCAAACAGTATTTCGAGGCGGCAGCGGCACAGTGCCCGCGCTGTGCTCTAGAGGGAGCGGACTTCCTTCATATGATGTGGGGGTGTACGAAGTTAGGTACATATTGGGAGGAGGTGTTGGATACCTTGAATATTATGACTGATAGGACGGTAGAACTAGAGCCGGGTACTTGCCTACTTCATTGGTTTCCGCACACTAACAGAACGAAAGTGACTAGCAAATTCATAGACTTGGGGCTGGTATTGGCTAAACGGGAGCTTACTATGCATTGGAAATCGCGCCAGGGTCCTAAGGTGGGGGGATGGCGGCCAGAATTGCTTAAATGGGCAAGAAGCGAGGGCATACTTAGATTGCAACAAGCCTCACATATGAGTAACGATAAAGCGTATGAGACAGCAAGGGCATGGGAGGCCTTAGTGGAAGCACTTCAGTCACCGGACACGGACTCAGAAGAGGATGTACTTGGAGAGGAATGGGGAAGCCCGGATCACGTGATTGAATAGCTTGACGAACTTGCTATGGGCTAAGTGTGACAGTTATTGTGTAGGATATTGCAACCTCCAGTACAATACTGCCCCTGCTACACACTGTAGTAAAGATACACTGGGAATTTTGTAACTGATTGTACTGTATACACTTCACGGCGCACCGGTAGATGGGGAGGGAGGGGGGAGATTTGGAAAGGAACAGCATGCACTATAATATGCTGAATGAACCGCTGTATTATTGTTGCTATATATGGTGTTGCTGTTTTTTTTTTCCTGTTTGCTTTGGAAATATAATAAACACATTTAAAAAAAATAATAATAATAGTTCCTCCATCTCTGGGTATTGTTGGTGGTCCACGGGGCAATTTTATCTATAGCTCCCAGAATCCATTTTTTAAGTCCGAATTGGCTATGTTGATATCATCTCCAAGTTGGAGATGGGTCTGCAGAAGAGTCTGAGTAAAGCTAGACCAATTCTTGTGGGTGATTTTCTGGCTGGTCCTGGCGGGAGGGGGGGTCTGGCAAGAGGGGTAGAGAAGGCCACCAAATGATTGTCAGACCACGGGACTATTATCGAGGAGTCCACTTTGATCTCAGAGAAGTTAGAAAATATAGGGTCTAAAATATGGCCTAGTTGGTGCGTGGGGGAACTAATTTTAAGATTTAGGTACATAGTATTGAGTTCCTGACATAAGGACTGTGCTTCCCCAATCGAATTGATATCAAAATGTATGTTAAGATCATCTAAAATTATCAGGTTGTTGTGGCGCAATACTGGTTGGGCAGTATTCTCCACAAGGCTCGCTGTGAATTTGGTTGCAGGTCCCAGGGAGTGGTTTATCAGGAAACCAGCTAGAGGATGGTCATCCACAGCAGCAATACAAGGAAGCACTCCTAACGGAGGAGTGGAATCCTGCATGTCCGCGCTGCGGCCATTGAGATGTAAATCGGCTCCGGGGGCATGGCCAGAAACAAGCCAATCCCAAGGCAGCGGGGCGTGGAGCAAGACGGCTCGCTGCGCCCTGTTCTCGGTGTCAGGCGAGATCGCAAGTAGGGGCAGAGTGCAAAATGCAGCTAAGGTAAGGAAAGTGGAGCCAGGCAACTCCTGCACTGAGGTGCTGCAAGGAAAACAAATACTACGGTAGCCAGGCACCTCCCAGCAACATGTGCTGCAAGGAAATAAAAGTTACTTAAAAACACAGCATACAAGAATACAAAACACTACTGCCAGATTGAAAAAAAAAAAGCTCTTTAAACCCCATTAGGGGTAGCAAGTGCTATATAAATACAAACCTCTTTCCCTCTTCTATCCTGCCGCTACCTTTCTCTATCAAAATAACTGAATAACATATCCACCACTCAAATTACTTCATATTTCACTATACTAATTTTCAACACTAATCCTTTTATGGGTTCCGGAGTAGCGTGCTACTCACCAGAAACGCACTTCAACACCTCTGCAGGGGTAACAAGCGCTATATGAATGCAAACCTTTCTCCCCCTTCTATCCCTCCGCTATCCTTCTCACTCCAAATAACTGACTAATATCCACCACTCAAATTACTTTCATGTTTCACCAAACTAATTCACCACTAATCCTTTATGGGTTTCCGGAGTAGCGTGCTGCTGTCCCCCCCCCCCCCCCCAAAAAAGGCACTTCAACACCCTATCAGGGGTAACAAGTGCTATATAAATACAAACCTTTTTTCCTCTTCTATCCTTCCGCTATCCTTCCGAAACCAAATAACTGACTAACCTATCCACCACTTCATTATACTAATTCAACACTAATCCTTTATGGGTCCTGGAGTAGCGTGCTACTTGCTGAAAAAGTGCTTCACGCCTCGTCAGGGGTAGTAAGCGCTATATAAATGCAATTACAATACAATACAATACAATTACACACTCGGGGGGAGTTAATGCACAATAGAAGGAAGCGCTCCTAGCGGAGGAGGTTTAACAGACCTGGATGCCATTAATTGACTGTCTTCCACTTTGGCTCAGGATAGGGCGATTGGCTTAGTAGGGGCCATGGAATCCGGACCTAGTGCTGATGTACCCCAGACTCCCGTAGTTGATGGCTCCTCTCAACAAGCGTATGTTCCCCATTGCCCTTCTGTTATTGGCAACATGTTGCATTTGCCCATAGGTGATGGCTCTTTACCTTTAGCAGTTGATGCCCTTATTTTTTCCTACCAGTAATGGCCTTATGATATATGCCAAAGCATGCACAAAGCTTGTCTCTTGGAACCTTGCGGACATTTTGAACAAACTTGCAAGTTCAGACTGGTGTAACTTTGTGGACCAATTCGACATTTGCATGTTTCAGTAAACCTAGGCTGTCACCCCACAATTTTGATCTGGCTTTGCTAGCTTCGATCGACCAGCATCTTGGTCTGGGAAAGGCCGGTCATCAAAAGGCCTAATGATCTTGACTTAAAACACGCTGGAATGTACACTAAAAGTAATTTATCTTGACTCTCCTGATGTGCTGTGTGTTATCATACAGTTCCCTTCAGAGGTCTAGTTTTGCTTGTATACAGATAGTAAGAAAGTCAATTTAGCTATCATTAATCTAATCAATGCTCATTTGCCATCCCTCTCTGCCGGCGCTTACAGAATTGTGGTGGGTATGTTTTTCTCAAAACTTCTTTTTATTAACTTTTCACATGTTACAGAAAATAACAATCTATATGTTAATAGATCTCTATATCTCGCATTAATAAGCCATAGACCAACACAGTTTTGCCTTGAAAATTGACATCTTTCACATGGGAAGTCATAGACCTGAAAGGATGTCAACTCCAAAACACGAACTTCACTTAAAAAAAAAACCACCCTCCAATCACCCCTCCCCCAATTCCCCACCTTCCCAAAATAGCAGGATAGAACTGAGATCTGTCAGGTCTGTCAGGAGCTCACCTGTCTTTCTGCAGAAGCGCAGGGGAACTGAAGACAAGGTCCGCTACCTCCCCCAACCACCTATCGCGCCTATCAAACTCTAAGCCACAATGGTGATTAGGGGAAGAAGGGAGACAAAACAAGGAAAAAAGGGGAGGAATCCCTCAACGTAATTCACCTTCCAGGAGACTTTCATCTAAATAAAACTAAAAGAAAAGAAGGGGCGTGTTAGGTGGCAATGTATGTATAGCTGTATGCAACCGCTATATATCTGGCTGTATGCAACCACTATTACCCCCTTTACTAGTACCTTAATCCTCCCTTGTTCTGAATAGGACTGGGGAAGCGGTAGTATAGTCCAGAACACTGGGCTGTGAAAAGGAAGTAGAAGGAGTAGTACATAAACACACTAGAACCCTTAAGTATTACACTAGTAGAGTCTTGTTAATAATAATTCTGCTCACCATTCTGGCTAAACTACCGATTGGTGAATTAACTTCATGGGTCCTAACCTTCTTCGGGAAACATGCTTGACGTCTAGACTTCTGTACATTGAGAGAATAATATCCTCTATCTTCACAGGTCCTAGAGAAAACAAATAACTAGGCTTGCCAACAATCAGGCAGTTTGTTATGCAGAAATAATGCAATACGTAATGCAACAATTAGGTAGTTCGTAATTCAGAATTAATGCAATGCGTAATACACTCCAGCACCGATCACGGTGCTTCAGGCGGTCTCTCCGCCCCTCGTACTGACTCGCGGTCAGTTTCCGTCAACATATGCCCCCAACACGGGTCTGGTGTAAACCACCGTGCAATTCCTCACTCCGGCTCCAGTACTGCCACTCCTTGGCATGTACGGGCTGCGATACAAGCTGTAACAGAGACTCGCGCTACAAGAAGGGGAGAGGCCTAGAGCGTCTCTCTCTGAGCCCGCACCCTGCCCGAGGCGCCGACACACGTTACCTAGGGGGTGCGACCTCGCTCTCCTCTCCGCCTCTCGCGACTTGGGCCTCCGATGCGACTTGGTTGATTCTGGGCCGATGACGATAATGAAGATCTCAGGCTGCAACAGGGCACATGCACACAGCGTCGCTGAGACTCCCTTGAGCTTCGGGTGTGCACGGTCACAGGGCAATCCTCATGTAGGTCTCAGGCTGCACGAAGCACACGCACACATTGTCGCTGAGACTCACTTGAGTTCCGGGTGCACACGATCACAGGGCAATCCTTACGAGAGGCTCAGGCTGCAAGAAGTACGCGCACACAGTGTCACTGAGACACACTTGAACTTCTGGTGCCCACGATCACAGGGCAATTCTTCCGTGGGTCTCAGGCTGCAAAAAGCACATGCACACAGCGTCGCTGAGACACGCTTAAATTTCTGGTGCCCACGATAACAGGGCAATTCTTCAGAGGGTCTCAGGCTGCAAAAAGCACACGCACACAGCGTCACTGAGATACACTTGAACTTCTGGTGCCCACGATCACAGGGCAATTCTTCCGAGGGTCTCAGGCTGCAAAAAGCACACGCACACAGCGTCGCTGAGACAGTCTTGAACTTCTGGGGTGCACGGTCACAGGGCAATCCTCACGAAGGTCTCAGGCTGCACGAAGCACACACACACAGCGTCGTTGAGACTCACTTGGACTCCAGGTGCACACGATCACAAGACAATCCTCACAAAGGGCTCAGGCTGCAAAAAGCACAAGCACACAGCGTCGCTGAGACTCACTTGGACTCCAGGTGCCCACGATCACAGGGCACGGCTTACGAAGGTTCTCAGTCTGCACAAAGTACATGCACACAGCGTCGCTGAGACTCGCTTAGACTCCAGGTGCCCACGATCACAGGGCATGGCTTACGAAGGTTCTCAGGTTGCACAAAGTACATGCACACAGCGTTGCTGAGACACTTCTGTAAACTTTTGTGTTTCTGAGTTTCCACAACGGGGAACAAGCTAACCTCAGGCCCTTGGGGTTAAGTTACTTCATGACACAGCACAGCAAAGTCCTTTCAAGCAGGGGGACACAGCAAAGTCCCTTTAACTGCAGGCCTGCCCCAGAACACACAGCAGGGGTCAGTCCTTTCCCTCAGTCTATTCAGCTGTTTATTCCTTGGCAGAGGTTCCTCTTGACCATGAAGTAGTTTCAATCCTTTACAGTCTTGAACAATCCAATTCCAACGTTCAGGGGTTTCATCTCTGATAGTTATACCCCTCAAAGTCTTTGAAGTCTTTGTGTTCAGGGGGGCACTGACCCCTGACTAAACCAGTCCTGAGTGTCTCCCTGCCAGTGACACCTTATTCCTTTGATAGTGGGGGCCGGATCCTTAATCACTCAGCAGGGGATGGAGCCATTGTTTTATGGCTGCAGCCCAGGCCTCTTCACCTCCAGGGGCTACTCCTCCCCCCTACACTCCAGATGCAAGCCAGCCTGTTGCTGTCTCACCTCCTTCCCTGGGTCAAGAGATTCCCCAGATCCTATCACTTTCAGATCCAGACAGTCAATCCACAACCAGGCAGAGACACACAGAAATGTTAGAGCACCAAAACCCAGCCACTTCTAAAAGAGTGGTTTCTAAACACACAATGCAAAAACCACCTTCACAAACAGATGTGTTATTTAATTGTGAGTTCAGGCATACTAAACTTTGTCTCTCCAGCTTAAGCCTTTGGGAAGATAGGCTGGAAACATATTACACAGCCTCCCCCATTCTGTCCTATAGGCAAGATGGCCTTGCAACAGTGAAAAACGAAATGGAGAGTATTTCACTGTCAGGACATGGTACACACCTCAGTACATGTCCTACCTTTCACATACACTGCACCCTGCCCAGGGGTTACATTGGGCAACCATAGGGGTGTCTGATGTGCATAGAAAGAGATGGGTAAGGCCTGGCAAGTGGGTCCACTTGTCAGGACAACATGGCAGTTTAACAAATTGCACGCAGGCCCTGCAGTGGCAGGCATGAATTCTCTCTTTAAGGCTACTGGTGTGGGTGGCACAATTAGTGCTGCAGGCCCTCTAGTAGCATTTGCATTACTAGCCCTGGCACACATAGTGCGCCTTACTAGGGACTTTACTAGTCAGGCAAACATACCAATCATGGACAACCAATTACCATTACACTTTACACAGGGAGCACTTGCACTTTGACACTGATCAGCAGTGGCAAAGTGCCCAAAGCATCTAAGTTGGCAACACCATGTCAGAAAAAAGGTCTAGGGGGAAAGCATAAAGTTTAAGGAACTTTAGCCAAAAAGGGCCAAGTCCAACAGTTCTGATAATGTAAGACACCCCCTTCCCACCAGGCATCAAAGGGTCCAGGTTGTGCTGCTGGAGGAAATGCAGGATTAAAATTAATTGGTGTGTATGGCGATGGCAAAGTTGTCCATTCTGCAGAGCTATTCACCTCATCCAAAATGTTACGGGTTGTGTTCGTAGGGGTGCTCAAGTAAGCATTAGGAGTTCGGTCTCCCTTGGCCTCCCAAAGTACATCCAATATGACTCTCCCCACTACTGCCATGTCCGTGTGTAGCCAATGCTTGTCTGATTCACACATCAACCATTCAGAAATGACTCACAATTGGGCTGCCTTGTAGTAAAGGTGGAGATCTGGTAAGGCCAGACCTCCATCTGACCTAGGCCGTCGGAGTAGTTTGAAAGGTAGTTGTGCTCTTCCATTTTGCCAAATAAAGCATGTGATTAAAGTTTGTTGATTTGGGATGAAGTCCCAGTCGAAGCGTATAGGGAGAGCCTGGAACAGGTATAGGAGTTTCGGAAGTACTGTCATCTTAATTGCATTTATTCGGCCAATCCAAGAAATATACAGGGGTGACCGACATGTGAGCTAAATGTTTAGCTGTTGCAATAGTGAGGGGTAATTCTCTTGATATAGAGTGTAGGAAAGTAGGATCTGCTTCTTATGGTTACTCTCAATTTTTGTTTGATTTTACACTGTTTTTGTCTCGTCTGACTGGGATACTGCTAATCAGGATCTCCCTAAAATGTTATGTCATGTACTTAGGTACACTCCAGATTGGATACAGGGGTACCCTTGTCAATCCCTAGTATATGGCACACATGTACCCAGGGCATCGGTACCCCAGAGGCCTCCCATGGGCCGAATCATGTATTATGCCACCCATGAGAGGCCATGCAAAATGGAACTACAGGCCTGCCATTGCAGCCTGTGCAAGTTGGTGCATGCACCACTTACTTTAGATATAGGTTTACTATATTTATAGTTCACTGCACTTAAAACCTATAAGTCACCCCTATAGCAGGTCTTGACAATCCTAAAGACAGGGTTCTGGGTTTTACATGAGAGGGTGCCCCTGCATGAGCAGAGCACCCCTGCAGCCTTCGGAGACCATTCTCCTGGGTTGGCGGTGGCACAGCCTGACATAGGTAGAGGTGCATTATATGCTCGCGTAAAATGCTATCTTGAAAACAGCTGCAACAAGCCATGTCGTGATTGGTAACAAACAACTTGGAATCATACCTCCACAGCGGTAACCGGCATGATTCCTCCCTTCAGAAGCAAGCTTCGTGGGGTCTCTGGTCTTCCCGGTACCAGCCTTCTTGACCCGGACAGCAAAAAATGGTTGCTGCCGACCAGAGATACATTTCTGCCCTTCTGCTGCTGAGCCAAGCTCGAGCAGAGGAAGGCAGCACAATAGGCATCCTGTCACAGGGAGGTGTGACCACCTCCCAGACAGGATTTAGTGTATTGGAGCTGGGTGGGAGAAAGTGCCTAAAAGTCTGCACGAGGGGCACCGTTGGTGTACCTGTACATAGTCCAGTTCAAACCAGTCTTGGGAGCCGGTGGCTCCTTCTCTGGCACAAAACTGGACAAAGGACATGGGAGTAACCTCCCCACTACCCTTACCCTGCCCTGGGAGCGTCCGCTGAATCTGTCCAACCCTCTCCCGTGGGTACAAAAGGGCTTACCTGGCTGTAGGACCCTAGATTCGATGTAGACAAGACTCTAATCAAGAAGCCACTAACCTTCGACCGTCTGGACATGCTGTACTTCAATTGGGACCGACTTCGTCTCCCTCTCCGTCCAAAGTATTGTCTGTGCCCGTGCACCATACAATCTCCATGCGGAACCTGTGGAGCATCAAGGACAACAGAAGTATCTCCCTTGGGGTGAAGGAGTCACTCCACTGCATTCGCAGGCACCATAACGCAACTGACTGGTCTGCTGATCCTGAGCTCCTGCGGACTCCCAAGGCTCCAGCAACACAGGAGGTGGGTTCCTACGTTTCTTGAGGTCGAGCTTCCCTCTCACAGAGTTTGAGGCCAGTATCCCTCATGGGGACCGCATAACTCGAACCCCTGTGCACCGTGTACTTTTGCAAGTGAATTTGCTTGATGGCATTCCCCAACTAAGTGTATAGGGCTATCAATAGCCCCAATTATTGCGCACATTTCATACAAAGGACTTCAGCCTCCTCGCACACTGTGGCCTGCAAGCTGTGACTTTGTGAAACTGCTAGAGGTCCCTTCGCAACTCCTGTGCCTTCAGCCTGTGGGTCCCCTTGAGGGACAACACTGCTTTTCTTGGGCTCCTCTGGTTGCTCCAGGCCTGCCCTGACTCCCCTTGATGTGGTGAATCTTCTGGTCCTTCCCGGGCCAGACCGTAACCTTCTTTGACCTTCTTTGTGGGTTGCCGCTGCCAACGCTTGTAGGTGCTCCCGCCAGACTCTGATCCCTCAGCACTAGACATCATTCATGGGACAGCTCGTATCTGGCTCCTGGTTGTCCTCGATGTCTCCTGGTCCCTGAAACTGTAGAGTCAAGGTCTCCATCTTCACACCTGAAGCACCCGACATCGGTGGGCATTCATCTACAGAGCCCCTGGTCACTTCTAAGTGACTCAGACTCTGTCCCCTCTGCTTTCAGGTTCCTTCCATCAAGAATCCACCTGTGGGTTCCACCAGACACTTTTTGTCTTTCCAGCAGTGGCATTTCATTGAAGACTCCCATTAAGAACGACAGCGGTTTACGACGCCACTTCAGCCCTATGCACCCGGCTTCCCTGGGATAGGTAACCCTGGTACTTTGGAATCCACGGGTGGGGTGGGTCTCCAACCTTCTATGTTTCAAAGGGTTTCCTCATAATCCACTGGGAAGGGTCCTTAAACTTTAAAACTGCACCCGCGACTCTCCCATTGAATTGTACGTAGCACGCAGTCGTGTTCTCACACTGCACACGTCCTCCGTTGGGTCCCTACTTACTCACCTTGGGTGTTTCCTTGGGGTCCGAGTGATTCTACATCCACTAGACACTGTCTTGACTCGAGTTGTGGTTCTTATACCTCTATTTTAGTATATGGTTTGGTCTCCCCCGGGAGCCCACTGTGTATTAGTACAACTTACAATTATTTCTGTGCGACAGTATTGTGTGCTTTGTGTTTATCTGCGTATAGCAGCTACTGTGAGGTATTTAAGGTGTGTTATAATAATAAATACATATTTGTATAACTACTGTGTGGTTCTCCTTTCATTTAACCAATACATTAAGGTTGCATTCTGGTAAAACAAGCTATTTAACATCCTTCAAGACTAAGCCTGAAGGCTGCTCTCCACAGCTACTACTTGGATAGCTTCCTAAGGTTATCTTTTACCTCTTAAATCACCATAAGGGTTGTTTGGACTGGTACATGGTGCCCACTTTAATTAATGGACAGCATACACCAGGCCAACTTCTCACATAGAGCTTGTGTGTTTTGGGGTAATCTTGATACCTAAATATGTCAAGTCTTTTTTACCCATTGAAATGGGATTGCTTTTACTAGTGTGTCCATCTCATCTTGGGTAAGGTTAGGTTCAGTAGGTGAGATTTAGACAAGCTGATACGAAAAACTGCCACTATCTTGAAGAGTTGTAGCTCCTCTTGCAGAGCCATCATAGAAAATTGTGGTGTGAAAAGGGTCAGTAAAACATAATCGGTGAATAACAAACTTTTATGCTACACTGATCCAAACATAATGACACTGATTTTGAGAGTTGCTCGAATCTTAGCTGCTAGGGCAACCCTGCCTTGTCCCTCTTCCTAAATGGAAGGGCTCAGAGGTATCTCCATTGACCAAAACCCTGGATCGGGGCATATCATAATTCGTTTATATCATGGTACTAAAGGACTCACAAAAAACCGAATCGCCTTAGCGTGTGGAAAGGAAAGGGCCCGTCCTCCCTGGTCAAATGCCCTTTCGATGTCCATACCTAGTAGTACTGCTGGCACTTGCCGTTTACACATTTTCTCATTTTAATGGGTTTGTCTGCCTTTAATAAAACCCAATTCATCTGTGTGTATGAGGTCTGGCAGCAACTCCTCTAGTCTAGAGGCTAGTACTTTAAAGTAGAACTTTGCATACAGATTAAGTAGTGCAATCTGCCTATAAGAACTACAGAGAAAAGCATCTTTCCCCGGTTTTGGAATGACGGCTATCAAGGCTTCGCTCATAGAGGGAGTGACTGCTTTTCCCTTCGCTATATGATTGAAAAGGTAGATTAGATGGGGCACCACCTCGCCGCAACATGCTTTATAAAATTGTGGTGTGAGCCCGTCCGGGCCTGCGGATTTATGACATATCAAGGATTTACTCGCCAGTCGTACTTCTTCGTCAGTGATGGATTCTCTCCAGAAGCTCATTTTGAGTCGGTGTCACTTGTGGGAGTTGTACTGATGTGAGATATTCAAGCTGAGATTGGGTATTAGTGTGGTCAGCCCTGCATAACTTTTCATGGAATGAGCCAAATGTACGTGCTTTTCCTTTCTCTGAGCTTTCTAGTTCTCCTATTTTGTTAAGAATTTTACCAGTGTATTCCTTTTCTATCTTGACCCTGAGCTGTTTTGCCTGGTGTGTACCCACCTTTTTGCCGTGTTCTTAGGACATATGTTTTAGGCGTAAGAGTGTAAGTTCCGCCCTTTATGTATAGATTGCATTTAGTTTCCCTTTCAGTGCAGTCATTTTACTCTGTAGGCCCTGTGTGGGATTGACCTTGTGCGTGTGCTCGAGCTTCAATATCTCCTCCTCTAGTGTTAGTCGTGCCTTTACTTTCTGCTTATTAAGGGTTGAGACGGGCTATGCATTTGTCCCTCAGGTATGCTTTAAATGTGTCCCAATTGTTTGAAAGTGAATTTTCTTGGGGATGATTTATTTGAAAGAAATCCTCAATTGCCTTCTGTAAGTCATCTCTTAAAAATCTATCATGCACCAATGAATTTGGAAAAAAACGAACGCTAGAATTTTGGTGGGGGATGCCCCAGTATAAGGATATCAAAATTGGTGCGTGGTCAGAGATCGTGATTGGATGGATCTTTGCTACTCTTAGGTCACCCATAAGCAGCTGGCTAGTGAAAATGTAATCTAAGCGGGAATATGTCTGATGGACATGCAAAGAAAGTAGAGTCTTGTTCGGATAGAGCAACCTCCAAGCGTCAATGAGAATTAGACCATGTAGTGTCTGCTTTAGCCCTTTTGAAAAGAGGTGCCTGTGGGAGAGCAATGCGAATGAGTGCTGTTTAGCCATGCATGCAAAGTTAGGTTGAAGTCCCCCATCATAACTATTGTACCTTCTGCATAACCCTCACCATTGTTAATAGGGAATTAACAAAAGGAATTTGGTTCAAATTAGGCACGTATATCGCCACAAATAAGCACATCTTCCCATGAAGGCGGCCTATCGTCATTACTATCCTACTGTCTTTGTCTATCATGTATCCCTCGGGTTGGAATTTCACAGACGAGTGAAATAGAAGTGCCACCCCAGTTATGTTTTGTGGCGGCTGAAGATTTATCAACCAGGATGTAGGATTTATGCCACCATCTATGATCTTCTGATCGTTTGAGGTGCATCTGCTGCAAAGCCACCAAATGATAGTGTTGGTCAAGCAGGTATTTCCATAGTTTTTCTTCCTGGCAATATATGTTTCTCAGGACTGCCGTGATACAGCCCCCTCTCATGTTGAGGACTTGTCCCTTCAACACCTTATTTATTTCTCCCACTTTCACCTCTAGTACTCTCGATAGTCCAATGGATATTGTGTTTCCACCAATGTCTTTCTCCGTTGACCCAGAAGAGGTGCATCCATGTACCCTAAAATAATATAACAGAAAACCCCAAGCCAAAACACCCCGGGCCACTGGTCCTGTATAATTATTTCCAATTTGTCGATGAAACTTTGTAGTAGGTTAGTCGGTCAGAGCCAGCTACTATAGCTATTTAGACTTATCATCAATTAAATCCAATAGTCACTCATGTATTATGTCCTTGGGAGGTCTGAAATAGAACCACACATTTTGAAAGTTCAAAATATAGATCGGTTTCGGTTACTGTTACTTCGTTAACGAACCTCTCCTTGTGTCCTCTGAATGTCTTTCCTATGGTGTCGAACTATCGAATTGCAAGATCATAGAGTTCAACCTGTAGTGTAAAATATAGGTGTATCAAGTGTCATTTTAGCGTTTCCTTGAGCTCCGTGGGCGTCTTTGAGAGAGCCGGAGGCGCTCGTCAAGTGGTCTAGTGGTTTTATTATTCGAGGGTCCCGGTCTGTCCTCAGTAAGTCGTGATTTGGTAGGCCAAGAAGATCCATAGCCTCTGTAAGATCCGTTATATGGTTTGATTTACTATGGAAGTCAAATGCCATGCTAAAAGGATAGGTCCAGTGATATTTTATATGTTCATGATGTAGTTTTTCAGTCACCCCTCTGAACTGTTGGCGGCTCATCAGAGTTGTCTGGGCTACATCTTGATATAACAAAAGCAAGTGTTGTGATGTGCACCCAAGATGGCAGATAGGACGTGATCCGCCACAGCTCCGGAGCTCGGATCTGCCGGTTGGTGTTTCCTCCGAGCGGAGGAGCCAAAAAATCTTTATGTGCCGCTTTGGGAAGGTGGCGTGAGGCAGAGGGTAGCCTGGCACGGACTTTCATTGCGGTGCTCTGCCGTTTTTGCTGACTTAGTGTGGCGCTGCCCTAGGCATCGCACTGCCTCAAAAGCAAGATGGCACCGTAGCTGCCCCTCTAGCGCGATCCTGGCACTGCAGAACCCCGCGACGGCAGCACAGGTGGTGGCAAGAGCAGGTACAGCGTGGGGACCCTCCTGAGCACCCGCTCATAGGGATTTGAACGGACTCCTTTTCCGACAAGGTACAATAACCTTTGTTACCATGTTCAATGACTTTTACCTTGCGATGATCGGTAACTAAAGCGGCCTGACCCTAAGATGGCGGCTGAAATGTACGGAAAGTGCTTTACCTTTTCCTACGGAGATGCGCTCCAAAAATTTGGTAACTCTTGCAAGTTTTAATAGTAAGGCTGTGTCCGCTGCCTATAAAGAACATTTCTGCACACAATCGTTTCCACCAGCACGGCGATCTTCCTCACAGTGGGAGCTGGTCCTAAGATGGCAACCATGGTCTAATATCGGCAAAATCAATCGGAAATATAGCCATCCGAGTTTGTTGCAATGTTAAGCTCATTTCAACCCTTCCTACTGCACCAAGCCGGAGGACACTTTGCCAATACTGCCAGAATCACCGCCGCATCCTCGTTGGACGAAGTAACGCGTAAATTCAAAATGGCGGATTATGAGAGACATTAATAAAACCAGCACTGAAGGTACTGAATAACAACCGGATTGCCCTCCTGAGTGCCTGCTTTGTAAGGATTTTACCGACCTTTTTATCCGACACGTCATAATTACTTTTGTTGCCATGACCAGTGTTCCCTAACGTTGCGGCAATCGTCAATTAAGTGGCCTGACCCTAAGATGGCGGCTGAAGTGTACGGGAAGCGCTCTATCTTTCCGTGCGGAGCTGTGCTGTAAAGTTCAGCAACATGAACCAATATCTTGAGTAAGACTGTATCCGCTTACTGTAAGGAATGCTTTTTTTGCACAAATCTGATTCCACCAGCACAATGATCTTTCTCCCAGAGCGGGGCCTGGCCCTAAGATGGCATCCATGATGTAGCTATCGGCAAATCAATCATCAATATAGCTGTCTGTGGTTGCTGCGATGCGAAGCTTCATTTCAACCCTTCCTTATGGCACCAAGCTGGGGAATCAATCTGCCAATACTGTTCAGCCAGGTCCCAGCTTGTCCCGCAATGTATCTCATACAGGATGTCTTCATGATGGCCGACAGATGATCAGCGCCGGCCCGGAATCTCCCCAGCTAGGAATTGCCTTTTTGGCTTTAATTCCCCTGGAAACTACCCCCTTCTTGGACCCTTTCATACACCTGGGGTTTGATTTGACTGCGGTTCTCATCTCTCCAACTCCTGTGTTTAAACTCGAAATCTTCAGTGTAACCATGATTATAATCCTGACCGCGGAGACTGAGCAATATGGCTGATGCCCGGTGGAGCTGCCCAGAGAGCTATAGAGGAGATCGGCTCGGGCTCATCCCCTCGTCTGTCACCTACCCAGCCGGACATTGGGCATTGTTCTCCTCGTCTCTCCGCTGTGTCTCCTTCCTCCCTCCCTTTGACAAAGTTCCCCTCGTTGAACCTTGATACACACCTGGGGCTCTAAGGCCTGCGGTCCTTTAATTCTCCAATTCCCCCAATTGAATTTGAAACCAGCCTCAGCAACTTCAGAGGAATTTGTGAACATTCTACCGACCGCGGAGACCTAGCAATTTGACCGATGCCCGGTGGAGCTACCCAGGTAGCTATAGAGGAGATGGGCTGTGGATTTCCCCCTCGGCCGTCACCGACCCAGCCGGACATTGGGCAGACTTTCCTTCATTTCTCTGCAGTGTCTCCTTCCTCCCCGCCTTCCGACGATTCAGCCGGCTTGTTTGACTTTCACTTTGTCTTTTTTCTTTTGGTTCCCCTGAATTACTTTCCCCCTTGCCTGTCTTTCCTGACCCGATCTTCATTCCTTCCCCTTTTTTCTTTTTCCCTCTTCCTGCTATACCCCATTGGATATGTGTATTTGTTTAATCTATTCTCTAGTAACTCATGCTCCCGTAACTGATAAAATTTTGTAACTCTATAATCCTCATGTAAAGCGCTCTGATACCTGCGGGTCTAGCCAGCGCTATACTCTGCAAATTATTATTTTTTTTTAAAGTGTAACCTTGAAATGCTATCTTGTCCATTTTCCGGGCCGCCTGCATGATGGCCTCTTTCACCTTGAAGGAGTGCAGTTTAACTAGTACATCTGGTGTGCGTTTCCGATCACCAGTTATCTGTTCTCCTACTCGGTGGACCCTCTCTATCTTGATCTTCAGCCCATCGCCTCCGAGTACCTCTGCAAACAGACCTACAACAAAGGCCTTCAAATGTTGTCTTTCCACTCATTCTTCCAGGTCCCGTATTCTAATATTGTCTTGTCTGGGCCTGTTTTTTGAATCTTCAGTTTTCAGTAGGGACGCTTGTAACTGAGTGCGGAGGGTTTGTGTGAGATTGCCCAAGCTGCTTGTGCATTGTTCCAAATCAAGTATTTTGGATTCCAGATCCATCACTCTTGTACCTACAAAGTCTACATCCATGAAGCGAGGTTAACCAGTTGTTGAGATCCTCCTTTAGCTTTTCCAATGAGGAGGCCGTATCCATTTTAAGTTCTTCCCTGAGCTCTTTCTTAAAGTCTTGCAATGAGGAGAGCAGATCTTCTTTAGTGACAGACAAGTCGCCGCCCTTCTTAGTAGCCTCTTAGTGATTCCGTGTCTCTGAAGGGGTGAAATGGCTGGACACTCTGTTGAGATGTTTTTTTGACGTTATAAAAGTAGGTAATAGCGCTGTTTGGAGTGGCTAGTCTTCTGTATCAGAGGCCTGGCACACCCTTGTTTCTTATGCCTTGTGACCCTTGTTCGCCGCTGAGAGGTCCGAGAGGGGGAGTGCACTGGTGAATCCAAAGGCGCCCCGTTGGACCCCAAAATCTTTCCCTTATTATTAGAGTTTGGTATTTAGTGCTGCAAGCTTTCCCATGAAGTCTCTGTTTTGTCCAGGGGTCGCAAGGTTTCTTTAGAGTGCTCCGCCGTGTATGTAACAAGCGTGTGTGGCCCGCTGTTCATCAGAACACCCGGGAGTAGAATGGCTGGTTGCGGGACTGCCTCGTGTGTCCTGCTTAGAGTCAGGCATGTGAGGTGGTAGCTGCATTCACGTGCAGGCTTTCAAGGTAAGAACTGCAGCAGCACTCCAGTCCCCTGGCGGGTACAGCCAGCCGTTCCTGGCTGTTGAGAGTGGGGGTATTACACATAACGTAATCGCATTGCCCACCACATGCACGCGATATCTTCCACTTTCAAAGTCGCTGTTCTAACAGTCCAGTTTTGATTCACGGACCACCGTGTCTGAGCCGCTGCTGTGCCCCTCCGGCCCTCCACAATGCTCCGTTCACCACGCAGGGTAAACGTGAACGACTCTGGCCGTGGATGTCCACCCCCCAGCCTCCCGGAACCCGGTGCCAATTAGTCTTCTCCAAGTAGTTGGTCACCACTGCCCTTCGCGTCTGGTCATTCATTGCACCTCAAGGAGTTTTGGCTCCTGTTTGATATCTGGGATGTCCACGAGAATCGATCGCCAGCATCTGCGGCTGCCCGCGGCCCCCGCAGGGGGCCACCCTAAGCAGGCGGCCACCCTTAGTCGCATTTGGCACTCCCCCACCCCCACGAAAGACGGGGGACTATAGGAGGAGTCCCCTGACCAGCTACGTCACTTCCGGAACAAAGAGGAGGGAGAGGTATTTATGCCTCCCCCGGCCATCTTGGCGTCCTCTTTGCGCCGGACACGCCGTCTCGACTGGTAGTCTCGCGCCATGGCTTGTCCCGGGTTTGGAGGTCGTGTTTTCTCGCCGCCTGGTTGGGTCTGCATATTGCGGAAAAGAGGTTAGTGGTAGTCCTCCTGCTCGGCACTGCTCGGCAGTTGGCCACAGCCTGCGGGTTGACGAGCAACGATTCCCGAGCCCACCGTTCCCTACCTGTATAGCTTGCTGGGGCGGGGAGGGTGCTCGGGCCTGGGCAGCGTGTATTCCTGCTGTGGCCCAGTTCCTTGGGTTTGCAGGAGGCCAAGCTGCCTTGCTTACAGATCTTATGGAGCGGCGGGGTGACGCTCCTCATGGATTGCGTGCGGGAGGCCCCAGCAGGGCCGGATTTGGAGTGGTGCGACCGGGGCCATCGCACTGGGTGCTGGCTTCTTGGTGGCGCCGGGTTTTGGAAGTTTGTTGTTCTTCTGAAGCACCTGATGCTGCGGTTCTTTACGCTGCAATTGTCAGGCCCCACATGAATGTCGAGACAACTGATTTATTGTCTTCCTGGAGGGAGATCAGGATTTTGTATAGTTAAGGTTTTGACTTCGGTGAAGTTGGGGCAGAGGGTTAATGTGCCTGCTGCAAAGAACGTGTGCCTGGTGGATTACAGAGTGCGTGTGACGTAAGAGGATCAGCAGGATGCTGTTTTCAGGAGAGGCATCCTTTTGTTGCTTGCAATGTATAACGATGAAGTCCTTGTATTCGACAGTGAGCTCAGACGTTCATCCTAGAACTATACTTGGTTTTCACGTGGGAGGAGCGAACCGTGGTCTGTGGCGAGCGCCCCCCCCACCCCGCGAAGGGTGTTGCTGATTTGCTCTCATGTTAATTTGCAAGGAATTATGTGGGTGTCCTTAACATAAGGTTCAGGCATTGGACGTGTAGACAAGAGTGTCGTGGTTGGGGTGTTGTGAACAGCTACACGGAGGCGCATGAATTTCCCAGTTTGGCCTGGGGCTGTGAGGCAAAGCACGACGGTCAGGGCTTAGCGGGACCCAGAGGGGCACGTGCGGGGTGGGATCGGCCGCACAACCTGGTCGCCATGTCCCCAGGGAGAGGGCACTGCCTCGCGGCCTAGGCGGTTGACTACAGGCATGGAGGAACGGGGTAAGCATTGGCGATCGCGACACGCTCAGTGCTAACGTTTCACTGCTTTCCCGTGCCCTACGCTGTTCTAGGGGAAGATATCATCTGCAGGCACTGCACCGTTCCACCGCATGGGGAGGCCCGCATAGCAACCCCCCCCCCCCACTTTTCATATGGAGTATGGCAGCAGGCGCCTCGTGCGAGATGGGGCAACCCGGCGCTGGAACAACCCGGCGCTGGAACAACCCGGTGCTGGGACACTCGCTGAGGTATGGCCGTACGCGCTCCAATCGGGAATCAACTTTAAGGAACTCGCATGTGCGGTGAGAGGGCCGCCGTTGTTTGCCCCCAGCTCCCTGCCCAGGCTGTGAAGGAAGGCTGTCATTGTAGTGTTTAATGGCTTCGGACTGGCTCACGCATCTGGCTGCTGCGGCGGCACATTTTACTTTAACACACCGCTCCTTGGGTAACTCGAGGGGCCGGGCGCCTGCTACAGTCGCGTGTGGCAGCTTGTGTATGCAGACGGAGGGCTGCGGTGCGCCGGCTTGCAATTAGGCGGAAATGGCGCTGCGGCGCATCGGTGAGCCCTTGCCCCCGCCTCGGGGGAAACCCCTTCTCGTCTGCCGATCCATGTGGCGCAAATAGGCAGGCATCTGCTCACAAACCTGGGTTTCTGGGCATAACTTGTTTTCCCTGTGGGTACAAAATGACCGTGTCTTTGTCTAATGTAACTCCACGCTACATTTTAGGTCACCTCCTGCGAGTTTGGCGCTCTCGGCTAATATATTTAAAAAACAAAAAAAAGTATGGCCTTTAGCGCGTGGTTTTCTTTTCCAAAGTTTGGGTAACGCGAAGGGTTGCGTTCAGGGCCGTCATCTGCCCACCGTTTCATTGTTTTAAGATATCACGCGCAGCATCCAGTGCTCACGAGGCATGCACCTACAAGTGGCCTTTGTTTGGTTGCTCGGGACATTACATTGGGGCCATTGTGAGCGATAGTGCTGTGCACAGGTGTTTTGATGCTGTCCGTTCGACTCAGGATGCACGGTTCGAACCTCTGTCTGTCTGGTCGTCGGGGTGGCGTTGCTGGTGGCATGCGCTTACAGCAGTTTGTTTCTGTGGGCACACGCTTGCTTTGTTAGGTGTGAGCAGGGGAGGGCTTTCCCATTGCGTTTTCTCCACAAGATTGCCCATGACTAGTCTGGCCTTCCGGTGCGGTTTGACGGTCTCGTGTTGGGGTGCGCACTGGAGTAACGCAGCGGCAAAGTTGTAGTGGTAGACATTTGTGACGGGGATGGACACTGAAGCGAGTGTCCTTTCGTTTGGGGTATTTGGAGCATTCTGAGCCAGTGGGGCGTTGTGGCGCCTCACACCCCCCCTTAGGGGCAGGGACTCAGGGAGGAGTCCCCCACCCATACTCGAATACAGTTGATAGTTGATGAACTCCACAACACTTTCATCACGGAATACCCCTTCTTAGGGTGCTGTCGACTACCTTGTTCTGAAATGTGCAGAGGGTAGCTGGCATGAGTAGGTTGTATGCACCGTATCATTGTTTGATGATTTTGCTCGCAAGAAAGTGTAATTCATAGGCTTTTGAATGTCACTCACAGTTGCACTGAAATGATGGAAATGCCACACATAGAAATCTGAAACCTGGGCAGCTATGGATGGGGGCGGACAGCTCTCGGTTGGCTAGGCAACTGATCTATAACTGTGGTTAATTCACCCTAGGCAAATAGAACCACTGATCAGCCAATAGTTGAGCTTGTTGTAGGTAGTGCTCCTTTTGTTAGTAAATATACGGATGCAATGGCTTCGGGGAATATGTAATGTACCTGGCGCTCATGTGTAGCGTTTTAATGCCTTTGCATCCACATACACGTTACATTTGTATAATGGATATGTAATTCTCAATGTGCGTTAGATTATGCCATGAATGGCGGATCGGTCAGGCTTTCCAGCAGGAGCGGAATACTTAGTAAATGCGTGGTGTGCCGGTGGCTGGGCTGAATGCCATAGTCATTGCCTGAGCAAGCTGGGTAGCCCTGCAGATGAGTTTTTCTCTTAAACAATCATTGAAGCTTGCTCAGGGCTCCCTCTGCTCTGTTGGTGTCGTTTTATGGGCCAGGTCCTTCTTTTCTTTCATAGAACAATTTTCGCTAATGTTAATCAGCAGTTTTGGATGGCGCCTGTTTCAAATCCAACACGATTGCATTGATCTGATTACTCACATTTAAGGGGATGTCCATGGTTCTTTGCATGGCTATTTAATGTTTTCAGTACACAAAGACACCCGTTGCTTAAGGCCGCATGCTCCTATTGCTTGACCTTTGTCACACCTGAGCTTACCTGGAGCCCCCGTTAGCAGAGAATTCGGAGGAGAGCTGGACAGACCACTGCCTCCAGTGGGCCTGTTCAGGTCAATTGAGGGCATTGCTTCACTGTTCCCGAGCTAACATTGCCGATAAAGTAGCAGCATGAGCTGTTCTACAGGGAAGGCGAGTCTCTATCTAGCACGAAGCCAACCTCATCCGGGATGGCTTAAAGCCAAGTAACTGGTATTCAATCCAACCAGTTGGGGTGTTAACGTACAAAGGGGAGGAGGATTGTTCTTGCAGGTCTCGTCGTCTGATGATTTTGGGACCGCGTTAGCGCACTGTTTTACGCAAGCTCAGTGGTAATCCTTGTGCCTCTGGTGGAGCACGCTACCACAAGACAAGGGTTCAAATCCTGCTATTGTCCCCAAGGTATCCCATAAGCTGAATGTTCATGCACTGCCTCTAGCATGCATTTCACATGTTCTCCTCGGAGGAAGTTGACTTGCTTATAGGCTTGTATCTGGATATCGATATGTCACCTTCATCTTCATTGTTGGTTTGCTTGCAATAAAGTGTCAGTCTTAGTACTTAAATGTCCCCATAGTTCATCCTTTGTCCCAACAAGGACAAAAGTTACGGGCAGGCTCTGTTTGCAAAGAATAGTTATTTTGTACCCGCATGGGCTTTGTCGCAGTTCAGGGAGGTCAATTTTGTCTCCAACGCGGAGATGGTGCGCCGTATTTCGTTTCCAAAGGGCCCCCGCTTTCCGCATTTCGGCACCTGGGTCACGGGCACATGACCTGTCAGGCTGTTGCGGAAGTTGATTAGTGCAATTGTCCCCAGTTGCGGTAGAACTTGCTATCCATCGAAGGGAGACATTTACGGAATGTTCAACACGTTAGGCATTGTTCAGGGGTGGACCCTTCAGCGGTATCTTGGTGAGGGACTAGCGCAGGGGGTTGGGTTTGTGGTGCCTTTACTTTTGATCTGGGATTTTCGCTGTAATCCTCGGTGTCCTGTCCGCCGCCTGGGTATTTTTGCATTGAGCGAAGATTTCGCTGCTTGGCCAGCAAGGCTTTTGGTCATCAGGAGTTATGCAGGTGGCCCTTATCAATGTCTTATTGAGGTATGTTCTACTGATGACAAATGGTAAAATGGTTGTCGGTTTTGGCCGGTGATCGGCAAGTATGGTTTCATCTTTCACCTAACACTTGTGCAATATCGGCCTAGAAGCCAAGTATACTTCGCAGGGATCTGCTCACACATAAGTGGGCCAAGATCACACAAAGCACAGGATGAGTGATTGGTGTCAGACAGATATGGCGAATCATGAGATAGATCCCAGAGGTAGCGTATACATATCTCAGACTAGATCAGTGATATTATCATGGTTCATCCTTGTCTCAATATAGACAAAAGTTACGGATAGGCTCTGTTTTGCATGGAATAGTTAATTTGTCTCCACATGTGCCTCTTTCGCAGTACAACGAGGTCAATCTTGTCTCCAACGCGGGGACTGTGCGCCACTATTCTGTTTCCAAAGGGTTTCCGCTTCCGGGACCTTGTTCACGTGCAGGCGACCTGCCTGGTGGTTGCAGAAGTTGATTAGGTAATGGTCCCATTTGCGGTAGAGCTTGCTAATCATCAAAGGGAGACATTTAACGAATGTGCAACACGTTACGGTGACAGTCCCACCAGTTCAGAATGGAAGTGTTTTCAATAGACTATGCAGGGAAAAGGTACCATGTACACTGGGTGGGTATTCCCCTGCAGCCAAGGGCCGGTGTCAGGTAGCCTCAGTATGACATATCCACCCGTGCTTTAACCAGGGCAGCAAGTGGGTGGTGGGAGTTGACAGCTAACAAGTGTGCTGTGGCGCGAAAAGTGTGGCAAACACTTCGTCAGTGCCAAATGGCGACAGGGTATTTTCTACCTTTTGGCATCCCATAATCCAGGAAAGGGTAGGTATTTGCACTCTCTTTCCCCTCTGGTTACACAGACTTGTCTGCCCCCCACCCCCTGGGTTACCCAGCTGCGGGCTAGAACCAGACAATAGAAGGGGCATCTTTGGGACTGGGGTCCCTAACACGTTGATAGCCAAGCGCTGGGGTGATGTACCATGTATGGCATGGTCACCACTGGGGTTGCCCTCAGGTTCTGGGGTCAAGGTGGGTTTGAGCATTAAGTCTTCAGGCCTGGGATAGCATCCTGCAACCCTTCAATCCAAGTACGGGCAGTTAGGATGGATAAGTATCAGCAAGTGGGTGACATACACTGGCTAGTCAGCGTCATCGTGCCCCGGGGGCATGTGCATTTTACAAATACAAAAGCTGCAACCAGAAGGGGGCCAAGTGGCATAACAAGTAAAGATGTTAAGAGGTGTGTCTCTGGCGTTACAGCTGGGTGTAGCCAGTCCCCACAGAGGTACGTCCGGGGGATAATGGTGTGCTCCTTTAGATCCCCATGACCGCATGAGGATTTTCAGCTTATGCTGGGTAGGTGGTTCTGTATCACCAACTAGCAGGGTGCCATGTGGCATAAACCAGTAAATATGTGTAAGAAGGACATACATGCAGGTCAGGAGAGGTTTGTCTACGGTAGTGTCGCGAGCACTCGACGAGGGCAGCAGAACTACAACACCCAGAATGCTCTGGGGCGCGGAGGACGAACTCGCGCCCATCCAGGAAGTAGAAAAGGACGCCTCCCCCACTAGGAGGCGCTTGACAATCGTTTTGAACTCCTTTGAATGAGAGCCCCGACGAGGAAGCTCGTCCCCTAGACGCCGACGTTGCTCCGGATTGATCTTCACGAAGAACCGTCCCAGCGCGTTGTCCTTCGCTGCTGGATTGTTTCCCGCGTTCCGAAACTCTTGAGGAGCCGACGGAATATTCGCTGGACTTCTCCACTCTGAACTTCAGCAAACGCTGCGTAGAGACGCAGGAACCCGGAGCTGAGTCCTACATCTATTTCTCCGCTCCCGTTGTGCCGGAACAACGGTAGAGCGCTACGAAAGGCTTTGAGTCTTCATGGCGCCTCCATAAGAGAGGCGAGTGAACCATCTTTGATTTTGACCCCGTTTATACCCCCCTTTTTCCCTTTGGCTCCTGAGCTGTGAGGAAACCGCTTGGAGCCCTGAGGGGGATTCACCACTTGCCCAAGTTGCATCATCGCTTGAGTTAGAGAGGGTGAGAGACAAGACGCCGGATTGTAGGGGGATAGAAACCCTCCCTTGTCCTCTCACCTCTCCCGCTCTGAAACTGCCCCATGCAGTCCTCTCCCCGAGGGGATTTCGTCTTCAGACCGCACGACTAGTATTGGGACCTGTGAAAGGCGCCAGAAATCAGGGGACCCACAGTGAGTACGAGGGCAGAGGGATTGGGTTTGCTAAGGTTCGAATTGGGTCCTCCCCGTTAACACCTGTCTACTTTTTCGTCCTTAGAGGCCCTTCTTGGGAGACCCGTTGTCGTACCTGTCGTGACCACCCTCAGACGACTCTCACTACCCCTTCGTTTCTGTTTCCCTCTTTCCCCTGTTTTCCCCCGCTGGGTCCCGTGCACTGCATCGGCTGTTTTGTCGCAGTGGGCAGGAGCTGGAGAGGGAAGGAAGGGATAGGCAGCAATACCTCATCGTTCCTGCTGGCCGGCTCAGGTTAGTGGGTTGTGCATGTACTACCTCTGACACTCTGACTCTGTTGTGACAGATTGTCAAGCCCAAGATAGTATCCCAGCCCGAACGATGGATACCAACGTTGTCCTCACCTCTCTGGTGGAGAGCCTAACGGCACTTCAAGTTGAGGTACAGGCATCCCGCGCCGAAAACAGAGACCTTAGAACAGAATTAGGTACCCTGCGTAGAGAAGTAGCTGGAATATCACGCCAAGGGAGATCTGAGGCCAGGAGTCCATACATTAAAGACTGGACGCTGCCTCCTCCTGGTATGGCGCATCAAGCAGGCCAGTTAAAAGGGAATGGGGAATTTTCCCTACGGAGCACAGCTCCAGTCACAGATTCAGTCCCCACAGTACATGTGCTACAGAGTACGAGTATACCTTTGGCCCCCCCCGAAAGGTTCTATGGTGAGCCCAAGAAATTCGAAACCTTCCTAAACCAATGTAGGTTACACTTTCTCTGTAAGCCTGCGGTCTTCCAGGATGAAGCGGCAAAAACAGCGTTCATGATGTCCTACATGGGAGGTAACGCAGCCAGTTGGACAATACCCCTGATGGAAAGAAATGACCCTGTGCTACATCACTTTGCTAATTTTTGCGCTGAAATGAGGAAGCTATTCGACCGCAAATCGCACATGTTAACACTGGACCGAGAATTGATATCCCTGAAACAGGGATCACAAGATCTCCTTACGTACATCACCTCGTTCAACCGCCTGGTGGTGGAGACAGACTGGCCACAAGAGAAACGCACCTCCCTTTTTTATCAAGGATTGCGAGGGGATTTAAAAGACGTTCTGTCCCAAGTGGTGCAACTCCCCCCTACATGCGAGGAATTCATCTCACTCACGGTCCAATTGGAACACAGACTGTTGGAACGGAAGGGTGATCGAACCAGAGGGGAAAACCGTTTCCCGTACGTACGACCTAAAGTTGCCCAGGTTGACTCCCCGAAACTCCCGGATACTACTGAACCAATGCAAATCGGGGGAATAAAAGGACCCCTGACTACCGAGGAAAGAGAAAGACGTAGAAACATGAAGCTATGTCTCTACTGTGGAAAGAGTGGACACTTCATCAGAGAGTGCCGTTCCAGAACCCGGCTCACCGACAAAACGGGCAACGGACGCATGCAAGTATCCTCAGTACATCAAGAAGAGACGCCGGAAAACTAGAAAGCCCGAGTCTGGAAGAGATCCCTAGACCGGGTAGAAAACAGGCTGTGATCTCCCCTGCCATCGCTAACACTACCCAGCCGGCAGTAGCACATATCAACGTAGGAGTTACTCTCTGGATATCCTCAACTACACCCCTAGACGTACCGGCTATGTTGGATTCCGGTGCAACAGGAAATTATATCGACATTCGCTATGCGAAAACCATTGGAGTTCCAACAGAGAAGAAGCCGTTCCCAGAAGAAGTCAAGGCGGTAGATGGGACTGCACTGTCTTCTGGACCCGTCCTCTATCAGACAGCATCTCTCCTCATGAAAGTGGGTATTGCGCACTACGAATACATCAGTTTCGATCTGATTGATGCACCTCATTTTCGGCTCATATTGGGTATGCCCTGGCTCACCTTACATGATCCGGTTATTAAGTGGGCAGAACGATCCGTCACCTTGCAATCAGAACATTGTGTGAATCATTGCACGGACCAAGTTATCCGCCAAGGAGAGACAGGCATCTCTCAAGCAAGCCTTCTGGCGTCCGAGTGTAAGGAAACAGGGTTTTGCTGTACCACTACCATACCAGAAATCTACCAAGAATACCTTACTGTTTTTGACAAACAAAAGGCTACTCGACTCCCCCCTCATCGCGCGTACGACTGTCAAATAGACCTCGTTCCAGGAGCCACAATTCCTTGTAGTCGTGTATACGCCCTCACAGAACCTGAAACGCAGTACCTCCAACAGTATCTTGCAGAGAACCTGGCCTCAGGCTTCATCAGGCACTCCTCATCCCCCGCTTCGTCCCCACTCTTTTTCATACCGAAGAAGGATTGTGCTGAACTACGGCCGTGTATCGACTTCAGGGCGCTCAATCGAATTACGATCAAAAATAGGTATCCCCTACCGTTGATTCCGGTACTACTAGACCAACTAAAGGGAGCCCGATGGTTCACGAAATTGGACTTACGGGGGGCCTACCATTTGGTACGCGTGAAAAGCGGGGATGAGTGGAAGACGGCATTTAGAACAAAATTCGGCCTGTATGAATACCTGGTGATGCCGTTTGGGCTGTGTAACGCCCCAGCGGCCTTTCAGTTTTTTATGGACGAGGTACTCAGAGGGTTCCTGGAGACGTTCTGTGTGGTGTACATAGACGATATCCTGGTCTATTCAACCACCCCAGAGGATCACAAAGTACATGTGAAGGCAGTACTGGACAGGCTACAACAACATTCCTTATTCGCCAAACTAGAGAAATGCTTATTTCATGTGGAAGAGGTAGCCTTTCTGGGGTACATCATAAACGCGCAGGGTTTTCAGATGGATCAAGGCAAGGTCAACGCTATTACAGACTGGGAGGCCCCTCGTACCGTAAAAGCAGTCCAGAGATTCTTGGGGTTCGCTAATTACTATCGGCGGTTCATAAGAGACTTCTCCAAGATCATTAAACCCATATCTAGTCTCTTACGAAAAAACACCCCCTTCCGATGGGGAATGGACGCCGACCAAGCCTTCCGGGCCCTGAAGGACAAGTTCACGCAAGCCCCGATTCTCAGACATCCAGACACCCACCTACCGTTTGTAGTCGAAACCGACGCATCACAATATGCCATCGGAGGAGTACTATCGCAACGGCATCCGGAAACCGGGCAGCTTCATCCCGTTGCCTATTACTCGAAGAAACTGACCCCTTGTGAAACCAACTATACTGTCACCGACAAGGAGTTACTGGCGATCAAAAGAGCCTGTGAGGAATGGAGACATTACCTCATGGGGGCACGCCACACGGTGGAGATATATACAGACCACCGGAATTTACTCTTCTTAACGACAGCAAAGGCCCTGACACCCAGACAGTTGCGCTGGTCGCTTTTTTTTTCCGATTATGATTTCGTTATTAAGTACCGCCCTGGAACTCAACATGGGAAGGCCGATGCTTTATCGAGACCCGAAGAAACAGACAGCTGCACAAGAACGGAAGATGAAACACCTCCGCTGATCATCCCAGACCAGAAGGAGTCAGTCCTGGCAATCGCCCTGATCACCCCACGGGAATTCCTAGATGACCTGAAAGAAGCAGTAGCAAACGTGGATGCACGAACCTGGATTCAGGAACAACCCGAGCACCGCCATGAAAAGGATGACTTTCTGTATCACTTCCATGCCTTATATGTGCCAAACCCTCGTCTTCAACATAGAGTACTCCAGTGGACACACGATGCCCCACTGGGAGGTCATGGAGGCATTAATAAGACTATTTTGAGCCTCGAAAGATCCTTCTGGTGGCCTACCTTGCGAAAAGACACGCAGGACTACGTAAAAACCTGTTCGATCTGTGTACAAAGCAAGGCGCTTCATACAAGACCCGTGGGGTTATTACGACCAATCCCTATTCCCCCTCAACCATGGCACACCATCTCGATGGATTTCATCGTCGAAATGCCCCCCTGTGAAGGATACACAGTAATACTGGTACTGGTCGACCACTTAACGAAGATGGGACACTTCATCCCGCTGCGGAAACTCCCTTCCTCTGCTGACCTTGCTCAAGTGTTTCTCCAACATGTCATAAAAGCCCATGGTATCCCGAGTATCTTGATCACAGATAGAGGGTCACAATTCACATCCAAATTCTGGAAAGCACTCTGCGAAACCCTCTCCATCGATATGCGAACCTCCACGAGCTTCCATCCGCAAACCGATGGAAAAACAGAACGCTTAAATCAGACCCTTGAGCAATATTTGCGATGTTTCACGTTACAAAATCCTATGCAGTGGTACCCATTACTCTGGATGGCGGAATTCGCGTATAATAACGCGGACCACTCCACCTTGGGGTGTTCTCCTTTCTTTTGCCTTTATGGCTATCATCCCAACATGCTCCCTTTTGACTGGCCAGCGCAATCCAACCTTCCTAGCATCCAAGAACATCACATGCACCTACAGGCAGTAATGATTGAAGCCAAGCAGAATTTGGCTGCTGCCCAGGCCACTCACAAACGGTACGCTGACAGAAAGAGGGAGGAAGAACCCCAGTACAAAGTTGGGGATAGAGTATGGTTATCAACGCGTAACCTCAAGTTGAAGGGGGTAGAGAAGCTTAAACCCAAATACATAGGCCCGTACAGTATCGAGAGAATAGTGAATCCTGTAGCGATGAAGCTTTCCCTACCCGAGGCCTGGCGTATACATCCTGTCTTCCACGTGTCCTTACTCCAACCCTGCCCAGTAGACACAAGGCTCCCGGTGAGACCACATCCAGTAGACATAGACGGACAGGAGGAGTACGAAGTACAAGAACTCCTAGATTCCCGTATTGTAAGAGGGAGGGTCCAATATTTGGTGGATTGGAAAGGCTTCGGAGTGGAAGACAGAACCTGGGAACCTGCACAAAATCTCCACTGCCCAGACCTATTGGAAGCCTTCCATAGCACACATCCCGGGAAGCCGGGTCGACCGCCGAGACGGCAGTCCTTGAGAGGGGGTTCTGTCGCGAGCACTCGACGAGGGCAGCAGAACTACAACACCCAGAATGCTATGGGGCGCGGAGGACGAACTCGCGCCCATCCAGGAAGTAGAAAAGGACGCCTCCCCCACTAGGAGGCGCTTGACAATCGTTTTGAACTCCTTTGAATGAGAGCCCCGACGAGGAAGCTCGTCCCCTAGACGCCGACGTTGCTCCGGATTGATCTTCACGAAGAACCGTCCCAGCGCGTTGTCCTTCGCTGCTGGATTGTTTCCCGCGTTCCGAAACTCTTGAGGAGCCGACGGAATATTCGCTGGACTTCTCCACTCTGAACTTCAGCAAACGCTGCGTAGAGACGCAGGAACCCGGAGCTGAGTCCTACATCTATTTCTCTGCTCCCGTTGTGCCGGAACAACGGTAGAGCGCTACGAAAGGCTTTGAGTCTTCATGGCGCCTCCATAAGAGAGGCGAGTGAACCATCTTTGATTTTGACCCCGTTTATACCCCCCTTTTTCCCTTTGGCTCCTGAGCTGTGAGGAAACCGCTTGGAGCCCTGAGGGGGATTCACCACTTGCCCAAGTTGCAACATCGCTTGAGTTAGAGAGGGTGAGAGACAAGACGCCGGATTGTAGGGGGATAGAAACCCTCCCTTGTCCTCTCACCTCTCCCGCTCTGAAACTGCCCCATGCAGTCCTCTCCCCGAGGGGATTTCGTCTTCAGACCGCACGACTAGTATTGGGACCTGTGAAAGGCGCCAGAAATCAGGGGACCCACAGTGAGTACCAGGGCAGAGGGATTGGGTTTGCTAAGGTTCGAATTGGGTCCTCCCCGTTAACACCTGTCTACTTTTTCGTCCTTAGAGGCCCTTCTTGGGAGACCCGTTGTCGTACCTGTCGTGACCACCCTCAGACGACTCTCACTACCTCTTCGTTTCTGTTTCCCTCTTTCCCCTGTTTTCCCCCGCTGGGTCCCGTGCACTGCATCGGCTGTTTTGTCGCAGTGGGCAGGAGCTGGAGAGGGAAGGAAGGGATAGGCAGCAATACCTCATCGTTCCTGCTGGCCGGCTCAGGTTAGTGGGTTGTGCATGTACTACCTCTGACACTCTGACTCTGTTGTGACAGGTAGTACGTAGTGCCAGGCATGGTTAACAACCCATCCACACCAGTTGGATAGCCACCAACTGACACCGGGAACCTCGGATCCTAATAATTATTGGAAGACACACACGATACTGTGGTCTCGTGGGGTATGTTGGTCCCACCCTGAAGTGTAGAAGGCAATAGAACTGCACATGCCACTATTGTGGGGGTGACAACAATTTGATCCCTGCCAAAGCAATGCAAGGTTCCTATGGCCAGACGCACAACATACAACCGTTCACCCTTGCCTCACTGAAGGTAGTCTGTTAGCTGAGGTATAGAACGGGACGTCTTGAGCCAGGTTGTGGATACTGCATGGCCAACACTGCAGATAGGCTGTTGCCAGACGAGGGTGCTTGCCGGCTGGGAGGCCAGGCAATGTAGCAGAGCAAGTCCTAAGGAACTGCCTGCGAACGCGAGTTCAGGAGTTTTGCAATGTCGTAGGTATTCTCCCGTCCAGACAAGGGCAGACGGGTACATTGCAGGAAACTGCATAAATAGAGTAGGGCAAGACCTATAGAGCATCAGGGATCTCAGCTGGTCAGCAGGGACGTTAGCATCTGTGATAGAGCGTTAGTCAAGGAAGTCTGGTAGTAGGCGTAAGTTGTCTCAAAATTGTTGTTTTGACTGCAATAGGGTGCGCTAGGCGGAAAGCAGTCTTGTTCGCTAGGGTTTATTATAAAGAAGGTCTGTGCACATGTCCGGTCAACCTCAACTAAGAGGTGCACCCTGCTCCCGGGCCGGGCTACGGGTCGCTTCAGTGATGCACCAAATGCCCTGTCCACATAGCCACGGGTATAGGCTGGTTGTGGAAGCGGTCCTATAAACGAGTGGGCTGCGGTTCCATTGAACCAGGTGATAGGGTGCACATAAGGCTAGAGAGCTGCAACTACAAGGTTTCAGGAGGTGGGAGCCACTTCAGCTTGAAGGAAGATAGCAGCGTTTAAGAATAGAGCCCCCCTCCTGGGAGGCCATCACATCCTTGCAGGGCATGCGAGGCACTGGTCCTTCACAGAGAACCATACACCGCTCCATGCGCGAATTCGCAGAGCAGGGGCTTTGGCTTCCATCAGTTGACTCTGGGGACCTTAGATTCTAAGAATATCTCTGGTAATATACACACGATTCCGTGGTCTCGTGGGTTATGTAGTTCCACCCTTTAGGGTAGAATGCAACAGAACTGCACATTGCCACTATTTAGAGCGTGACAGATGCAACAATTTGTTCCCTGCCAAAGCAAACCAAGTTTCTTATGGCAGAAGGTATGTTCTGATGTGCGTCCTGTGAGGCCATCACATCCTTGCAGGGCATGCAAGGCACTGGTCCATTCCCAGGGAAGCAGGCACCGCTCCATGCGTAAATGCGCAGGGCAAGGGGCTTTGGCTTCATCAGGCATGAGCCATGTCGGGCGAAACCCAAAGCTTAATTTGACATAGTTTGGGTGCACTTGGCACAGGTGGGCTTTGATCCGTTCTTACAGGACATGAATATGGCCCGGGAAGTTGCAGGTGGCAGTGAGAAAGGAACTGTTTTGGTGGGTGGCTCTTTAGGCGACGGTAGCCGCCTCCAGAGCTGTGGCGGAGTTACAGGGCGATCTGGAAGCATATGGGTACAGAAAGTTTACCTCTGCAAGAGCACAAGAGGGGTGCCAGAGCCAAATCACAGGAACCTCGTGTGGAGGGTCCTGGAACAACTACGTCGGCGCCCCGTTAGTCCTTCGGGCGGTTGTGGGCCTGAACAACCGGGGGTTCGCCTTGCTACGCTCCGCTCTGAAAAGGGCGTGAGTAATAAGGGACCAATGTGTCACATGATCCAGTAAGGGGATCACCCGTGATCCAGTAAGGGGATCCCCCCCCCCATAAGGGGAGCGCTGATTGGTTTCTCCACAGTGCGTGGCTCATCAGGCGGGCAGGGCAGCATAGGTTTATACAGCTGCCTGCCCTTGGATCGCCCGCAAGATAACCCACCATATTGCATACTTTTGTATGGAATAAACCTGCAGCAATATTTTTCCCAAACAAAAGTTGTGTTGTGTATTTATTTATTTATGCATGCATACTCTGTTGTGGTAAGGGTGGGGCCTGGTGCCATAATGGGACTATGCGGCTGCCCGCGGCCCCCGCAGGGGGCCACCCTAAGCGGGCGGCCACCCTTAGTCGCATTTGGCACTCCCCTACCCCACTAGGACGGGGGACTATAGGAGGAGTCCCCTGACCAGCTACGTCACTTCCGGCACAAAGAGGAGGGGGAGGTATTTATGCCTCCCCCGGCCATCTTGGGGTCCTCTTTGCGCCGGACACGCCGTCTCCCACCCTACCGCTTACCCGGCGTGGGGTTGGCAGGCGAATTACATAGGATGTTGTAATGTTTTTCTTTGTCGTTGCAGGCGGAGTTACAGGGCGATCTGGAAGCATATGGGTACAGAAAGATTACCTCTGCAAGAGCACAAGAGGGGTGCCAGAGCCAAATCACAGGAACCTCGTGTGGAGGGTCCTGGAACAACTACGTCGGCGCCCCGTTAGTCCTTCGGGCGGTTGTGGGCCTGAACAACCGGGGGTTCGCCTTGCTACGCTCAGCCCTGAAAAGGGCGTGAGTAATAAGGGACCAATGTGTCACATGATCCAGTAAGGGGATCACCCGTGATCCAGTAAGGGGATCACCCCCCATAAGGGGAGCGCTGATTGGTTTCTCCACAGTGCGTGGCTCATCAGGCGGGCAGGGCAGCATAGGTTCATACAGCTGCCTGCCCTTGGATCGCCCGTAAGATAACCCACCATATTGCATACTTATGGAATAAACCTGCAGCAATATTTTTCCCAAACAAAAGTTGTGTTGTGTATTTATTTATGCATGCATACTCTGTTGTGGTAAGGGTGGGGCCTGGTGCCATAATGGGACCAATAATCCTCGTCGGCCCAGCCGGAATCTATTTGCATCCGGCTCACTTGAGCAGGTATCAGCGAATAAAAGCATTTATTCTGTTCTAGAGCTGTTTATTTCGCCATTCTGAATTGTTTTGCATCCGTTATTGATATTGCACCTTAGTTTGTTCGTCAGTGGTAGCGGAGCCTCTGTGGATTACTTTCACTCGGCCATCTTGACTGGCGATTTTAATTGTAATTTCAAACTTCTTGGAATTACCACTGATACCATTAGTGGGGAAGAGGACGAAGCGTGGGCAGATAGGAGGCTTATACCCACAAGTATACATGTGAGCCAAATACTTCACTTAGTTAATTACTTTTATGATCCTGAGCTCAGAAACCAAAACTCTTTTTAGAGGAAGGAGCTCACAATATTCAATATACAATTCGATCCAACAAAGAACAACATCCCACCTTGTGTAAATTATTATACATATTCATTTATTATTTAATAAGGCAGTACGAGGTTGCTCCAAAGGGAACGTGCGTCAAAGAAGAGTGACTAAAGAGTGAGTAGGTGAAACAAGGAATGGAAACATAGTGATAAAGACATTCATTTAGTTTACAACAATATGGATCGATTGTAATTCACCGTCCAGTAGACCTGGTCACATTTATCAATCGTAGAAACATATTTTTATATTTCAAAAAAGAGACCCAACAGGTGGTCTAGCATGAAGGACTATATGTGTGTCCCAGGTAATGAGGAGTAAGCGTCGACGTTTCGACCCGTCTTGAAGGCCTTAGGAGATTTAAACCTTGGCCGTGCGGATCTTCATCAGGACCAGAAGGGGCAACCTGACTGGGTGATGATATTGATCAACCACCTGATTGAATTAAGGATTCCAATTCAAAAGAGGTCACCAGACTTCCAATGGATGGAGGACTGCGTGTCAAGTGTAGTTATTCCAACCGCGTCTACGTATGTAGACGCGGTCGAAGCTCACACCGAGCGGGAGCTTCGACGGAGACGGACGCTCCGTGAAGCCAGCGCATACATTGTGCCCCTTGCCTCGAGTGAACAATACGTCTCGATGCCACGATCTTACAAGTGACTGATCCGAACCAGACAGTAGCGTCTGTTGTGCATGGATTAACCCCCCAACAGCTTGTTAATGGTTCCTCCCTACTTAACACAAATGTGCATTTCTACTTAAATCACGTTTATTTGGGATTTTTCGGCACAATGTAACAGGTGTTTATGTAACCTGGATTCTATGGCAGGACAGGAGGCTCAGATTATGCTTCTCAATTTCTTTACTACTCAAACAGCAGCCAATGAGAAAACAGTAAACATTGGGGGGGAAAAAACTACACATCCCATGAGGCTTTGAACCACGCCTCCTTCATTAACCAATCACATATGAGGTTAGCATACAAAATAACGAGGCACTATTTTGACTACCTCTTTCTTTGCTGCTCCGCAGTCAAGATAAGTGCCTCATTATTATGTTCATGCTTGGCCTATCTTGGTTGCATATTTACTGATGATACTTTAAGTATTCTGTATTTTGTATTTCTGAAGGTATTTATTTGCACCATTGCCGCGCTGTGCTCACTGCGCTCGTTTCTTCAGTTGTTTCCCCTCAGCACGTGTTGCGCTGCTAATTGTGCCTTTATTGTTGGTTTTATTGATATTTTTCTTACTCGCTTCTCGAATTCTGCCCGTGTAAGTGCGTGTCTCGCACTCGGGCTGGGACTGCCCCCCCCAGGGAGCGAGGCTCACGCCGGAGCCTGATCGGGCTGCTTGCGTGCGTCTCGGGAGCCTGCACGCATTTGTGCACGTGCTGCAGTCCTCCCTCGACCACACTGGAAGACCCCACTCCCCGGGCTTGTACAACTGTGGCAATAAGCAGCAAGCAGTGCTTGGAGCCGGTACCGGGCCTCAGTTAAGCCTTTCATTGAGCCTTTTCAGCGTTTTGGCAGACCTTTAACCTCTCATTAACGTGCATTAGCAGGAACTAATTTTTGGAAACCCTTGCTTTAATAGGCAGACAGGGTTTAATTATCTTCCATTAGTCCTATTTTCAAGGGCTTTTGGTACCATTTTTTGTGGCCACCCTGCCCCAGCATTTTGCTCCCGACCGACACCCTTTCTCTTTGCGAGATGGGGTTGGAAAAAATTGAGCTTCCCTCTGGGGATTTGAGCAGAGTATATATTTTGATATGCCTTCCACATGATGTCAGACTGCGAGGTCTATGAGGAGGAACAGGCTGCTTATGGTCCTGCAGAGGACGAAGATTTTTATTATGATGACAATGTGGAATCTGTCATAGATAAAAGATTGGATTCTAAACTGCATAAGGTGCTCTCCTCTGCCTTACTGCCTATTTCTCTATGCCTCGACCAGTTATTGGGTAACACTCCTACCCCAAATGGCACTCCTAACTCCTCTCCTATTCAAACCCCGAACTCCCTGGTCTCCCCAGGCCCCATATTCAAGTTTACTCCAAGTTACCAAAATCCAGGCAACATGATTACGATACAGAACCGGTGCTTCCTTCAGACCCAGCTCCTTCTGTCCCTATTCCCCTCACTGATACTGAGACGGATACAGATTCATCCCACAAATCATGTCCTCGCAAACGCGCCAAGAAGCGTAAACACTCCTCCTCGCCCATCCAACCTTCCCTATTCACTTTTGACCCTTCTGATATTGTCCACCCCCACTCTTCAGATTGGGCTCTCGCCCCGGCAGTGGCAGAATACATGCAGACACACCTGCGTAGAGCTTCGATAAAGAAGTCAGAGCCCGCCTCAAATCTGAATTCCCCCGTCCCCACCTGGCTAACAAAACTTCTCTCACCCCTGAAATTGATTCCTCAATGACCACATTCCTAAAGAAATATAAAAAGGATCCCAAAAAGGGCATTGATCGCGCCCATAGGGCCTGACAGGACAAGTTGCTAGACGTTTCAGGCCCCTTGGCCAAAATTCTACAGTTAGCTCTTCAGGCGCAGGAGACTGGGACAGCTATTCACCCGGAAGGCCTGGCTGGGTGGACCCAGAGGACGATCTGCCTCCTCGGCAACGCCAACTGCGCTCTTTCCTCAGAAAGACGCAAGTCAGTCCTTTTATGAATCGATCCACAAATGGTGGAATTGGCTTCTGCCGAACCAGGCCCCCTGGCAGAAGGACAGCTCTTTGGGGAGCGTTTTGTCAAAGACATTGCAAAATTTGTCAACACTTTTGCATCTTTGGACAAGTCGCAGTCTTCACTCAAGAGGGTGTTCCATCCCCTCTCTGGCAGGGCCGGTCGTGGCAGGGGACGCTCGGCTGGCCACTACAACAATCCAAGTCCTCAACGGGGCTTTGCCCCTCGACGAAGAGGTTATAAACAGGAACCGGATCAAGCAGGCTTTTACCCCTCCAGATACCAAGGCTTCCGTGGCCGGTATACCAGGGGCATCAACAGTGGATTCAGGAACTCAGATGCACAATCCTCAGGTAATTTCTCCAATCTTTCCGATGATTCCTCTTGGGGCAGACTGTTGCATTTTGTGGACAATTGGGCAAAGGTCACCACAGATGCATGGCTCATACACACGGTCCAGGGCTATCAAATGGAGTTATTGGACACCCCTCTTCCGCCAATTCCCCCCTTTCCTCCCTTTTTTTCCATACAAGAGCAAGCTTTTATCGACTCAAAACTTCAAGAACTTTTGGCAAATCAGGATATTGCAGTAAGACCCTTCTTTCCTGACTGCTTTTGCAGCAATGTCTTCTTGGTGCAAAAGAAGGGAGGCAGACAGAGATTAGTCCTAAATCTCAGGGAGTTCAATCCTTTTGTCGTGTACAGACACTTCAAGATGGAGGGCCTCCATCTTCCAAGAGATTTATTATTGGAAAAGGATTGGATGGTCCGGTTGGATCTAAAGGACACTCAACTAACAGTTCCTATTTGCCCCTCCCATCAGAAGTTTCTCCAGTTCTTATGGAAAGGGCAATGGTACCGATACTTGTCCCTCCCTTTCAGCCTGTCCTCGGCCCCTTGGGTGTTTACCAAACTGCTGAAGCCGGTTGTCACTCATCTGAGAGAGATGGGAGTTCGCATGATCGTATATCTAGACAACATGCTGATTCTCGCACAAGATCAAACACTTCTGCTCACTCAGTTGCGCTGAACAATCTCTCTGTTGCAAGAGTTGGGGTTCGTGATAAACCCAAAACAAATCCATGATCATTCCGTCGCAACAGGTGGACCTTCTGGGGTTTCAAATAGATTCAGTGAATGCTCAGTTACTTCTCCCTATGACCAAGATCAAATCTATAAAAAGAGAGATACGTTCGACCCTGTCGAAACAGAGGGTCTCTTTGAGGTCCCTGCCAAGTATTGTGGGTCTGCTGGCTTCCTCGATTCAGGCTATCTTCCCGGGACCTCTGCATTACAGGGCATTACAGCGCCTCAAGATTCAGTATCTTCAGAAGGGATATTCGTACAATCATTTGATTCCTCTGTCTCCAGATGCTCAAGAGGAACTTCATTGGTGCTTAGATCATATGGAAGCATGGAATGGCGGGGACATTTTCGGAACCTCTCCAGTCGTTATCATAGAGTCGGACGCCAGCCGATGGGGTTGGGGAGCAAGATGTGGAGACTTTACCACAGGCGGGCGTTGGTCTGCAGAAGAATTAGAGTTACACAACAACTGTCTAGAGTTGTTAGCCGGCTCGTTTGCCATAAAATCAATCTCCCCTCTGAAGAGCAATTGTTGTATCCTCCTCAGGATGGACAATGTCTCGGCGGTTTGATACATAAAACGCCTAGGAGGGATAAAATCCCGGTTATTGACCAACATTGCAAGGGAGTTTTGGCATTTTTGCCTGACTCAGAAGATCACCATAGTAGCGGAATACATTCCCTGCAAGCACAATCAGATAGCCGACTAGAATTTCAGGTTTCTGAGGGATTTCAGAGACTGGAGGCTCCACCCTTTGCTTTTTCAAGAGATCATGAGTATTCGAGGTCCTTGCATGATAGATCTCTTTGCCTCTCACCTCAATACTCCGCTTCCCCGCTTTTACAGCTGGAGACTGGATCCGATGGCTGTGGGAACAGATGCTTTTCTCCAGCATTGGGGGGTCTCAGAAGAATTATGCGTTTCCCCCCTCGCCTTAATTCCGAGAGTGGCGGTTCAAGTCCGTCGGCAGGAGACATCATTAGGGTTAGTCACACCGTTATGGAAGACACAATCGTGGTTTCCGACACTATTGGAATTGTCAGTGGACTTGCCGTTTCAACTACCAGTGTTTCCGATGCTACTCCAGGACCCAGTGGGATCCCCTCATCCTCTGGTCCTTCAGAATCAGTTATCCCTCATGGTTTGAATGTTCCCAGGAGACACAAACGAATTGAGGGCCTTTCATCGCCGGCTGCCGAGTTTATACAGCAAGCTTGGGCTCCATCCACCCGCAAACGATATTCTGCATCCTGGAAGCGATGGATGTGTTGTTGCCTTCAATGATAGGTGGATCCCGTGGGATCAGATTTAAAGGAAGTATTACATGTTTTATCTGAATGTGCTGAATCAGGTTCGTCTTATAGGTCTGTTATAACTTCAGGTCGGCTTTATCTGCCGGACACAATCATATTGATGGGAAACTGCACAAGCTAGTGTGAAAATTGTTGAAAGGCATCAGAGTTGCTTGTCCGCCTCGTCCTAGATACACTACGTTATGGGATGTGTCTAAAGTTCTTTCTTTATCAGAATCTTGGCCGGACAATAAAGATTTATCTTTAAAGCAATTATCTGCTAGACTTACTATGTTGTTGTGTCTTATTTCCTGTAGAAGAGTTTCGGATGTTCATGCTTTAGACTTGGCAGGAAGGGTTTTTTCTCCCCAAGGTGTGTCTTTCCTCATCTCGAGGAGAACTAAGACGATGTCCCGTTCGGTTGAGTATCCAGCTTTTCCTCATAATGAGAAATGATGTGTTCTTAAATGATTGAAAATGTATGAGGAACGTACTTTAGCTCATAGATCGGACCCGTTGGGTCAATTGCTCTTTGCAATCCAGAAACCTTTTCGTCCAGTTTCAGCAGCCACTCTGGCACGTTGGGTCAGGTGGGTGATGGCTGAAGCTGGTATTGATATTTCTGTGTATGGTGTGCATTCCACTAGGGGTGCTATGGCCTCTAAGGCTTTTATTATGGGTTCTCGTTTAGAAGATATTTTAAAAGCTGCAGATTGGTCGTCAGACTCAATGTTTAAAATATTTTATTATTAACCTATTACTCATGTTTCTTCTGTTGTGGTTGGTCAGCTTTGAACCAGCATAATCTAAGCCTCCGGTCCTGCCATAGAATACAAAATGTACTACTATCGCAACAAGAATTTGAGATTCTATTAAGGACACGGAGGCGAAGATTATCCCACCTGTTCGGACATGTAAGAGTTACAACTGTCATGTTGTTTGACGATGCATTATGTTATGTTATTTTTTCCCACCCTGAGATATCAAACCTTTTTTGGTTCCGTATTTTTCAAACTTGTTTCTGTTTCAGGAACAGACTCCAAACAGAGTTAATTCTACGGTTCTTCAATTCAAGGAAATCCTCGCTGTTGAAAGATGGTCGTCTCGCCTGGAAGCTGTTGAGAGTTGCTATCTGTTGTGAGCCTGAACTGCTGTGTTATTGCTCTCTGTTGAGAGCCAGGACTATTACTTGTTTTTTTGGACATTTAGAACTGCTTATTGCAAAGAAAGAGGTAGTCAAGATGGTGCCTGGTTATTTTGTATGCTAACCTCATATGTGATTGGTTAATCAAGGAGGCGTGGTTCAAAGCCTCATGGGATGTCTAGTTTTCTTTCTCAATGTTTACTGTTTTCTCATTGGCTGCTGTTTGAGTAGTAAAGAAATTGAGGAGCATAATCCTCGCCTCCGTGTCCTTAATAGAATCTAAAATTCTTGTCGCAATAGCTGGAAATGTTTGTATTCTTCCTGTACATTTTGTGACCCACAGACTGTGCTGTGCTCTTCAGCAGATGGATAGTAAGTATCAGCAGTGACATGAGCACCAGGATCTTCCTCAATGCGCATTTCTACTTAACACAACGTGTATTTTCAAATCACATGTTTATTTTGGATTTTTTGGCACAATGTAACAGGTGTTTATGTAACCTGGATTCTTTTTTTTTTTCTTTTTTACTTCCTGTACATTTTGTGACCCACAGACTGTGCTGTGCTCTTTAGCAGATGGATAGTAAGTATCAACAGTGACATTAGCAGCAGGATCTTCCTCTTCAAAAAACTTTATTAGTTTTTTTATCTTTCAAACCATCAAAGTATACAAAATTCATACATTGGAATGATCTTGTTAAAATATTAACAAAAATAAAATTAGGTCCATATAAATAACATCATAAATATATAAAAATGGAGGATGAACACTAAAAGTACAAAGATTTCATTAAGTAGACCCACAGCCAAGTAAAAATGAAAAAGAGTACAATTTAGGGTGCTGAAGACAACTCACCATTTTTCCTAAACACAAACTTCCCAAAATATTTTTTGACTCCATGATCGTAGTAACAGAATTTTTCTGATGCACTAAGTCACATAACCATCCTAGTCAGCCTGAGTTACAAATTTCTGGTGCCTAATTCTGAAGTTAAATAGAAGGCAGCTTACTGCAAAGACTATTGGGTCAGACGTTTCGGTCTTCAGGATTCTATGGGCAAACTGATATTTTCAGATTCCTAAAATCAAGCATATTTGCGGTATCCACCTCCTACAGATTGAATGATTTTTAATGCAAAAAAAGAAATATGCTCCTCAGATTCTTGTGCTAGGCCACATGCAGGCCATATTTCTGTTGTTAGATCAATGCCCTAGTAGTTAGAAATCTTTTAAGAATAAGCTGCCTAGCCGAAACCTAACAAACAAGCTATTGGTGGTGAGATCAGATCCAAAAAATGTTCAAACTTTGGATAGAACTTAAAACATAAAAACTCTGTTGATAGGCGACCGCTAGTCGTTCTCACTGTATAATGGTCTTCCACATACAACCAGTACTTGGTCTTTACTCTAATCAATTAATCTTTACTAACACTCTCTGGATAATCTCACAAACTCAGGATTTCCAATAATCGACACCAATTGGCAATATGTTCAAGCCATTGCAATTTTTTAGAGCCACTAATGATTAGGATCCCCCTTAGTGACTTGCTGTAATCATTTAGCTTATGCGGGGTTGTTAGACCTGTCAGCCCTTTGGTGGTTCCCTCCTCATTTTTTTTATTATTTTTTTTTTTTTGTTCCTTTCCCCCTTCTCACTTTTTCTGTCTACCAAACTTTTTAGGTGCTGATGTAGAGGTTCTGGGCGCCTCTTCCTCATCACTTGAGGGAAAGGCGCAAGGTGCTCCTCTGAGGAAAATAGATGAGGAAGGTGAGCCTCACAAAATGGTGGCACCAACTGTCACCTCAGCACCTGGACCTTGACTGCCATGGGAGGTTCCTGAACCTTCTGGGCCCCTCTGGCAAGTCAGGCCCAAGGTGATAAATAGAGGTGACAGGGGGGCGGCCATTTTAGAACGGAGCAGAGTAGCCAGTTAGCCAGGAGTAAGGCACCTGTGGAGGGAGGTGGTTGCACTAGTCAAGGAGGGACAGGTCTCAGGGCCTGCGGGGTTTCCCTGGCCAGTGAGAACACCCCCAACCAGCTGACCGGTCCCTGGAGGCTGCCAGCGATTTCAGTTACCCCAGCATCTGTGGAGGACACAAGGAAGAGCGAAACCCTGAACCCTTCATGCTGGCAGAGGGCCATTGCCAGGGCCACCCCCTTCTAACACTGTGGTTGCCAGGATTACCACCTCCCGGGACCCAAGGAAAGATGCAGGTGCCCGGGCCCTGAGAGCTCCGACAGGCTCAGCTACGGTGTGAGAAGACGACAGAACCCCCCCCCTCTCTTTCATCAACCTCCCATCCCCCCGAGAGCTGCCTTCGAAGTCGGGCCGCTACCCTCGTACCAGATCGCGGGACTGCCTGGTGATCATCGGCGGTGATCTGTGGTGAGGAGTGGCCGAGGAACAGGGACGGCACCGGAGACAGTTGGGGCAGGAGGGAGCGACGCGACTGACAGCCGGGTAATCCCTAGTCAGGAAGTGCCAGCCGAAGAACAGGGAAGCCGCTGGCCGAGTCACCTGACCAGAGCGCCGCCCCCCCTGACGGTAGTGTGAGAGCGGAGGCTGCGCACACGCAGAACGCGCTGCTTCAGAGTGGTGCGGTGGGAGCTGTGGGACGGCCGACGAAGTAGACTTCCTGTCAGCTGACCGGTGAACGAGAGGCTTGGCCTCCGGGGGCGGAGTAGGTGCCCCGTCGTCAGCGAAGGAACGGGCCGGTGGGAGGCGACCTCAAAGGGGTGACTTCTTGGTTCCGCCTGGTGAGAGGAGTTCCGTGTGAAGAGTTTCCCCCCCCTCCTTTTCAGCTGCATGCGAGGACATACCCCTCTCTTCCCGGCTCCGTATCTAAGGAGGAGAAGCCTGTCCCGCAACGTTGCGAGCAACTGGATGAAAACCTCCTGTGAACAGTAAGCGGGGCGTCGCTAAGCAGGCGAAGGGGTGGAAAGGTCTCTGGCAGCGTATAGTAGGAGAGACCTAGGGAGCGCTTGGTAGTGACTGGCAGCATAGCGCCACCTTGCACGTGACTCCAGAGAAGGAGTAGGGGAGACGCAGGTTGCCGGAAGAGAGGGTTATTGTGGAGCTGTTCCGAGGAAGAGCTGGGGAGCATCGTATAACGGGAGAGTGGGGGGAAAGTAGCTCATTGGTTGCCAACAACTTTTCTAAGGCACTGTTACAGAGAATAGCCAGGATCAAGGAGGGGGAAAGTGATTAACCGGGGGTCCAGCCTAGCAGGGGTTAGTCACCCCCCCCAGTAACCAAGAGCCCTGACCAGTAGGAATATCCCTGGCCTGAGGTTGTTCTGGTACTCTCTGGAATTGCTGATTTGAAATGTAACAGAGGGTTAATTGTAAGATGTTTTTAATGAAAAGTTTAATGTGAACTGAACTGACCAGTTGTGCCTCCAGATATTGGGGAATGTTAATTTGGAAGTGAACTGAAATGTACCTGTGTTTTAAATTTTAAAAAGAACATTGGATGAAAAGTTAATGTTGATCTGTAAGGGCCAGTTGTGTCTTAAGAGTTAGAGGAACGATCAAAGGAAAACAAAATGGAACGTTTCATGTTGTAATGTTAAAGTGAACATCCAATTTTAATGAGATAAAGTCTTGGAGTAATCTTTAAAGTTTATTCGGTGTAGTGTCTTTACTTTTGGGTGGCGCTGCGCAGGATTGCGAACTGAGTAGGATGGAAGCACGAGAGGCCAAATGGAGATGTAAGTCTGTTGACCTGAGCCAAGCTACCCCCCGGACATAGGTCCAACAAATTGGTGCTCAGCGGTGGGATCCTTGTTCAGTGCTTGCATCCGCTTAGTAGCAGTTTTGCGCGCGTCACCACCTACACCTGATTGTTTTAACTGGAGTTTTCTCCAGATTATTTTTCTGATTGGGGGTTTTCAAAATTGTCCTGTGTTTTACCTCCTTTCTTGGGAAAGTTTTCCAGTGTAAAGTTCTTTTTGACTGTGTTGGGGTCCCATCTGGTAGGATGGAATTCGAATTGGGTAGGCTGGAGGAATATACGGTGGCCCAATTGAAGGAATTCTGCCAGGAGCGGGAGGTCTTCTTTAAGCAGGGGGCGAAGAAAATAGAGCTCCAAGCAAGCTTAAGAGCCTGGGTCATGGCCCACCCTAGCGGGAAACGGGAGGAGGAACCAGGACTAGACCCCCTGGAAGACCCGGAAGTCCTTTTTCCCCCTGGGAGCGGCCACCTGGACGTTGGGTCCCGGGCCCCATCAAGAGTGGGTAGTAGCGCCTCCGGGGGGAGCTTGTCCTCTGCGGACCTAGTTGACCGAAGGGAAGAGAGGCAGCTTAGAATGGATCTGGCCCGGTTGGAAAAGGAGAGGGAGGAGAGGAGGTTCCTCCATGAGCTCCACTTAAAGGAGTTAGAGCTCAAAGCCCTTCAACTTGGAACCCCCAGCAGTCCTAATGGTGGCAGCATACCGAGAGAAATCCCGAGAGAGTCCAGGCCCTACCTGCCCAAAGATGTAGTTGCTAGCTATGGTGTAGGGGATGACATTGTAAAATGGCTGGCTGCCTATGAGGTTTCTCTAAGAGCCCATGGGGTCCCCGAAGCTCAGTGGGGGGGTGGCCTGTATAGGTATATGCCTCCGGTGGGGAGGGATGCCTTGTTAGCGCTAGAACAGCCAGACCAGACCAGGTACCCCGTCATGAAGGTAGCCCTAGTGAGGAAATTTGGGCTGACCCCTGAAAAATTCAGGCAGAGGTTTCGGGGCAGTCAGAAGTTGTCCACCCAGAATTGGGTGGACTTCTTGGACTATGCCAGGAAGGCCTTAGAGGGCTGGGTGCAGGGCAGTGAAGTCAAGGACTATGAGGGACTGTACAATTTAATTTTAAAGGAGCACCTCCTCGAGAAAAGTTTTCCGGAGCTGCGTCAGCACCTGGTAGACAGCAAGCTAACTAATCCCAGGAAGCTTGCAGAGGAGGCGGATATCTGGGCGAGTACCTGGGTATCCTCAAAAGGGACTGGAGGGAATTTCCAAGGGGCTGGACAGGGCACCCCCTAGAAGAAAGAGGGAGGAGACAAAAAGAGGGAGTTCTCTAAAGGCCCCCAAAAGCGTTCACAAGGGAGGGGAGTAGGATTCCCCCCTAAGGTTGGCCCCCACAAACCCCCTTATCCTGACCGTGGTCAGCAGCCTAGGGTTGTCCGATGTTATGAGTGTGGCGAGGTTGGGCATTATAAGGGGGATGCCAAGTGTCCCAAGAGACCACACCCTCCCATTGGAGGAAAGACCCCTGGGGTGGCGAGCGTAGTGCTCGGGGAGGAGTTGCCCCTAGATAAGGGAGGTGAGTGGGCAGGGCTAACCCTAGTGTCCTTAGGGGATTGTGAGATGGTTCCTAAGACCCAGATGCCCTCGAATACTACTAAGCACAGGCAATGGGTCACCATCAATGCCCAGAGGGTGGAGGCTCTGAGGGACACAGGAGCCAGCATGACTATGGTAAGGAGTCAGCTGGTGTCCCCAGAGCAGGTGGTTCCCAATGTAGTCCACCCGGTTGTGATGGCTGACAACCGAGAGGGTCACTATCCGGTGGCCCAGGTTCCCTTTGAGTGGGGAGGGGTTGCGGGTCCTCTACGAGTTGCGATCAGCCCTGCCATGCCGGTCGACTGCCTGTTGGGAAACGACCTTGAACACTCGGCGTGGAAGGAGGTTGAGTTCAGGGCCCACATGGAAATGTTGGGGACCCCTGAATGGACGTGTGCCAACACCCGGTCCGTGACTGCCCGAAGAGGGAGTACACCGAGGTTGGAGTCTGGGACAAAGGCCCAACCAGCTGCCGGAAAGGGTAAACGGGGTAGGGGGAAGCCTGCCCTGGCATCTGACCCTCCAAAGGTGGATGGGGCAACTGAAGTGGTCCCGGAGTCTACGGAGGGGGATGTAACTTCCCTGGAGGGCTTACCTACCCCTGCAGACTGGCAGGTGGAGGGAGGACCTACTAGGGAAGAGTTTTGTCGGGCCCAGAAGGAGTGCCCTACCCTTGAGGGTTTACGGCGGCAGGCCGAAGCCCAGGCAGCGGGTAACGATTCGGGGAACTTCCACATATATTGGGAAGATGGACTCCTGTATAGCGAACCCAAGGCTCCGGTGCATGGTTCATCCCGGGCCTTGGTAGTTCCCCAGCGTTACCGAGCCTTCCTATTGGGACTGGCTCACGAAATACCCTTGGCAGGACACTTGGGACAAGACAAGACCTTTGCTCGACTTGTCCCTCATTTTTACTGGCCTCAGATGAGGATTACGTCCGATACTTTTTGTAGGACGTGTGTAACCTGCCAAGCTAGTGGGAAGACAGGGGTGAAGCTGAAGGCTCCCCTGGAACCACTGCCTGTCGTTGGTACCCCCTTTGAAAGGGTGGGCATCGACATTGTCGGGCCATTGGATCCACCGTCTGCCGGTCACAGGTTTATCCTGGTTCTGGTGGATCATGCCACACGGTACCCAGAGGCTATCCCTCTGAGGACCATTACTGCACCTGCGGTGGCACGGGCCCTTATGGGAATTTTTACCCGGATGGGATTCCCCAAGGAAGTGGTGTCGGACAGAGGAACCAACTTCATGTCGGCCTATATGCGGGCCATGTGGAAAGAGTGTGGAGTCACTTACCGGTTCTCCACTCCTTACCACCCCCAGACCAATGGTCTGGTGGAGAGGTTTAACAAAACCTTAAAGGGCATGATCCGGAGTCTGCCCGAGAGCCTGCGGAGGAAATGGGACGTCCTCCTACCTTGCTTGCTGTTTTCTTACAGAGAAGTACCACAGAAGGGAGTGGGCTTCAGCCCCTTCGACCTGTTGTACGGGCACCCTGTGCGTGGACCCCTCAGCCTGGTGAAGGATGGATGGGAAAAGACTCCCAGAAAACTTCCCCCGGATGTGGTGAGCTGCATGCTGGCCTTTCGTAGCCAAATGGCTAGGTTGTGGAAGCAAGCTTCTGAAAACCTAGAAGCCAGCCAAACGGTCATGAAGGAATGGTATGACCGAAACGCTCACCCGGTGGAGCTGGAGCCTGGCCAGAAGGTGTGGGTGATGGAACCTGGAGAGCTTAGCGCCCTCCAGGATCGCTGGTCAGGCCCCTTTGAGGTGGTGGAGAAGAAGGGCAAGGTTACCTACGTGGTAGATCTTAAGACCCCCAGGCAGCCCCATCGGGTGCTCCATGTCAACCGCCTCAAGCCTCACCAAGAGAGACCCGAGGTCACGTTAATGATGGTGACTGATGGGTCAGAGGAAGAGGAAAGTGAACCTCTTCCCGATCTGTTTGCGTCCCATGAGAAGGATGGGTCGGTGGAGGGAGTGATCCTTTCACCGTCCCTAACTCCTGAACAACGGAAGGACTGTCGCCAGGTACTGGAGCAGTTTGCGACTTTGTTCTCACTTATCCCGGGAAGGACTCATCTGTGTACCCATGATGTGGACACAGGGGACAGCCCACCTGTGAAGTCCAAGTCCTACCGATTGTCGGATAAAGTGAAGGCTAGCATCCATGGAGAAGTTACCAAGATGCTAGAGCTAGGAGTGATTGAGCCATCAAGTAGTCCCTGGTCCAGTCCGGTGGTACTGGTACCTAAAGCTGCCCCACCGGGCACTACCCCAGAACTCCGGTTCTGTGTGGATTACAGGGGACTGAATTCGGTGACAAAGACAGATGCTCATCCTATCCCGAGGGCGGATGAGCTCATTGACCGGTTGGGAGCTGCCCAATATCTTACACCCGGGTACTGGCAGATTTCCCTGACGGATGGAGCCAAGGAAAGGTCAGCCTTCTCCACACCTGAGGGTCACTACCAGTTCTGTGTGATGCCCTTTGGGCTCAAGAACGCCCCTGCTACGTTCCAGCGGTGAGTGAACCAGGTCCTCTCTGGAATGGAGGCCTTTTCAGTTGCGTACCTGGACGACATCGCTGTCTTCAGCCGCAGCTGGGAGGACCATTTGTGTCACCTTCAGGCTGTTCTTCAGGCCTTGCAGCAGGCAGGTCTGACGATCAAAGCCAGTAAGTGCCAGATCGGGCAGGGGTCGGTAGTGTACCTCGGTCACTTGGTGGGTCGGGGCAAGGTGCAACCCCTCCAGGCCAAGATCGAAACCATCATGGCCTGGGAACCCCCCAAGACTCAGACAGAGGTTCGGGCCTTCTTGGGCCTCACTGGTTACTACTGACGCTTTGTCAAGGGATACGGTACCATCGTGGCCCCCTTGACTGAGCTCACTTCCAAAAAGCACCCTCGACGGGTAATCTGGACCGAGGGATGTCAACAAGCTTTTGACACCTTGAAAAAGGCCATGTGTGCGGCACCTGTTCTCAGGGCCCCTGACTTTGCCAAAGAGTTCATTGTCCAGACAGACGCGTCGGAGCACGGTATCGGGGCAGTGCTGTCGCAACTCAATGACGAGGGTCTGGACCAACCGGTGGTTTTCCTGTCTAGGAGACTACTCCCCCGGGAACAGAGGTGGAGTGCAATTGAGAGGGAGGCTTTTGCGGTGGTGTGGGCTCTGAAGAAGCTGCGGCCATACCTGTTTGGCTCGCACTTCCTGGTTCAGACAGACCACCGGCCCCTCAGGTGGCTGATGCAAATGAGGGGTGAGAATCCCAAGCTATTGAGGTGGTCCATTTCCCTACAGGGGATGGACTTTAGGGTGGAACATCACCCAGGAGTGGACCACGCCAATGCTGACGGTCTATCCAGGTATTTCCGCCTTAGTGAAGAGGACTCCCAAGGGGTTGGGTAGCTCTCCCCACTTTCAGCTGGGGGGACGCGTGTTAGACCTATCAGCCCTTTGGTGGTTCCCTCCTCATTTTTTTTTTATTTTTTTATTTTTTTTGTTCCTTTCCCCCTTCTCACTTTTTCTGTCTACCAAACTTTTTAGGTGCTGATGTAGAGGTTCTGGGCGCCTCTTCCTCATCACTTGAGGGAAAGGCGCAAGGTGCTCCTCTGAGGAAAATAGATGAGGAAGGTGAGCCTCACAAAATGGTGGCACCAACTGTCACCTCAGCACCTGGACCTTGACTGCCATGGGAGGTTCCGGAACCTTCTGGGCCCCTCTGGCAAGTCAGGCCCAAGGTGATAAATAGAGGTGACAGGGGGGCGGCCATTTTAGAGCGGAGCAGAGTAGCCAGTTAGCCAGGAGTAAGGCACCTGAGGAGGGAGGTGGTTGCACTAGTCAAGGAGGGACAGGTCTCAGGGCCTGCGGGGTTTCCCTGGCCAGTGATAACACCCCCAACCAGCTGACCGGTCCCTGGAGGCTGCCAGCGATTTCAGTTACCCCAGTATCTGTGGAGGACACAAGGAAGAGCGAAACCCTGAACCCTTCATGCTGGCAGAGGGCCATTGCCAGGGCCACCCCCTTCTAACACTGTGGTTGCCAGGATTACCACCTCCCGGGACCCAAGGAAAGATGCAGGTGCCCGGGCCCTGAGAGCTCCGACAGGCTCAGCTACGGTGTGAGAAGACGACAGAACCCCCCCCCCTCTCTTTCATCAACCTCCCATCCCCCCGAGAGCTGCCTTCGAAGTCGGGCCGCTACCCTCGTACCAGATCGCGGGACTGCCTGGTGATCATCGGCGGTGATCTGTGGTGAGGAGTGGCCGAGGAACAGGGACGGCACCGGAGACAGTTGGGGCAGGAGGGAGCGACGCGACTGACAGCCGGGTAATCCCTAGTAAGGAAGTGCCAGCCGAAGAACAGGGAAGCCGCTGGCCGAGTCACCTGACCAGAGCGCCGCCCCCCCTGACGGTAGTGTGAGAGCGGAGGCTGCGCACACGCAGAACGCGCTGCTTCAGAGTGGTGCGGTGGGAGCTGTGGGACGGCCGACGAAGTAGACTTCCTGTCAGCTGACCGGTGAACGAGAGGCTTGGCCTCCGGGGGCGGAGTAGGTGCCCCGTCGTCAGCGAAGGAACGGGCCGGTGGGAGGCGACCTCGAAGGGGTGACTTCTTGGTTCCGCCTGGTGAGAGGAGTTCCGTGTGAAGAGTTCCCCCCCCTCCTTTTCAGCTGCATGCGAGGACATACCCCTCTCTTCCCGGCTCCGTATCTAAGGAGGAGAAGCCTGTCCCGCAACGTTGCGAGCAACTGGATGAAAACCTCCTGTGAACAGTAAGCGGGGCATCGCTAAGCAGGCGAAGGGGTGGAAAGGTCTCTGGCAGCGTATAGTAGGAGAGACCTAGGGAGCGCTTGGTAGTGACTGGCAGCATAGCGCCACCTTGCACGTGACTCCAGAGAAGGAGTAGGGGAGACGCAGGTTGCCGGAAGAGAGAGTTATTGTGGAGCTGTTCCGAGGAAGAGCTGGGGAGCATCGTATAACGGGAGAGTGGGGGGAAAGTAGCTCATTGGTTGCCAACAACTTTTCTAAGGCACTGTTACAGAGAATAGCCAGGATCAAGGAGGGGGAAAGTGATTAACCGGGGGTCCAGCCTAGCAGGGGTTAGTCACCCCCCCCCCCCCAGTAACCAAGAGCCCTGACCAGTAGGAATATCCCTGGCCTGAGGTTGTTCTGGTACTCTCTGGAATTGCTGATTTGAAATGTAACAGAGGGTTAATTGTAAGATGTTTTTAATGAAAAGTTTAATGTGAACTGAACTGACCAGTTGTGCCTCCAGATACTGGGGAATGTTAATTTGGAAGTGAACTGAAATGTACCTGTGTTTTAAATTTTAAAAAGAACATTGGATGAAAAGTTAATGTTGATCTGTAAGGGCCAGTTGTGTCTTAAGAGTTAGAGGAACGATCAAAGGAAAACAAAATGGAACGTTTCATGTTGTAATGTTAAAGTGAACATCCGATTTTAATGAGATAAAGTCTTGGAGTAATCTTTAAAGTTTATTCGGTGTAGTGTCTTTACTTTTGGGTGGCGCTGCGCAGGATTGCGAACTGAGTAGGATGGAAGCACGAGAGGCCAAATGGAGATGTAAGTCTGTTGACCTGAGCCAAGCTACCCCCCGGACATAGCTCCAACAGGGGTCCACAACCGTAGCCAGAACATTAGGGGTTTGAGAAAAGCCACGTCTCCAGATCTTTTCATCCCCAAGTCAAAAAGTAATGGAGTCAGAGGGGTGGTGACTGTTACAGAGACAAGGGACCGGACAAAAACATTTTCGCACACCGTCAGTTCTCAGAGCCGTAAAGTACATCGCTTTAGGTTATAGCACGGTAAACATCCAATGCAGGGGTCAGCGGCCGTATTCGTGACTGTATATGGAATCTCAATATTTACTTTGATCAATGACATAAGGTAAAATCGCTTTTTTCAAGTTGCAGCCCCCATCCGAGCGAGTCGGTCAACCTTATCCCGAAATAGTCAAAGCTTTTTACCCTCAAGTGATTCAGCTGCAATTCTAACTTCTTGCAATTTTCCCTTCCCCTTCCCAAAAGTCATACATTTTGGTTTTGTAACATTAAGTTCAAGGCCCCTTTGCTTGCAGAATACTGGAAATGTATCTACTAGGTTTTGTAGGCCCATTGGTGTTGTGGAAATAAGTAAAGAATCATCTGCGAAGAGCAGGATCGGTGTTTTCTTGCCATTCAGAAGGGGGAAGTAATTTCTACAGTCCATGAGCATATTGGCCACTTCGTTGATATACAGGGAAAACAAAGTAGTGTTGAGTACGCACCGCTGGTTCACCCCACAGTATATTCAGATCTTACTAGTTATTTAACTGTGCTTGCCCCATCGTACTGTTGCAGGGATTCTGCACATACACAGAACTATGCACAGGAAACCAGGACTTCGGTGTATTGTGGTGTACCAAAAACACGCCTCAGTGCCAAGAACTACTATCTGGCTAGCTATAGTATCCCATTCGTTCTCCGTACTACACTGGAGCTACCAATGATTGGATATCCTAGAACATGTGACTCAGGGCCTCTCAGAATTCGTGGGAACAAGACACTCTTTCGCTTAGATACTCATACCTGTTCACAATGTGAGTAACCAGAGACACTGTATAGTTTAAAATGTTTATTTCAACTAACATGCTCTGTAATGAAGTACACGTGCTAACATTAGCAAAGAAATACATAAAAACACTATAAGCAGCATGGTTACAATTCCATATAATACGAATGGGGATAGCATATTATAATGACAGTGGATGAAGCCTTATAGCGCTTTACCACCCTCCCTGTGCTACAAGCTATGTTTATTATATCAGTAGAAGACCTTTGGGCTTGGACAGCAGAAACCCCTACCTCAAGTCTTGGATGATAGGATTTACATCTCCGGACAAGCACAACTCTTCCTCTGGAAAGGTTTTCTCCAAGTGTTGATAACTTGCATCCCGTGCAACATTAAAAGTACCAGAAAAGTCAGAAGCGCAGCTGTGTTCCATGTTATGAGTTGTTTTCTGGCCTTGAACACGATGTACAGACGAGAACTCAGAGCACAACAGAAATAGTGAAAGGCAGACAGTTCCCATGTGAAGCAGCACGAGCAAAAGTGTTTACGGGAACCAAGGCATGTAGTGTTGTGTGCATAAGCGGCAAGATGGCAGTGATGCAAAGCACGGACTAATGCTAACTTAGCAACATTCGCTGGCACCCCTAAACCCTCACGACAGTACCTGGACATAATTGTCCTCATGCATTCTTGCTATCAAATTTACCAAATTAGTCTGAACACCCATAACTAACATGATTCTTCATAGCTTTTCGCGAGGCACAAGATCAAAGGCAGCCCTCTGATCAACAAATGCTAAATATAATTTTTGTTGCTTTAACAACACATACTTCCACGCAAGTAGTGCAAACCTGAAGGCCTGATCGAAAGTACTTAGCATGGGGCCAGATGTACGACCCGTTTTTGCTAAATAGCGTTTGCGACTCGCAATTAGGAAGGGCCGTGATGCAAAGCACGGACTAATGCTAACTTCGCAACGTTATGGCACCCCTAAACCCTCACGACACCCTCCCCTTGGGCAGTCCTACGCACAGTGATCAAAGTAGAGCACAGAGTTCAAAAAGTCTGAGGAACAAGAGCTTATGCGACCTGGAAGCGAAGAATGTCAATTGGGTGTGAAAAAGAGTAAAGGTCTTGTGTTTTTTTGTTTGTTTTTAAAACATCCTTTTGGAAGTAAAACAAAAAAAATAATGAAATGGAGAAAAAAAAAAAATGTCTGGGTGGCCTGGCCTTTTCAATCCATCAGTGTGCAAGCGCAAAAAGTGGCGACAGCTTCCAGCAGGAAATCATTGTCATCGTCTGAAAAAGTAGACGCCATCCAGTTTAGTAATTCAAAGGAGCAAACATGCTCATTAATGATGGGTGCTTCCCACACCAACGGTGCACTGATATCCCACTGAGCTAACTCCGAGCGTGGTTACACAGGCCATCAGAACCATACTAGAACAGTCCTGCTCATGAGACACTAGGGGGCTCATCAGTAAGGCAAAGTCTGTGTCAGAAGACGCTGTGTTTGTGAGGCAGAGATCCAAAGCCCATTGGAAAGGGCACTCCAAGCATGAGAAAATTGGTTGCACGCAAGTGTACCATGGAAATCGGAAAGACAGATTATAAGCCACGCTTAGAGTGGCCACTGGCAAAGTACCGTAGCACTGTAGCATGCGGTTACGAAGCAGCTGTAGCTGGGCCGAGTTCTGAACGACCACAAGAGGGGCAGCCATTTCTGAGTAGGCAAATCAACAGGACGACCACGGCAGCTAAGGCCAGTATTAGTGGCAACCCGCCGAAGACGCTGGAAAAAATAGAATGAAGGAAAGCCGGGATCACACCAAACGTAGTTTGAAAAGATGATACAGGGCCGTTGTATGCGAAGCATTGAAAATAGAAAGAATTAGCTCACCAAAATGTTGTGGGAGGTCAGTGTTTAAAAGAGGTTGAACTTCTGTTCTTGTATTAGCCACCTGCAGGACATAGGTCTTACGGGCAGAAGTGAGAGAAACTTCTTTCTGGGACAATAAAGATCTTATTCGGCTCAGCTTGTCGAACTCTTCCTTTAAGGTCGGAATGGAAGGCCGAATTGAGATATCGGGACTCCCACGAGGTGGAGGAAAGAGCACAATTTTGCAGCAAACCACACGTTGTGACACAGTCACAATGTACGGTACGCCTATTAACATGCCGCAGCATTTTTCATTATTCAGAAGTAAATAACTGCCGTTTGACATCAGTGTGAATGTTGGATTAATCGGGGGGACGGGTTTTGCTTTTAAAATGCACACTAAATTAGGCACCTCTAAATTAAAAGCGCTGTGCAATTGTATATTTTTGCACACAAGGGAGTGTCCAATGGAAGAATCACAATATTCATCAGTCAGATACACCTCTGTGTCATCACGCAAACATCTAAACGTGAAGGGGAGTGACCAAACTTCATGAAGGAACGAATTTCCTAATGGTTCATAGCGGCCTAGGGGAAAATGTTTCATGCATGATGTAAATTTAAATAAGGAGAACGGCAGTGTTATAACCCTGTGAACGAGCCAAACAGCAGAGTTTGTTTCCGCTACTGAGAAAGGCAAAGGGTCTAATTTCTCGATTTGTAAAAGGGTATACGTGGCATCTTTCATGGACATAGACTGTTGTCTTTCAGTCAAATTAAAAGGCAAAAACAAAGAGGACGCGTTTACATAGTCCCATGGCACTCAACCCATTTTAAGCTTCTGCAAGGTCCATGCTAACTGCATAATATAGCGCAATTGGTTCTGACCATGATATAACACAGATACATCATCTTGTACAATATTAACCACAGAAGAAACAATATTGTCTAATGTGTATATCCTTCAAGAAAGGGTATTAATACTGTTATCTACCACAGCAAGAACTTTTTCAAAATTAGCTTGGTCTATAGCCCTTAAACGTGAAGCGGCTTCAATTTGAGACAATTTCCAAATTTCATTGTAAACTGTATACATCCATCGTTTAGGCCTAGGGCCAATCGGCCCTTTTATGAAATCTGAAAAATCCATATCTTTTGATAACATTGACAAATGCTGTTTAACAGGGGAAACAGACACTTCCACGCAGCTGTTTCCACAAATACCCTTAACCACGCATGCATTGCAATGCATGCGTGGTTACCACGCATAGCCTTTACTACGCATACCTTTACAACGAGATACGTAGTAAAGGTATGTGTGTTGAAGGTACACATCAGTTCTATTCAGGATGAAAACACAGAAGTCGGATGTCGAGTGCACCTCTGACATTTAACCAATGAATGGTGGTCCAGGATACTGAGTAAACGTGCCTACCAGCACCAAATCTTTCTGCCAAAAAATGCGTGATTTCATTCACTATGAACAGATCAAATTCCATAAAAAAACGCAGCTCACCAGCATTCTCGGTGTTTTTTATCTGCTACGTGTTCAAACGATCCCTTCTAAACAGAAGCATGTTGCCTCTTTCCGTCGCATGGACAGACACAAAACATTTATTGGTAAAAGTTGTGGAGGCTATCTGCATCGTTAGTGGAAACGGAAAGACCCTTCCGCTTCCTCTTACGACATGCACTGCACCCCGGAAGAGCTTGGAGAGACGTCAAGGAGAGGGAAGGGGGATTTTAGTTTGGGGTTGTGTCACGCAGGGGTCCATTTTTAGGGTTCAGTGGAGGGGTATTTGTTAGAAGGGTTTGGGGGAATCGCGCATGGCAACATTTTTGGGTTTCAGGGCGGGGGTATTTTTTTTAGAAGGATTGGGGGCTGGGGCGGGGGTCGCGTAGGGGTACAGGGAAGGAGTATTTTAAAAAAAATATGGGGTGGGCGCAAGGGAGCAGTTATAGGAATTGGGACAGGGGTCTGAGATAACCTTTAGCATGAATAAGCCCTTATCATGCATAGTTTTACAACAACATTCGTTGTTTAGTTATGCATGGTAAAGGCATGTTCGTGGAAAAGGTTATGCGTGGTAATGGCATTCGCGTTGTAATGCATGCGTTGTAAAGGCATGCGTTGCAACGGAATGCGTTGTAACGTCATGCAACCGTTTAACAGAAGCTAGGGTAGAGTGTTGTTACCAAGTTTGACATAATTTGCCAACAGAATACGTTGTAACTAAATGTGTAGTTGAATATCGTGGATCAGGCCTATCCTGTGTGTAACCTGAAGCCCTGTTATGGAAATGCATTTGGCATGCATCTGCACTGGTCTGCCAAATCAACCAACCCATAGAGTCAAGATTCGAGATTTAAATGTTGCATTTGTAAATACAGACTGCAACTCCTCTCTGGATATTCTGCAAGGGAAGGAAAAGCAGGAGCCTTCAGTTGTTAGCCGTAGCTAAACCCAGACAAGTAGTCTGATAGATAGAATCGTTCAAAAACAGTATTTGTGTTGGTATAAGACATGCACGATACAAAGCTTCCGTGCCCTGCACCTGTCAGGTTTTTGAACCCGAAACTGATTTCAAATCAACTGTATTTTTCCAATGATCATAGCCACCCACCGCCAATTTAAGGATGAAAGTATCAGAGTATAACAATTTAGTGTGGGTAAGCATAACTTTCGTATTTGATTTAGAATTCAATTTAAAATAGTAATATTCAGGGTGCGATTTATCAAAACTCGTAAAATATGTATATTTATTCAATAGGGTCTTAGAACTCCCTATCGGTGGGGCGGGGCAATGTTCCCATTGTGTGTAATTAAAAACAGCTCGAAAAGTAGTTGCTTTATGCAAATAATGGTGGCCATAATGCTGATAGCAAAATAAGTCAGCATAATTTGCAGAATTCAAATACAAGTCTTCAGCATCGAATGCTGCATAGTATTTTAAATCTAAAAACAGAGGTTGTATTGCTCGCACATTCCAGTCATCAGAATGTATGTTATATTTAACTACATCACCCATTGAAACACGAAGTACATTCAGAACATTAATAATCTCTATTAGACCATGAATCTGAAATGGGACTGTATCCCAAACTATGCCATCCGCAACTGTCCAAGCTGTAATGTTGACGAAAGTCAGGTCCCTTTTCATGATGTGCGATGAAGAATGCGGGGTCCATTCACGAGTTCCACAGCAGAGCGTTCTTTAAGGTAGTGTCCATTGATTAAAAGTAAAAAAAACTGTCACAAATCCAATGGACATAAATAAAAATATAAAGATGAGCACCAGCCAAATATATATCCATGGGGGAACCAAATAAGTGCGTTTAAACCAGGAGATAAAAATTACAAATTTTGATGGGGTCAAAGTCGATGTTGAATGAGAGTCAAAGGAAAAACATGACACGTTCCTGGCTGCAGCATTGAACCTAGGCAAAGATTCACTTGTAGGGTAAGTATATTCTGGTTCATCATTAGCAGCTGAGGACTGTAGGACTAGCACAGGATTAGCAACAGAGTCCATCTCTATGGCAGTGTCAAGATTCCCTGGAATAGTGGCATATGATGAAGCTGGAGGTGAACTATTCAGAATCGGCCAGATGGTGTAGCTTGACATTGTCAATTGAGACGTATCTGTTGTCTTTGTGACCTGCAAGTGGTGATAAAATTACTGTACGAGTTCCCTGCACACCCAGCACTGGAACCGGAGCTCGATAGGATGGACCAAATTATTTTTTGTTCTCCACCTTCTCCTTGACCAGTTCTCCAACTTTAGGCAGCCAGCCGATCACTGGAATCTGCAGTGCACCATCAGCGGCGGCAGGTAAATGTTCTTTTCCTAGACTGTCTCTTGTGACTTGTAGGTTCTGTAATACAGCACAATGTTTATCTACGTCAAAAGGGATGGCTTGAGCCGCCAAGTCTAGACCGTCAAGGTCTGGCACCAACATCTTCATGCCAAAGAGCAATTCGTAAGGGGTCCGCCAACAGAGGCCTTCTAGGGAGATTATTAAGTGCACGTTGTACGCTATACAAATGGGCAAGCCAGTTCCTGCCAGTGCCTAGGACTCTAGCTGTTAAGGATTGCTTTAAGTCACGGTTCATTCGCTCCACAACAGAAATGCCCTCAGGCCTGTATGGAGACGAAAATTTGACCTGCACCCCCAAAGACCGCATGGATTCTTTGTACGCCTTAGAGGCGAACGCTGGACCCTGATCCAAATGTAAGGTGCCCACTGCAAAAATTCCCACAAAGACACGCAAATCCCTGACTACAGTTCGAGCGTCAGCGCTGCGTTGTAGCCAGACCCATAGAAAACGTGTGTATGACTCAACTGCAACTAAAATGTATTTATATGCAGTATCGGAAGAAAATGGACCGCAGTGATCCAAATAAACACAAGCCAATGGTCTGTTGGATATGCATAACGGTGTTTGTGGTGGTCAGGTAACAGTAGATGGCTTGATTTGCTGACAAACTTTACACAAAAGCACATAAGTATGTGTTTGTTTACATAAGCCACGCCACCAGTAACGTTGTTGCAAGATACTGATTGTAGCAGACACACCAGCATGCGTCAAGGCCATGCCCTTGTGTGCTGCGATTATCAGTGTAAGCCTCCGGTCCGCGTTGGGAATCAACCTCTCACCAACGTTATTAATTGTCACATAGGAAACGTTATCAGGGTTTAAATGATAAAAGTATTTGGAAGGGAATCCCTTTGGATAATTACTTCACTTCTCTGCAGCAGCTATAGCTGCCAAAATGTCATCATCAATCTTACTCATGGATCTTGCAACTGCTGTTACTAAGCACATGTCCACTGCTGACTTAGCTGCTTCATCAGCTAAGCTGTTACCAACCGCGTGTACTCCTACACGTTGGTGGCCAAGAGTATGAATTACCTGTGTGAGTGGCAGGCGTTCCTTCAGCTCTGCCACTCAAACTCATAGCATTTTATGCTTAATTGTCTTGCTTTTGGAATCACGGTAGTCATTTTGAGACCAAAAGAATAAATTGTCATTAAAAGATTGTACACAGTAATAGGAAACGCTTACAATTAAAGTAGTCACATTAGGATCTGCAAACTTCAGTGTGAGCACCAAAGCACACAGCTCAGCCAATTGGGCAGTACAGTCGCTGAGTGCCTGTGTGTGTACCACACTGTACTTAAACTCGCCGTTCACTATGGAACCAGCCACAATCAGAGAAACAGGATGAACGCATTCATATTGAAGGCACTCCTGAGTCTGTAACGAGGAATCGTAGATAAATGTGACATCCGGGGATGTCAACGATGTTGCCCATTGTATCCACCATGGATGTAAAGTTTTGGAATTGGGAACACTCGCCTTCGTCACTGCTTCTAGAGCAAGATATGGTGTCACCACCAACATGCTTGCCTTGTGCCAGGGCGCGTTCTTTTAGGATCGTCATCTGGACCGCCGTCAAGACTTTTTCGACAGAGGAAAACCTCAGTTCTGCTGAAGTGTACAAGTGTGACTTATAAGCAATAGGGACTGTGTCTCTTTCATTAAACGTCAAGTATGTGAAACCCACCGCGCTGGGGACGATTCTTATCACCAGGTTAGTATGGTTGTCACGGGTTAACAAGAGTTGAGAGTTAAGTAAATCAGACTGCAAAGAGTGCAGTATATTCCGGAAGCCAGCATGGGTTCGAAAATGTTGGTTGTATCAAAGCATAAAGAGGCTTGATACGCTGGGCATACTCTGGTATGCAAGTACAACCAAAGTTCAAGAAACCCAGCAAAGATTGTAATGTTTTCAGGGTTGTAGGAGGACGCAAATGTGCGCACTTCTCCAGGAAGTGCGTTGCCAAACCGTGTCCTTCATTATTGAGCTCGTAGCCCAAGAACAACACTGCAAACTCAGCACTGTGTGATTTCGCAAAATTTAATTTATAACTGTAGTCCGCAAACTCCACTATGATGTGGTCCACGCGACAAAGATGCAGATATAACTCGTCGTCAGTGAGATAAATGTCATTTACATACGAATAAGCGTCAGGGTCGCTTGTGTCTAACAATGAGACCACACGTGCGGCAAAAACACTGGGCTATTTTTATAGCCCATCGCTAATCTTGTAAACTGTTTTTGTTTGCCGCCGTGTGTAAAAGCTGTCCACTGACTGGAATAGGGGGACAGATTGTGGCTAAAGAAGCCATTGGATATATCTAGCGTCGGTTTATATTTTTTCCGAACTAGACTGTCCACTAAGGCTGAACTATGGGTTTTCTGGACCACATTTGTCCGACAATGTGAGTTCAAATATCGGTAATCCAAAATTATGCGGTACGACCCATCTGGCTTGGTTACGGTAAAAAGAGGGTTATTCATAGGTGACACACGTCTCAATTACCCCTTGATACTCTAATTGGACTAGGATCTCCGCTACAGGAGCCTTTGCTTCCCTATGGATAGGATATTGGGGTTGTGCCTGTGGCATGGACCGCAATGGAATCTCGTGGTGGGGAGATGTTATATCCCATCCCACCTGAGTACGGTATAAAGCCGGCGCAAGCACTGAAGCCCACTGTTCTGCAAAATGTTGCGCATGCTCCTTTGAGACACCGTGCGAAAAACTAGGGAGGATTACCTCCTCCCCTCTCGGAGCTGCCAGAACAAAAGGCAGGGTCCAGTCTGCCTCCGCTAACAGGATGTCATACGAAGAAGTCAGATTTTCCCCCCAAAAAACTTTGATAATGCATTTTATTACACCCTCTATTAGAATACTAATTTCATAGAGTCTGTCAGGGGGAGCCACTCGGGTGTCAGCGGTTTCAACTGTGCTGAAAGTATCAGTTGCTGTCGCCTCCAGAAATGGACGCAGTGCTTGCCGCACTACTGTGACCTCCTGCTGCGCAGTCTAGCAGCGTTACTGCCCATGTTAGATTCCGGAGCTGGGTCCTCACCGTCCGTGACATACCTCGCAGTTAAAGCGGCCACTTTTTTCTTCTGAAAAGGAGGGCGCTGACGAGCAAAGCCTTCTTGTTTACCCTTTCCGTCACTTGCCAGTGGCTGCTCACGTCCTTGCGGGGCACCTCGACCTCTTCCGCGCTCCTGGCGATCACCTCCATTGGCATATGAGCCCGATGCTTCCTGTGAAGAACGAGGAGAACGTGTATCAGAAACCTGAAATCAATCAGGAGATTTAATTCTCGCGCAGTCACGCAGTTCATAAGTGCGTTCTGAGACCGAAGGTGTAGGGGACGGAGCCCGTCCCCCTTGCTTTTGTTGTGATTTCCCCTGTTTGTTATTCTTCAAATTCTTTTTAGGGAATTGTGGACGGCCTCCTTGATCAGTTTGAGTCGTCCGTTGAGCCTGCGGTTGTGCAGGTACTTTAGCAAAAGGCTTAACACCTAAGCTATTACGCCCAACCGTTTTATAAGCCTGGGCCATAATCTTAGGTAATTCGCGGGGCTTGTCTACATCTGGGGCAAGCGCCAAAGTATTAGACACTTGAAAGTTTACTCCATCACCCTTAACATTAGCAAGGATTAGATCAGCAACCACGTCATACGCTTCAACTAATCTTATCACCAATTCTACTGCCGCCTCTGGTCCGTGCTCATCTTGAATATGCTTTATTACAGAGGGGAGTACTGTCATGGATGGGGTGCCAAAACACTTTGCATAAACTGCAGTGAATATTTTACCCCAACTCTCACAATCAGTGACTTCGGGTACTAAGTCTTTTTGCAAACTAATTATCAAAATTCTGTGCTTCTCCACAGGAGTGGTATTTGTATTTGTAGGGGAATTTATATAGCGCATATATACCGACAGGTCTCTTAGCGCTGACAGAAGGAGATTTGCAAAATTAGCCCGGTAAAGACAGTCCTGGTCGCAGGGATCTTAGAAAGTGTCTCTGAAAAGCAGCGTTTTCAGTATCTTTCGAAAAGGGAGTAAGCCTGGTTCTTTCCGTACGGCATCCGGCAGTTGATTCCAAAGGCGTGGCAAGATCACAGAGAAAGCTCGCCCGCCCTTGGAGGCCAAATTGCTTCGGGGACAGACCAGCTGGAAAGCATCTGTGGAACGAAGTAGGCGTCCCGGAATATACTTAGCCAGACGATCCCTAATGTAGCTGGGAGCGTGACCATAGAGGGACTTATGGGCGATACATAGGGCCTTAAATTTAGCGCGTTGTCTAACGGGCAACCAGTGTAGCTTTAGAAGCAGAGGTGATGCATGAGACCTTCTGGGAAGGCTGAAGACTAGCCTAGCGGCATCATTCTGTGCCACCTGGAGCCGGTTAGTGAGTTTCAGAGGAAGACCTAGGTACAGCGCATTTCCATAGTCAAGGCGAGATAGAATAGTAGCCGACACTATGGATTTCATGGAGGAAGTAGACAGAATGGGAACCAGTTTCCTCAATTGCCTCATAATACCAGAGCAGGTGCCCACCACAGAGGAGACTTGATGACTTAATGAAAGTTCTGCATCAATCTTGATTCCCAAGCTTTTCACAACTGGGGATGGGCATGGAGGAGTCCCAAGTTCTTTGGGCCAAAACAGGCCACCCCAGGAGTTGTTAATGGTTGGGATGACAAGGACCTCCGTTTTATCGGGGTTGATTTTTAAAGAGTTAGCTGTCATCCAGCTAGTTGTGAATCTTAAAATGTTTTGAGCCGTCTCTTGGGCCTGGGCTGAATTGTCAATCCTCAGAATGAGCTGGGTGTCGTCAGCATAATTAAAAACACGACAGTCAAGATTGGATAAGGCGGCCACTAAGGGTTGCAGATAGATATTAAAGAGCAGAGGGGACAGCGCAGAGCCCTGGGGTACGCCGCATGGTTTGACACCTTTCTTAGAGGAACGATCACCAAGCTGCACCCTTTGCGAGCGACCAGAGAGAAAGGATTTTAGCCAGTCAAGGGCCGAGCCCCTGAGTCCCAGGTCCAACAGACGGGTCAGCAAGATGGAATGGCTGACCGTATCAAATGCTGCGGAGAGGTCCAGGAGCACAACTGCGCTCGGCTCTCTCTTATCAGCATTCAATCTAAGGTCGTCGAGGACGGACAGCATGACTAACTCCGTACTATAAGCTTAAATGTGTCCAAGAAATCAGAAAGGTGTTTTAGGACATGTTGCTCCATAACTTTAGCCAGAAAGGGGAGTTGTGAGATAGGCCTGTAGTTTTTCAATTCAGCCTTATCAGCTCCTGGCTTTGCAGTAGAGGGATAACTCGGGCCTCCTTCAGGTTACTTGGCACCTGACCCGTGGCCAGGGAGTTGTTAAGGAGCGAGAGAATCTGACATTCCAAGATTGGGCGAGCCAGCTGGAAAATCCTAGGAGGACAGGGATCAGCCGGTGAGCCGGATTTGATTTTATTTATCAGGAAGGCCAGAGCTTCTGAGTCCAGCGGCGGGAATTGGGCAAGAAATTGGGCTGGTGAAGTTTGAGGCGACACCAGTCCTTGACTAGCAGCAATCGCAGGGGATCTATTGATCTCAAGCAAAATATCCATCACTTTCTGCAGAAAGAAGGACTGCAAGGTGTCGACATCGAAAGGTATTAGAGTCGATGGCACATCGACCTTTCTGCTAAGTTCTTTTAGGATCTTGAAAGTTTCCTTTTGCTTATTAGGTGACTCAATAATCTGAGCCTCATAATATTCTGCTTTCCTGGAAGTGATAGCTTTCTTATAAAGGGCCAAAGCAGCTTGCTAAAGAATCAGGTCAGAAGCCTTATAAGCTCTTCTCCACTGTCTTTCAACTTTACGTAGGCTCTGTCTATGTATCCGTAAGGCCTCGTTGAACCAGGGGGCCCCTTTGTTTTTGGGCTTGACTCTTTCCCTGTGTACTGGTGCTAGATGGTCAATAGCCAGGAGGAGAGTATCACTACTTCCAGTTGGTCAAATTTCTCAGCAAGCCAATAAGGTAAGTCTTCCTTATTTGGGGAGGCTTGCCCATAACCGAATTAACCATGACGGGGCTAATAATAACACCGCTAGCACCAGCTGGTTGCTGTGCAAAACCAGGTGCTCCCACCTGGATGTTGCGGTTTACATATTGAACCAGTACTCTATACACACGGACTATTGTAGTGTGCATGAGACGGAGAGCCGCCACATCACACGTTAAATATAGTGGATGCGGTGTGTAACCTGCCAACACAGGCCAAGTGGCCCCATCAATCGATAATGGGCCTAACATGACAGGTGACAGGGGTACGGGAAGGACGCCATCAAACCAAATGCGATGCTGCCATGCCGTCAACTGAACTTCTAGAGTTCTATATGGCCGATATACAGCAGGAATGGCACTATGGCTGTATTTATGCCACAAATTATCAGCCCCTTCAACGGCTGGAAATGTCACCCAGGAATAAAACACCTCATATGTGTACACTGGGTCAGCTTGGACCACAAAGATCAGATTGACACCAGCATCCGGCACCCCACATGCTTGCAAATGATGCAGGACCGCCACGCGGCTGTGCGCCGCGATGTCAACTTCAACTATATAGAAATTTGTAAAGAAAACACTAAGGAAAAAGGAGGCAAGACAAAGTTGGGTCGTAATTCAAAATATGAAGGATACCTTTTTGTAAATTTCAAGCTTGAATCACCTATAAAAGCGACACTATAGGTAGGAAACAGAGGCGAGGGGATTGTGAACAAGTACTCAGAACTACTAAAGTGCCTCATAAATAAGTAATAGACCAAACGTTAGTTGCGCTGTGTTGCAGGGATTCTGCACATACACAGAACTATGCACAGGAAACCAGGACTTCGGTGTATTGTGGTGTACCAAAAACACGCCTCAGTGCCAAGAACCTCTATCCGGCTAGCTATAGTATCCCATTCGTTCTCCGTACTACACTGGAGCTACCAATGATTGGATATCCTAGAACATGTGACTCAGGGCCTCTCAGAATTCATGGGAACAAGACACTCTTTCGCTTAGATACTCATACCCGTTCACAATGTGAGTACCTAGAGAGACTGTATAGTTTAAAATGTTTATTTCAATTAACATGCTCTGTAATGCAGTACACGTGCTAACATTAGCAAATAAATGCATTAAAACAATAAAATCAGCATGGTTACAATTCCATATAATACGAACAGAGATAGCATATTATAATGACAGTGGCTGAAGCCTTATAGTGCTTTACCATCCTCCCGTGCTACAAGCTATGTTTATTATATTAGTGGAAGACCTCTGGGCTTGGACAGCGGAACCCCCTACCTCAAGTCATGGATGATAGGATTTACATCTCCGGACAAGCACAACTCTTGCTCTGGAAAGATTTTCTCCAAGTGTTAATAACTTGCAACCCGTGCAACATTAAAAGCACCCGAAAAGTCAGAAGCGCAGTTGTGTTCCATGTTATGTCTATATGTATGTGGGACGGACCAAAGACGATTAACCAGTGGAGTTGTTTTCTGGCCTTGAACACGATGTACAGACGAGAACTCAGAGCACAACAGAAATAGTGAAAAGCAGACAGTTCCCATGTAATGCAGCACGAGCAAAAGTGTTTACGGGAACCAAGGCATGTAGTGTCGTGTGCATAAGCGGCAAGATGGCGGTGATGCAAATCACGGACTAATGCTAACTTAACAACGTTCGCTGGCACCCCTAAACCCTCACGACAGTACCTGGACATAATTGTCCTCATGCATTCTTGCTATCAAATTTACCAAATTAGTCTGAACACCCATAACTAACATGATTCTTCATAGCTTTTCGCAAGGCACAAGATCAAAGGCAGCCCTCTGATCAACAAATGCTACATATAATTTTTGTTTCTTTAACAACACATACTTCCACACAAGTAGTGCAAATCTGAAGGCCTGATCGCAAGTACTTATCATGGGGCCAGATGTACGACCAGTTTTGCTAAATAGCGTTTGCGACTCGCAATTAGGAAGGGCCGTTTCAAGGGCGTCCCTTCCTAATTGTGACTCTGAGTTATATTGCAGTCGCACAACAGTCGCAATTTACCACCTACTTCATGTAGGTGGTAATGCAGTCGCAAATGGGAAGGGGTCCCCGGGAACCCATTTCCCTTTGCAAATGCATGCAAAAACATTTTTAAGAGCAGGCAGTGGTCCCAGGGACCACTGTCTGCCCCTAAAAAATGAAACAAAAACGTTTCATTTTTTTTTTTTTTTTTTAATGCTTCCCGTTTTCCTTTAAGAAAAATGGGCTGCATTTAAAAAGAAAAAAAGCTGCTTTATTTAAAAGCAGTCCCAGACATGGTGGTCTGCTGAGCCCAGCAGGCCACCATCCCTGGGAGGGCCAGCCATTCTCAATGGGTACGCAAAATGCGAGTGCCTCAGAATATTGATGAGCCTCGAATTTTGCGACCCCATTGGGAATCGCTAACAGTGTCTCTGACACTGTTGTACATTTGGAATTGCGACTCGCAATTTCGAGTCGCAATTCCAAATGGTCATACATCTGGTCCTTGGTCCTGAAGCCTGCCTGGTAGGAGGACAAAATCGCATTTTCATCTATCCAGGCTTGAAATTTATCTAAAACTTGCCTCGCAAAAACCTTTTGCAGATTATCCATCAAACTGATTGGTCTGTAATTGGAAGGGATTGAAGCATCTCCTTTCTTATATATATTAATTAACTCTGCCCCTTTACAAGTTTCTGGGATATCTCCCCCAGCTGATACGCAGTTTGACAGAAGGTTTATTATAGGGACCCCATACCACAGGTTTGGATTGATACAGGTCGCCATGTATCCAGTCTGGTCCAGGGGCCTTTGCTGCTTTCAATCTATAAATCGCTGATATAGTATAATCAAGACTAAAAACCAGCTCAATGCTAGTAGCATTAGAAGAAAAAGGAGTGTCTAAAATAATATAATTAGCACCCGTAATCTCTGTAGAGCTAGTATCCTTGTCCCTACCATATAGCGTGGCGAAGTGGCTAACCCACTCCTCTGGCTGAATATAGTAACGGGGAGTCATAATACTATCTAAGCTTCTGTGTGCGATGATATGCCAGAAGGAGCGATCATCGTTGCACCTTGCCGTTAATAGTAAGTCTTGCCAGTTTTTATCAGTGAAGTCTTGCTTGGCGCTAGCAAGGACAACTTTGTATCTGTGTCATCCCAGATTGGCTACGTTCACTAACTGCTCTCTTCAGAGACCTTTTTACTGATTTGCACTCAAAATTAAATCATTTGAAATTACTTACACCAATAGGTTTCTTTATAAGTCATCTTTTTAGAAAAAAAACACTTGTACGGCCTCGTAAAAAGCCTTATGAGTTGATAATACTGTCCCCGGTGATAGATGTGCACTATCTAAGCCAGACAGAAAATGCACAAATATCTCATAAATATTTTAATACAAATCATTATCGGAGAGGACTCTGGGCCAGGTAACTCTTCTACAATTAGTGGCTAAAAAAGGCTCCTGTTCCATTGGAATATGATTAAGTAAGTTTCTTTTAAGAGCACCCTCCATGTTTAAAAGCAGAGGGTTGTGATCTCTATCAGCACCGGTATCATTTGAAGGCTATTTGTATAAAACTCAAAATACAGAACTAGCCTCATCATGTAATATAAAACGAACATACATGCATCAAGACAAAGTCAGTTACCGGAGAACACCTGAATTATGGTATATGCAGACTTTGACCTGTATTTCTTATCCATTGATTGATATGCAAGACTTTCAGTTGCCAGGCCATTGAAGCCCCAGAAACATGCAACAAGAAGACCTTGAAAGTCAGTAAGTAGAATGACGTTTTTTTATCAAAGACCACCTTCAGGTTCTATATTTGAATGACACCATTGGGTGAAATGGTGCCTGTCAAGCATAATACATAATCCAAATAATGAAGCAATGCTCCTTTCTGTCCAGTTCAGGCCTATTTTTCTTCCAGGTACTGGACAAGAAATAAGATTCAGATTAATATGTGTTTCTGGAGTGCATTCGGTGCACTACATCTTCTTCCATAGCCCATCCTCAACATTGGCGTCAATTCACCTAAATTCCAGGGGTAGTGGAAGTGATATCACATAACCTACCTTTGACTCAATTATATCACAGGAAGTGATGTTATGAGCCCCAATGTACCCCAATATAGGCCTAGGTAGTTGCACGACCTTTTACCTACATTTGTCCTACCTTGCTCTTCATAACACCTCTGGCGCTGACCTTTTACCTAGTTAGGTGCCGAATAAATGTTGTGTGGTTTTCTTCAAAAACTAACCTCATTTATCATGCATGCAGATTCTTAGTATCACAGCAGGATTACCATCTCCTGCATAATAACTCTGTACAAACATCACTGCTATCACCATCCTTGGCCAAGAGGCCCACAGTACCATGACACATCTAGGTAGAACCCCTGGGGGTATATTTCAGGTATGCAATGACCACATCTTCACTGCGCAAACCAGAGCAGAAACTTCCATGCTGACACGAGATGCTGAAGTCCCTGCACACAGTCACTCCAGCACGCAGTGGTCGGACATCCCTTGTGGGGTGACCATCAGGTAATGGGGGTTGGCTATTTCATAGCGGGTTTCTTGGCTTTCTACCTACATACATGCTAGGTGCACTTAGATAGGGTCAGCATCTTAGGAGTATGCATGATTACTGCCATGTGTCCAATTGCCTGCATATATTCACTGTTTTAGCATCATAGTAGAATTCTACCTTTTAGTTACTCTGTTGTTGCTTGTAATCGTATATATCTGTCTCTGTCTAATGGTTGTTGCAGCACACGTATTTTATGCTAGAATGACAATGGTTCAATAAATGCTTATTGAAAACATCCCCACCGTTAATTCTGTGTATCTCTCTGAGACAAAGTGAGCACAAGTGACTCAGCGAAAAGTGCTGTACTGTACTGTTTCCACAATCCTTGAGGGGTCAGGGTTGTCCTGTTCCGACAGTTGCCGGTAACTAGTCGCTCTGTGGTAAGGTTGTGGGGCTTATAGTGGCACTGTGAGCTAGCTGGTCTACAGACTACACCTACTTTGGGGGTGTCTAAACGTGCAGATCCTATATAGATTTGTAGGAACTACACAACAGTGACATCAAATGATCTTTGGCTTTGAATTGTTCCAGGAAGTGATGTCGCTTGACCTTAAAACTGATCCGTAGGAAAATGCCCTTTTTGTATGGTTCCCCCCACATTTTCTTCTCCAATGCGGATGGTTTTGACTATGAAAGTGCACTGGAGTCTGTCAATCAGGACCCAGTGCTTGTGCCCTCTCCCTAAAATATGATGCATGTGAAGTGGTAACTCCTATTAGTAAGGACGTTAACCCCCTTATAAGTCCCTGTAGGTGGTACCAGTGGTAACCATGGTATGGGAGTTAAAGGTGTCACCAGGGCCTGAAGCACTGATTGTGCCACCTTGAGTGACTCAAGAAAAAAGTTGACCGCAGTCCTGCCATTGCAGACTGCATAAGCAGTGCAAACTGCTCAAACTCGACTTTGCCTTCACCTTGAGTGGCAAGGTCACAGCACCTTTTTTAAATATATGCCAGTCACCGCTAAGGTAAGGTGCATTATATTAACCTTTTTGCTGCTAGCACTTTCCTCCCCTGTGCTAAGCTTTTTTTCGGCTATTTGGGGTAGTTCGCGATTAGGCTCCTGTAACTTTTTGTCCACATAAGGTATCCACACCAAATGTGTGGCCTTTTCTTCCAACATTATGGGGATTTTAAAGGTACCCAGGGTTTGTGTATTCCCCTGGAGGGGACCCAGAAGTTAGCCAACATACAGCAACATTTTGGTTTTTGGGGGGAAAAAATGGGGGAAAAGTGCTGCAGAAGAAAGTGTATGGTTTTTTCCCAACAAAGTCCTTGTGGTGCTGAAATCACCATCTTCCCAGCTTTCAGGGATATGCAGACTTTTGTCAGAAAAACCAAACTTTTCTACACACATTTGGCACTATACTGGGACATTGCCTACTGTGGGTACTTTTTGTGCTTTCAACCTCCTTCCAGTTGGTGGTAGAAATGGGTAATGAATCCTGGAAAGCTATATATTTCTGAAAAGTAGACAAAATTCTGAATTTAGCAGGGCGTCATTTGTGTAGATCCTTCAATGTTTTTTATAGAAACTAAGAGTTGAAAATAGGAAATTTTGAAAATGTTTTGGAAAAAACAGCCACTTGTGGCAACTTTTTCATCTGTAACTTCTTCTACATATGACAGATTTTTTAAAGCAAAGTACCGTTACATCTGCTTGACCCTTCTAGTTGTGGGGCTATATAGGACTTGTAGGTTCACCAAGAACCCGAGGAACCCAGAGCCAATAACCGAGCTGCGTCTTGCAATGGTTTTTCATTATGTACCGGTTATATAGCAAATCATTTGGTAAAATATAAAGAGTGAAAAATATGTATCTAGGACACCTATGTATTTCCGAAATGGGAACAAAATATAGAGTTTAGAAGCAGTAGTTATTTGCACATCTCCGAAATTGTGTGTACCCATATTAACATGTGAATTATGGGACATTTTTCAAAGTGTCTTTTCTTTACACATTGTCTTACATTTGGAAGGCAGAAATGCATAGAAAGTCTAAAGGTAATACAAGTTGCTCTACAATTCTGTGTTTCCCGAAGCCTCCTGATAAAAATGGTACCTCACTTGTGTGTGTAGGCCTTGTGCACGCAACAGGAAATGGCCCAAAACGCAGCGCGACATACCACATTTTTACAGTGAAAACGGACCATTTATTTTGCAAAGTGCCTAGCTGTGGATTTTGATCCCTAGCTCTGCCGGAACCTAGGGGAACCTACTGAACCCATACAATTTTCAAAACTAGAGACCCAGGGGAATCCAGGATGGGGTGACTTGTGTGGCTCTCACCAGGTTCCGTTACCCAGAATCCTTTGCAAACCTCAAACTCAGTAAAAAAGAAAATTAAAAAAACATTTTCCTCACATTTCTGTGACGGAAAGTTCTGGAATCTGCGTGGATCCACACAATTCTACCCACCCCACATTCCTCAAGGTCTCTCGATAGAAATGGTACCTCACTTGTGTGGGTAGGTCTAGTGCCCACTACAGGAAACGGGCCAAAACGCAATGTGGACACACCACATTTTTACAGTGAAGACTGACCCTTTTTTTTCAAATTGTCTAGCTTTTTATTTTGAACCCTAGCTCAGCCGGCACCCAAGGAAACCTGGCAAACCTATTTTTGAAAACTAAACACCCAGGGGAATCCAGGATGTGGTGACTTGTGTGGCTCTCACCAAGTTCTGTTACCCAAAATCTCCTGCACACCTCAAACTTTGTAAAAGATAAACAAACACATTTTCCTCACATTTCTGTGATGGAAAGTTCTGGAATGTACGTAAAACCACAAACTTCCACCTACCCCACCTTCCCCAAAGTCTCCTGATAAAAATGGTACCTCACTTGTGTGGGTAGTCCTAGTGCCTGCGACAGGAAATGGGCCAAAACGCTATGTGGTCCCACCACATTTTACTGTTAAAACTGGCCCTTTTTGTGCAAAGTGCCTAGCTGTGGATTTTGAACCTTAGCTTTGACATCTTCACATCCGTTCTACTTCTTTCAGGTCTGCAGGTCCTTATTTTCTGGTGGCAGGGGTGCCCCTAATTACTGGATTATGGGGTGTTAGGGGAGTGCAGGGTAGTAGCTGTTTGAAGCTGGCTTGGTATATGGTGTACACTTATGTAAGTGGGCACCCTGCACCAATCCAGACAACCCTTATGGTGATTTTAGTGGTCTTAGACAACCTTTGAAAGCTATCTAAGTGGTAGCTGTGTAGAGCAGCCTCGGTTTAGTCCACAAGGAGTGTAAAGCAGCTTGTTTTACTAGAAGGTAATCTTGTAGGTATAGATTAAGTTAAAAAGAACCACACAGTGTATTTATAAAAAAAATATGTAATTATAATAGAAGACTCACTAACACATACAGATATCTCCTAACAGGAGATATACGCAAAGCACAAAATACTATTCAATAGAAACAGGTAAGTAGCACAAAATGTGTAGTGGTCGCCAGGGGGAGACCAAACCATATACTAAAATAGTGGTATGCGAACCATGACTCGAGTCAAGACTATACCCAGAAGACTAACAAGTGCCAGGGACCCAAGGGACCACCCAAAATAAGTAACCAGGAACCCAACGGAGGCTGTGTGCACAGTGGGAAGTCAATGGCTATGTCGCAGTTGCAATCTTAAAGAAGAAGGACCCTTCCCAGTGGTCCCTGAAGAAACCCCGTGGAAGACAGAAGGTTGGAGAGCCACCCCACCGTGGATACCCTAGGAGCCAGGTTACCTACACCAAGGAAGCCGAGTGCATAGGTGTGAAGTGGCGTTGGAAACCACTGTCAAACCCAATGGAGGACTTCAGGAAGATGCCGCTGCTGGAGAAGGTGAAAGTGTCCGGTGGAACCCAAAGGTGGATTCAAGATGAGAAGTACCTGCAAGCAGAGGGGACAAAGTCTATGCAACTCAGGAGTGACCAGGAGGCACGGAAGACGAATGCCCACCGATGTCTAGGGTTGCAGGAGAGCTGACGGTGACCTTGGAGCTGCAGCTGTGTGGACCAAGCGATGCTGTGGAAGACCAGGAGATGTTCATGAGCTGTCCCACGTTGGATGTGGAGAGTTGAGGGGTCAGTGTCCATCGGGAGTACCAACAAGCCTTGGCAACTGCAAACAACGTGGAAAGCAAAGAAGGTGCAGGATTGGGACCAGCAAGGTCCAGGTGACTCACCACAAGCAGGGGAGTCAGAGCAGGCCCGAGCAAATGGGGGATCCCCCTGAAATCAGTGAAGACCCTCAAGAGGACCCACAGGCTGGAGGCACTGGAGTAGTGAGAGGACCTCGAGCAGCTGACCAAAGATGCAAGCCCACAATGCAAGTGATGTGGTGAGAATGAAGATTTTGGTCACAAGACATGCTTGATGTTGGGGTTACTTGGAGCCCGAAGATCTTAGTGGAAGGAAGCCAACAAGCCTTTGCAACAGCAAGCCAACGTGGTGCACAGGGGTTCGGTTCCTGCGGCTCCTATGAGTGATACAGGCCTCAAACTTGGTGAGAGGACAGGGCAGGCCTCGAGGGATGTGAAGAACCACCACCTGTGTTGCTGAGCCTTTCAGAGTCCAAGGGAGCCCAGGATCAGCAGACTGGTCAGCGTAGTTGCGTGCCTGCAGATGCAGGGAAGTGACTCCTTCACTTCAGGGGAGATTCCTTCAGGTATCTTGGATGTCCACAGGTCTTGGAAGGTTCCTGTTTAGAGCACAGGCACAGACGTTGAAGCAAACGAGCAGGGCGACGAGACCAGGAGCAGCAGGAGTCTTCCCAGTTGCAGTCTTTTAGCGCCGGGACACTCTGTTGAGTAGCTGCGCGCTCTATAAGCCCCTTTTAACATAACATAACAGTCTTGATGTCCAGCGAAGTCCAGAATGCCCAGACGGTCGAAGATGAAGTGGTGTCTTGAAATTAATCTTGTCCCACGATGAATCTAGGGACCCACCCACAGCTAAACCCTTAAGTAACCTAAGGAAAGGGTTGGTACGATTCAAGGTTCCCTCCCAGGGGAGGGGTCAGACAGTGAGGAGGATACTCCCATGTCCTTTGTCCAGTTTGCGCCAGAGCGGGAGCCAGCGGCTACCAGAGCTGGTTTGAACTCGACTATGCAGGGAGGGCACTAAATGTCCCCTTCAAGTAGACTGAGTGGCGTTGGCCAGCAACCCCAACCTGTCCCAGTACACTAAACCCTGTCTGGGAGGTGGTCACACCTCCCTGTGACAGGATACCTATTGTTCTGCTTTCCCCCTGCTCGAGCCTGGCTCAGCAGCAGGAGGGCAGAATCATGTCTCTGGTCGGCAGCATTCCTGTTGTGCTGTCGGGGTCTGGAAGACTGGTACTGGGAGCACTGAGGGCCTCCCGGAGGAGCTTTGCAGTGCTGGGAATCTTATAATTTTATGGTGTGAAGGTATGATTCCAACATGTTTGATACCAAACATGGCAGGGTTGATTACAGCCATTTTAGAGATGTCATCGCGAATGACGCATGTCCACTCAATGTATCTTAGTGGCTGATGCACTTACAACCCAGGAGAATTGACTCCGAAGGTTGTAGGGGTGTCCTGCTCATGCAGGGGCACCCTCACACTTGGAACCGAGCACCCTGCCTTCAGCATTGAAAGGCCTGCATTAGGGTCGACTTATAGGTTTTAAGTGCAGTGACCTTAGATATAGGGAATCTATATCTTTTGTAACTGGTGCTAGCATCAGCTTACACAGGCTGCAAAGGCAGGCCTGTAGTTACAGTTTGAGTGGTCTCCTATGGGTGGCATAATACATGCTTCAGCCCATGGGGGAACCCCTGGTGTACCTATGACCTGGGTACCTTAGTACCATATACTGGGGACTGATACGGTCACACCAGTATCCAATCTGGGATGTACCCAAGTACTTAGCATAACCAATTTAGGGGAGAAAGCACAAAGACCGGGGTCCTGATTAGCAGGATCCAACTCAGACTAGTCAGAAACAGCATAGTACCAGGCAAAAAGTAGATTCTACTTTCCTATGGTAGCCAATGAGCTGCCTACTTCTGGGGTCACTACACCCCCTATATCACCAATTCCTGTGGGAAGTGTGCATAACCCTGTCCCAGAGTACCTAAGTTTAACATCACCAAGATGGTCAACTCGGTAAAGTCGTATCTACTTCAGGTAGCCCACCTTTAGGGGTTGCACTATACTGAGGATAGACACGCCTACTTGACTTTTACATTTTTCAACTGTGGAGTTGCCAAAGGGCTCTATAGAAAATGGGTTGGCCTCCTCTCCTGTGAGGGAAGCTGGATTTGCATACCAAAGGCAGTAGGCTCTTTGATGCTCCCCTGCCTTGGAATGCTAATCGGCAGGTCATCCTGTGGAAGAGGGTGTAAACACCCTCTGCCCGAGCAGGCTTTGTTTCCGGCCTCCTGAGAGCAAATGCCCTTACCCTTGGGGGTCAAAAACTTCTCTCTAGTGGCAGACTGGTGAAAACCTGTCACTCAGCACACCAGTAGCTGGTAAGGGTTCAGGGGGCACCTCTAAGACGCCTTCTGGGTGTATGTATTAATAAATTCATCACTGGCATCAGGGAGGGTTTATTAATATGAGATGTTTGATACCAAACATACCTATTTATAGTAAAGCCATCATATAGCTGGGAACCTTATTTGTTACCAGTGTCCAGCATATGTATCTAAAATGGCTTCCCTGTTCACTTGTACTGCCAGCAATTGAACTGGCCAGCACAGTGTCATATCTGCTCATGCAGATACGTCTACAGATGTAATACAATGCACCCTGCCTTTGGGCTGAAAGGCCTGCTGTAGGTGTGACTTACTTACAAATATTACATGCAGTGTTAGGAGACATGGCACACAAGTGTGTGACCGGTCATGTTTTCACTTTTTAGAGCACCTTTTCACACAGCCTGCAGTGACAGTCTGTATGAGTTTGGTGTAGGGTCCCTTAGAGTGGCTCATAATATGCTGCAGCTTTCAGGGACCCTCTTTAGTGTCTTAAATTCTATCTCTTTCGTACTAAACAACTCCGAAAAATGGATCTGCTGTTGGTCTCTTACGGACTTTCTCGTCCAGTCACAAAAGCAACCATCGCAAGATGGATTTCTGCCACCTCCAGCTCTTAGAGACCCTCTTTAGTTCCCATACCCTAGGTACAAGAGATACCACTTAATAGGGACATACATAGGTGCTAATGGCCTGGTCACTTGGGAATAAAGTGACCAGTTGTCTTGTTTTGGGGAAGGAACACTGGCACTGAGGACCTGGTTAGCAGGAACCCAGTGCACTTCAGTCAAAGTTGCATCAAATACTAGGCACAACGTGGGGGCACTACTGCAACAAAAACCCAGTTTAAAACAAAAGGGAGCCTCTCTGAGCTCTGCTCAGTTCTTCAGCTTATATCCAAATTTGGTTTATCCAGATTACTTCTACTGTTTAACTTTTCTACACCTGGCATTAACATGTCACAATCCTTGAAGAAAGGACTCTTTAGGCCTTGTGGGACCTGTGGAAAGAAGAGGCTGCCTTCATCCTGGTCCACTAGGTAAAGGACTATACGATCTGTAGAATTTTTTCTTCTAATACTCTTAAAGATAGAGAGGGAAGGCTGTTATTATGGCTCCAGAAATTTAAGGCTAAAACAACTGTTGTTTCTGAGGGAGAGGACAGTGAGGATTCTGTTATTTCACAAGAGAAGTCAAGGAAAAGGTAGAGGTCACGCCAAAGGTCACCAGAGGTGCACAGAGAAGCCTAAAAAAAGACACCATCAATCTTCAAAAGGCACCTCATGAAGAAAAGGAAAAATTTTCCTCAGCGGTCACTAGATCTGAGCCTTTGACTCCTTCTACTTCCTTGGTGTTAGACCCTGCCAAATCCTCTTCAGAGCCAGTCATGACAAAATCAAATCTATCAGTGAAAATCACATCAAAGAAGGTACTGCTGTCAAAAACATAATCGACGACAGGGTCGATGACGTCAACAACAACGTCGACTAACTCAGCCACAAGGACAATCTCGTCAACGACCACCTTGCCAACACCACAGACGAAGACTTCACAGTTGATGGTGAGACCACCATCAATGACAACAAAACCTCAGATGAAGAAACCACTCATGTTATGATTCACACCCGTACGGATAACGACCTCGTCGACAATACCGTCGATGACACCATCAGTGAAAAACCAACACAGGACATTTTTCACCCAGAACATACCTCAACTAGAAAGTTGTCCCCCTTGCCACCAGGCCATTTATTGGATGTAGAGGAGTCTAACGAAGATGATGATGGACATTTTGGTACAGCCCACAGTCCCTCAGAGCTTAATGTCAAGTACCAGGCCGAAGGGGGCTATTATGAACAAGTATATAAAAGATACATATATATATTTTTTTGATAGAAGTCAAGGCAATACGTGGAGCAATTTCACAATATCTCTCCTCCTCCAACGCATGAGGCCATGATTCAGTTTCCCAAAGCCCTGGTACAAATCTACAGGCCATGTTGCAGGACTATTATAGATGGTTTCGCCTGCAGGGCCAACATTGTCACCTGTCCGTCCACAACCTCCTGCACCAAGGTCACCCGAACCTATACCACCACCTGCCACTCTGAGTATAACCCTCCTATCAAATATTGCCATGCCTCTTCAAGACAACCCATCTTCCTCAGATGATGATAGAGAGGAAGGTGAAACTCATGATACTCAATCTCTGGCCAATGAATGGGACAGTTACCTCATACCAAAACTGTCCCCCGCAGCACAAGAACTGGTATGGTTTCCATACCATTATGGAGAGAGCCGTCAGGCGTTTACAGCTTCTAATCACAGTAAAACAATCAGATTGTGACTATGATTTTAAAGAACAATCCAAGAAAACGGTTTGAATAATCCCTATTGTAGATTATATATGGGAGGAAGGATTTAAAATTATGAAAACTCCTATCACAGTCACAGCGGGTTTTACCAAGAATCGATAAGAAGTACAAAGCTCCTAAAGCCTCTCTGGCACGTCTAGCTGAACGTCTGAAACCGGACTCAGTTATTACACAGGCTGCCCAGCGCTGCTCAAAGTACCCTTCCACAGTAATTTCGACGCCACTTGATAAGGAAGGCAGATAACTTGACAACATTGGCAAGCGGTTCTCAAATATGTCGAGCACGATGGTAAGGGGGGCGAATTTGCTGGCAATCTTGGCCAGATATGACCTACAGATGTGGTCAGGCATGGCCACATTTTATGATTTCCTGCTGGGAAACAAGAAAGCAGAAGCAAAGATTTTTCGCAAGGTAGAAAGATCTGCATTGGAAATCATAGGTTGTGCTAAGGACATAGCTTCAATAGGATTCCATCATCTCGCAGGATCAGCAGTCCTCAGATGCCAAGGTTGGTTAAAGGCCACAACACTTCGTCCTGTGGTACAAACTAAGATTTTAGATATGCCACAGGATGATGATGCTTTGTTTGGCAAGCACATCATATAGCTGATGACACCTTGCATGTAATCAAGGCTGACACTGACATCTATGGGCACCTTGCAGTTCGCTAAACACCTTTTAGAGGGGCCCGCAGAAGAGGTACTTATTCATAAGGAGGAGGATACCAGAAGTATCAATCATACCAACCTTTTTAGCAGCCCTTTCGGTGTGCCTACCAGCAGCACCTACCATATTGGACACCACCAGTGACAGCTTACTCCAAGCAACCACCAAGGAGGAAGCAGACAGCACCAGCAAGAGACACCGGCAGGACGGAGTGACGATAATATAGTGCCAGTTACGCCACCTACAGCACACCATCCTGTGGGAGCAAGAATTTCAAAATATTCCCAGCAATGGCGAACGATTACAACGGATGCATGGGTCCTGGACCTCCTCACATATGGCCATACTTTGGAATTCACCCAAATTCTGTCTACCACTCCACTAATACGAGTGCCTCCATCTCATCTTCTCCGGAAGAAAGCACTCTCTATGCTAAGCAAGGGTGCCATAGAAAAGTTCCCATGCTCTCAAAAAGGAATGGGCTTCTATCCTCATTTTTGTCATGGTCATGAAGAAATCAGGAGAATGGCGCCCCACTCTGGACCTCAGGAAATTAAATAAGTACCTGAAAAAGCAATCTTTTCGTATGATCATCCTTCAAGAAATCCTACACCTCCTCAATCAGGGCAATTTCATGACAATCCTAGATTTGAAAGATGCCTATTTCCATATCCCTATCCATCCAAAGCATTGAAAACTTCTCAGATTCAAGGTAGCCGGCGCTCACTACCAATTCAAAGTACTCCTAATCGGCCTTCGACCCACTCCCCAAATTTTTGCTACATGTCTCACCCCAGTGGCGACCTACCGAAGACAAAATTGCATACAGGTTTTCCTATATCTTGATGACTGACTCATAAAAGCGCCATCTGCTCGTCAAGCATCAAAGGCTACAATAACTGGTCTGCAGACGTTCGAATCTTTGGGCCTCACAGTCAGTTACCAAAAGTCTCTCTTTCATCCCTCGAGAAGGGTAAATTTCCTAGGAGCGATCCTGGATACATTGCAAGACAAGGCATTCTTGTCACAAGAAAGACAAAAGCAACTCATGAGGTTGGCCCAGAATTTATCAAAAAGAAAGTCTGTTTTTGTTCGCCTTCTCAAATCACTTCTCGCCATGATGTCATCAACCATTTTACTAGTACCTTGTGCCCGTCTATGGATGAGACCGTTCCAGGAGGGATTAGACGCACAATAGGTGCACACAAACGGTTAATTCGACAATGGTATCAAATTAAGGTGAACAGCTCCTACTTGGTGGATAAACTCCGACAATCTCTCGTCAGAGCTCATGTTGTCCCAGATTCCCGAATATGTCATTACAATGGATGCTTCTCTATAAGGTTGGGGGGGGGGCCCGTTTGCAGGATCTACAAATAAATGGGAAATGTACCCTGGCTCATTCAAAGATGCGCATAAACTTCCTGGAACTCGGAGCAATTTCACTTGCCCTCTAAGGTTTCTTGCCTAAAATAAAAGGATCTTAACTGTTGATACGAACGGACAATACAACCAGTGTACACTAACTGAACAAACAAGGTGGCACAGCTGTCACGTCCACACCACACCGGTTATGGGGATGGGAGGGGGTGTACAGTCCCCCACTTAGAGCAGGTAGTCAAGCTATTGAAGCGTGTGTGGGTGGATTCGAGACTTTCTGCCAGAACCAGGTAGTGTAAGGTTCCCAGATGTCTTTGGGATGGGATTGAGAAGGCCTAAGGCTCCAATAGTGATATCCTGTATCTATAAGGGGTGGGTTTTCTGCCCAATGAATCGCTACCGTGTGTTTGGCCAGCACGAGCAGCATGGCAAGGCGATGTCTGTTTGGAGCAGGCATTTATTTGACGTAACCCAACAATCTCAGCAGTGGAGAATGAGGCATTTTGTAACCTGTAATCAATTGGATATGGGCTATCACCTCTCCCCAAAAGGAAGCCACAGAGGGGCACTGCCATGCCAGGTGCAGAAAAGAAGCATATGGTGTGTTACATTGCAAGCAACGTGAATCAGAGACCAGACCCATTCTACACAATTGTTGAGGAATTCCGTAGATACGATGCAAGAACTTGAAGTGGATTCAATGCAATCCATAGTTTGGGGGAGAGAAACGCCAGTTGTCCACAGCAGTAGGCCATTTGTGCTTCGATGATGGCCAGGTCCGTGTCAGATACCCCCAGCAACCTAGTTCCGCGAGCAACGATCGGTGAAAAGCTTTGCATGTTGTGGTAAAGGCACGTTATGAGTTTACAAGGAGAGGAGGATGCGAGTATATGTTCCAGCGCTAGGGGAAGGCTAGGAGTGGGGGCGGGAAAGTTATCATGCAATGTGTAGCATGTGGCTTTCAGTTGATAGTATAGGAGAGTGTCAAGGGGTGTTGGGGGTGGTGATATATCAGACATGAAAGGTGTGAGTAAATTCTCGTCTGGGCAAAGGTCAGAAAATGTGCAAAGTTTGTATTTGTGTGCATTTAGGGTCACCCCTTTGTCCATAAGTAGGGGCAATTGGGGATTATTAATCAGCGGTATAGAAGGGGCACTCGTTTGTGGAGTCCTTCTCAGCTCCAGGATACCCTTTTGGGTGACAGTTGCGCTTAACAAGCATTAAATACATACATGCCCAATGGACACATTCGACAGTGTTAATTTCTTTTCTGGGTGCTTTGTAGGGACTGTAAGAGGCCATTGTTAATGGGTAAGGGGCTGCTCGATCTGTTTCGATAGCTACATGTGGTTGGAAAGGAGTAGGGTACAGCTAGTTGTGTAAATGTTGGGCTTGGGAGCAGAAAGCATACAGTGTCATGTCTAGTGCTCCCAGACTGCCCTGTGCAAGCAGTGATGCAAGTAGATCCCATGATACTTTTGGTTGCCTACCCACCCATACTAATGTAATCAAATGGGATTTTAAAAGAGAGAAGAATTTAGCCGTGAGGGGGAGAGGTATATTAGTGAAGAGATGCAAAAACTTGGGGAGAATGATCATCTTTGCAATTGCAATGCGACCTGTCAGGGACTAGGCCAATTTGTACCACATAGGTATTCTGTCTTCCAACGAAGACATGGCACGACTGTAGTTGGATCTCCATAACTTGTCCATATCGCGGCTGAGCCAAATACCCAAGTAGCGGACTGGATCAGTGGCCCATTTGTAAAGGATATTCAGTCGGGAAATATACTGTGCGATTTGTTAGAGGAAACGGTACGGATTTGGTCCAGTTCATTTGTATGCCCGAGTAGCCTCCGAAGTGGATCACCTCTTGCGTCAAGGGAGCCAGGTTTTCTCCAGGGTCGCAAGCATAGAGAGTAAGATCATCCATGGAAATGGAGATCACAAGACCCCTGGATGGTTATCCAAGTCCTCTGTTTGCACGATGTTGACGTAACCACGCCGCCAATGGCTCCATAGCGAAGGCAAAATGGAGCGGTAACAGTGGACATCCTGGTCTCATGCCTCTTGTAATAGGAATGGGGTCTGATATCTGTCCATTTAAGCACACATGTGCCGTCGGGAGAGTGTAAAGCACTAGTTTAATGAAGTCAGGGCTAACTCCAAGCTGAGAAAGAAGGGCAAAAAGTAATGACCATTCTAACGAGTCAAATGCCTTTGTTGTAGCAAGCATTGCAGCCACAGCTGGAACCCAAGGATCAAATGATGCATTACAATGAAAATCGTGTGGAGGTTGTGAGCAGTCGAGAAGCCGGGGATAAAGCCGGATTGATCCAGTTGAACAATCAATGGCAAATGCGGCTGGAGTCTGTTGGTGAGAAGCTTGGCAAAGCTTTTGTTGTCTACATTTATTAGAGATAAGGGATGATAAGAATCAAAGGTTAGCAGGCTTTCCAGGTTTAAGAAGTGTGATAATCATCACCTTGCTCAGGGAGGGCGGTAATGTACCAATCTTCAAGGAGTCCTCAAACACGGCTAATAAGTGTGGAGCTAGCTTTGAGGCATATTCTTTATAAAAGAAAGTAGTGAGCCATTTGAGGCCAGGTGCCTGGAAGGCTCCTGATTACTTATTCAGTTTTCTCAAATATAATAGGAGAGTCTAGATAAGCACTATGTGCATGATCGAGCCAAAACAACTGAATGGAGTCAAAATAATCGGATTGTGCGGCTGGGCCTAAGGTAGGGGTCGCGGAGTATAATCTGGTGTAAAATGAGGTCATGACCTCAAATAGTTCAGTTGCGGACGATGCAGATAGGTCCCCAGTATTGAGGAGCTCTGTGACATAGGTGGAGGTTCGAGGAGTGCGTAGAATGCCGGCAAGTGTCCTGTTCGGGCGATCACCCTCGCCATTACTTCTGGCTTGGGCATGACGGTGTCGAAATGGAGTTTCGCGCCTGGCATTCTCTTGGAATTCTGAAAGTTTACCCTGGTCGTTCGACTGAAAATATTGCTGTTCTAAAATGCGAATGTCACCCTCGAGTCTGGTTAGAGTGTTGCAAATAGCCTTCAGGACCCCAGATTGTTTGGCTATGCAGGCCCCCCATATTACCATCTTAAATGATGCCTTCCAGAGTGTGGATGGGGAGTGAACTGAGCCAGTGTTGAGTGTAAACTTTTATAATGTAGCATTACGTATTTCCTCACAGAATGCCGCATCAAGTAAAGCTCCCATTGGTTATTACCAAGTAAAGGCAGGAGGTGATGCCAAAGGAATTCGGAGCTGCAGCATAACTGTTGTGCTGTCTGAAAGGGTGCTGAGCATGTGACACATCGACGAGGTCCATGTTTGGACATCTCTACACACTAGCCAAAAGTTAAGTCTGGACCAGGCATTATGGGAGGACGAGATGTAGGTACCCTTGCGGTGGAGAGGATGCGCCTGTCTCCACACTTCTAATAACCGGTTATCTTGCACTATCCTGTTGGGAGTCACCTTGGCACATGGGTGAAAGCTTTTTGATACCCCAAAACAATCCAAATGATAGTCCAATTATAGCGTTCAAGTCCCCACCCCATATAAGAGCACACAGGCTTAGACTGGACATTTTTGCCCATAGCGCTGTGACAAAAATCGAGATCATCACTATTGGGTCCATACACCGCCACCAGCATGACCGGTCGCCTATGCAGGGCTCCCGCTGCACAATATATCACCCTCCTGGGTCTATGAATCAGTTGGACACCTGCCACAGTAAATCCTTAAGCAAAAGCACAGCAAGACACTGCACATAATTAAAATATGAGGAAGAGAATAGGTCCCCCCACTAGCAGGCACACAGACCTAGGACGATGGTCCCGGTAGATGCGTTTCTTGTATTTAAAAAAATATATATCTTTTCAATGCCTATGTAGGTACACATGGACTAAATGAGATTTTCTATCATCATTGAGACCGCGTATATTCCAAGTAATATGGGAAACAGTGGTCATATTAAACGAATGTGAACATCAAATATGAGGGCTTATAGAAGTGAAGAACATTGTGCCAGCATTAAACAGGGTGCAATAACCACAAATCCCCCCTAAAACTCACCCCCTCCCACTCCAACCCCACAATTAAGTTGAGATATACACCCTGCCACCCCAGAGATTATTTACCACCTGGAGAACTGATTTGGGATTCATCCTGCGGGGACAGGGAAACACTAAGCTAACACCCCTGCCACTAGTGGCTTGGTGACAAATGCAAAAACAACAATTCATGGACAGAATGCAGAACAATGTCATACATTCACCCCAGTACAGAGATCTGGGCCTAAAGCCATTGTTTTTTTTGCTCCCCATGCCTTTGCAGTTTGAACCCAGCCATATGCAAATCAGTCATGACCCTGTGCCCAATGCAAACAGTCCAGCCCGAACTGCCAGGCCCTCTGTGGACTGGAATCAAGCATCCAGTTACCTCCCTCAATGTAGAGAGATAATGCAGGACAAATGGGTATTTGATCTACTCTACAACGTAGATACCCTGGAGTTTGTGCACAGACCACCGAACAACCCTCCAAACGGGGTGCGCCCACCTATCTTCACTTATTGAGGAAAGAAGCCCTAATAATGCCAGGCAAGGGTGCAATAGAAAAAAGTCTCTTGTTCTCAGGGCAAGGGATTCTTCTTCCATTTTTTTCCTTACTCGAAAGAAAACAGGGGAATGGAGACCCATTCTAGACCGCAGGAAACTAAGCAAATTCCTATGCAAACAATCCTTCCGTATGATTACCCTCTCCGACATCCTGCACCTGCTAAACAGCAGAGACTACAGGACCTCTTTAGATTTACAAGATGCTTATTTCCACATTCCCATACACCCCAAGCACAGCAAATAGCCCCACTTTACTACAGCTGGTACCCAGTTCAGAGTCCTAACATTCAGTCTCAAGTCAGCTCCTCGCATATTCACCAAATGTCTTGACCATGTAGCAGCAACCCTCAGAAACCGAGGTCGTCAGGTATTCCCTTATCTAGATGACTGGCTGCTAAAAGCCTTATCAGCACAGCAAGCTGCCAAAGCAAAAAAAGGCATGTTTCTCACTCTTTCACAGGATGGGCTTTACGGTGAATTTTCCAAAATCCTCGAGTATCCCAAGTCAAACAATTATGTTTCTGGGAGCCAACCTGCATACAAAGTAAAACAAAGCCTTTCTAACGCAAGACAGGCAGTGAAGGTTGACAAACTTAGCCTTAAAGATTTCCAAAAGGAAGTCCATTTCACTGCGGCTGTACAAGTCACTACTGGGCATGATCTCTTCTGCAATAAACCTAGTACCGCTAGCACGACTAAAGAAGAGGACAATGCAAGAGGAGCTCCAAGCGCAATGGCTCCAATTGGAAGGCTCATTCGAAGACTTGAGCAACATTACCCCAATGACGCTAGAAATGTTAGCATAGTGGTCTAAAATACCTCATCTATCCAAAGTCCTCACATTCTTGACTTCAGTACCCGACTTAGTCATCACTGGGTGGCCACTTGCAGGACCTGCAAATCCAAGGAAATAGGTCAACACTTCACAATCAATTCCCTGGAACTAAAAGAGATCTCTCTCACCATAAAAGCTTTTCTTCCAGGAGCAGCAGGAGCTTCTGTGCTGGTGCCAGACAATATGACCAGAATGTATTACATCAACAAGCAAGGGGGCACAAGGTCACTAACCCTATGTCAGGAAGCCCAAGACCTTTGGAACTGGCTCACAGCCCACACAATAACTCAGAAATTTGAGCACATGTCAGGAGTGAACAACACCTTAGCGGACACACTCAGCAGAACCAGAGACAGTTGCACAAGTGGGAACTAGATCAGTTGGTGCTGGATAAGATATTCTCATGGTGGGGCAAACCAGCATTAGATCTCTTTCATTGAGATGCTCCAGGATTTATGCATAACCTTTTCCCCCTTCCCTCTCATACCAAGGAGTCTGTACAAAATGAAAATGGAGCAGTCGCCTCATTCTGATAGCTCCCAAATAGCCCAGACCGCATTAGTTTACAGAGCTCCTACTGTTGTCCGAGTACAATCCCATCCACCTACCGGCGATTCAAACAGTCTTGACGAGGAACAACGGCCAGATCCTACACCCAGAACCAGCCTCTCTCCAATTGCACGCATGGCTCCTGAATTCAACGAGTTACGAGAATTAGATATCCATCAGCACTGTAGGGAGATTTTATCCAAGGCAACAGTGGAAGCTACAAACAAAATGTATTAATTAAAATGGAAGTGATTCTGTTCATGGTGTCGACAATTTTAACCTGCATCCATTGGAAGTTTCACCGGAGCAGAGTCTGCCCTACCTTCTGTCGCTAGCTTGATCAGGATTGGTACATGAGTCTGTGAAGGTTCACCTAGCTACAATTTCAAGGTACAGATGCTCCGCACATCCTCGCTCTCAGTTCCACGAGAATAGGCAAACAATTCATGAAGGGGTTGTTCAGAGCTTTCCCCCCCAGTACAAGCTCCTCACAGACAATGGCATACCACCGTGGTTCTCTTGCAGATTATGAAGCCTCCACTCAAGCCCATTCACAAGGCAGGTCTGAAACTTCTCACGTAGAAGATCGCTTAGCTGTTTGCTCTCACTTCAACTAGAAGAGTCAGCAAAAGTCAGGCTTTCAAAACACAGGGACCGTTCTTGCGTTTCACTGATTATTATGTGCTTCTCAGAACAAACCCAAGGTTCCATCACAATTTCATCTCAATGAATCTATCATACTTTGTACTGTTTGCCCAAATTCGGCATCTCAGGCTCAAAGGTCACTACACACCTTGGACATTAAATTTATGTTCTATCTCCATCGTACTATACAACTCTGAAAAGATGATCAGTTGCGGTCTCTTACGGACTTTCTCATCAAGGTACAGCAGTCATGAAAGCAACCAGTGCAAGATGGATTTCTGCCACCATACAGTTTTGCTACACCAAAGCTGGCAAGCCACTCTCAACAAGGACAAAGGCGCACTCAACAAGGACAGTGTCTACCTTGGTTGCTGTTTACAGGCGTACCGCTGGAGAAGATATGTCGTGCTACGACGTGGAAGAACACCCACATGTTCATACTGCCTAGAATTGGTGCAGAAAAGTGATGCAGCTGTAGAACAGGCAGTTTTAGGTCATCTGTTTCAGTAAGGTGGGCCCCTAACTGTAGGTTATGTTAATATGTCTTTACTAAGGTATATGATAGTGTAGTATATGTCATAATTGACTTTTCATATATGGACTGTTTGCAAAAAATTTGGCATAAGTGTGTGTATGTGTTCGACTGTAACCCACCATCCTCAAGGGTACTTCTATTAATTAAATATTTACAGAGAAAACTGCTTGCTTATTCTATGTGAATCTAGAAAAGATCCAATACTGGAGAAGAAAATAAGTTAGTTACCTTTAGCTGCAGTATTGGTATCTTTCATAGATTCACATGCAAAAGAGGCTCCCCTCATATTCATATCAGATTGGGATAATTTATTCCCACTTGTACTCAGAAATCCGAGAGACTCAGCCTATGTTGTGAGTGTTCTAGAGGGTGCTGTCTCCTGATTGGTTATAGTTCAAGTTTGGTCCTTTTTTACATGGGCTATTAAACTGACTTCGCATTGCCATTATAGCCTACAATAGTGATGCATACTGCTTTACTATGGCAACCTGGGACTCCCACTTTGACAACGGGGAATTATTCAAGCATGTATAATATATGAAAGATACCAATACTTGAGAACTGCAGTTACAGGTAACTAACTTATTTTCTTCCATAGTCTCCAGACCCTACCTAAACCTATGCTGCACTTCAGTCAGAATGTCTAAATCAGATGCCCGGGACAGGATTGTGTGCAGCACAATTGTTCCTCCCACCATAGCCAAAGAATCAATCACAGAGATCTGTATATAGCAGTGGGGATCTTGGTGGTTGTTTTTTCCCAAAACAGGGACATAGTGGAAGAATGCTACAAACTGGCTCACTTCTACAAGCAGAATTAAAGACATTTGTGATTAACGGGGCCCAAAGCTCAATCTTAAATTCACATAATTCCATATGCACATAATCAAGACCTGGCGCTTTCCTAGAAGGACTTTCTGATATGGCAGTAACTACTTCAGAATATTCACAAAATCTTTAAAGGATAGACACAAAGAGGAAAAACTGGTTTCTTATTATCAAGATTGTTGTAGCACAGATGTTTTCAAAAGTGCTTACTCACTGATCTGCAGTAATATGCACACCCAAAGAAGGTGCATAGGCATTATCTAATTTGTTTGAATTAACTACATTCCAGAACAGTTTTGTATCTCTTAACTTACACGCAGCCTCCAAGGACTCTGTTCGGTTAATTTTACTCTTCATAAGAACAGACTTAAAATAGGCTCTGCAGCTAGCTTTTGCCTCTCCATTCCTCGGGCATCTAGCCGAGGCCCGATATAACCTACTGGTGGTCTGCGAGCATGCCAGATTAAATTATCCAGGAGCACCAGAATGAAGGTTCCTTACTGGTCTAAGAAGCATACCTTACAAAGACCACCTAGGTCAATGAAAGCTCTCATAATATCTTGCGTGCTATGTTACGCAGATAAGCATATATAAAAATAAAGTAGGTTCTTGACAAACTAGACAACAATTAAGAAGAATCAGGCAGTATTCAAATGAGTCTTAACCCATTATTTTTAATTGAGGTGCACAATGCTCCCCGAGAAGAATATCGGATTTTGGACAAGGGGAGCTCGAACACAATAGAGAGTTAATGACACTGTAAAATCTAGCCTGGATATCCCTTCAAGAATAAAACTACTAGCATTTTTGGAGACAAAAATATACAGCACCCCAGTACAAAAAACTTAGGAATCTGCTTATCATGCCTGCCTGCAATTTCTTGAACATTAACCAGATCGTGGGCTGAAAGATAATTAAAAAGCGAAGATCCTAGAGAATTGGATAGTAATAAGGATAAATTATCATCCTGAGATAATAACAGTGATTAGTAAACACAGTATTTGAGCTTATTTTAGCCTTAAATAGCAAGCTACTTACCTTCGATAACGCCTTATCTGGTACTGCTCAAATATAGATGCAGATTCATTACCTTTTGAATTTTGCTAGGTGACAGACTAGATCCGGAAGATTTTTCCTGAGAAGTAACCCTGCGCATCGGTAGGTGGTGTCAATTGATTCCACGTCCAGCATCTGTTTGGTCTGCACCGGAAGTGATGTTGCGGTACCTATTTAAGCGCCACCAAGGCGCACTGACGTCAGTTTCTTTTCATGACTTTCCAGGTCAGAAGCATGGACCCATGAAGAACACTGACCACTAGTGCCCTGAAAGGGGTCATCCCTGTCCCTAGAAATCCATTCACAGAACGGGGAGATTGGGTGGTTACAAAAGGAATCTTTGGCTAGATCTAGTCTTTACCAGATAAGGCTTTAGCGGAGGTAAGTAACTTGTTTATCTGATAGAGACTTCTAGCCGCTGATTCCTTACTTTTTGAAGAGATACCCAAACAATACCATCCCCGGAGGAGCATCTGCAAACTAATTTCAAATTAAAAAGTCCTGCAGGACCGAACGAGCAAAGTTCCCATACCTGCAAACCTTACTGTCCAGGCAGTAGTGTTTGGCAAACGTGTAGGGAAGCCCACGTTTCTGCTTGACAGATGTACAGGATCAGAACTCCATGAGCTAAGACAGTGGTTGCAGCTTTAGCTCTTGTGGAATAAGCTTGCAAGCATTTAGGGGTGCGTAGCAGATTGTGATGCAGAGCAGATCCCACCTGGAAATGGTCCGCTTCTGCAGTGCCCGACCTTTCTTTGAACCAACATTCCCCACGAAGAGTTGGTCATCCAGCGGAGATCTTGTGTGCGGTCACAGTTGAATGACGATCTTTTGGGTCCAGATGGAGTCGCTTCTCTTCTCTCATACTACCATTGTTTGCAAAGTCAAGCCTGACATCCGACCTGTACCACCCCAGGCTATTTGCAATTACACAAATAGTCCTGCGATCCAGCCCATCCAGTTTCCTGGTTGCTGGTTCCACGCAGGTGTAATCATAGGACGCGAGGGATTAAGTTCTTACTATACCATTCCAGTACAAAACATCATCCCAGATCTTAGTACGTGGGCCAGCCTCGATTCCTATGACCTGTAACAGGGGGCATTCGAAAAACACATGCCGATCATCCGCACTTAGCATACCACATCTATGGCATGGGACTGCGGCTGTTATGAATTTTGCCAATTTCTGGGGTGCCCAATATAACCTATTGACTGGAAAAAATGGTTCCTCTTCAGATTTGCTGGCTTGACCGCCCTAGAGAGTAGTTTAAAAGAGAGTTACCACATTCTCTGGGGCTCCGTCATCTGAATAGCACCATCCCAGATCTCATGTGGTGCTTTCAACTTCTTGTCTTCAGTGAACACCAGAGTCCAGTACCAGTCAGTGACTTCCTTCCTTCTCAGGGCCTCATTCTGTAATTTCTTTTCGAACTCCCATGTTCCGCCGATCTCTCTCCTGTTTGCCTCCCCCCAGGATAGCAACTGCAGGTATTTAAACATTGACAGGGAAGCACCGGTCTTTGCTGTCAAGATTTACCATGGTACCACCTCTTTCATCACCAGGAGATCCACCCCATAGTTCGATTCCCACCCTCCTTAATGGGATACTTAACTGGTCTTGCAGGCATTCTGGTGTACCTGGTGAGTCTCATATTGGTGCACCATCAGAGAAGTACCCCATTCCGAGTATGTTCCTTATCCCTACCCATAGGGTAAGTGCTGCCTTAAGAGTCTTCAGTCTGACTTTTTAAAAGAATTTTCTTGACCCAAATTTGTAGAGAAACACTTTTGAGCACCACTCCTTAACCATCTCCTCCTCCTCTGCATTCTGTAAGTGTGGGAAAGGAGAGGTTGTAAAGGAGGTTAGAAGAGGCCCAACTAAAATATAAGATCAGGCTGGAGTTAAAGTGTAAGGCAAGCTGGCAAGCTGCAAATGTGAAGGAATTTAAGTATGGACAGAAAGCGGGGGTTTTGCTGGCCTGGAAGTCTAGGGTCGAAAGAACCAGAAATTAGATAAAGGAGCTGAGGAGGGAGTTAGGGGAGGTGTTCGACAGCTGGGATGCTATGCAGAAACATGTAGTGACACTCTTTTGACAGCACTATACGGAAGATATTACCCCAGACCCCCAAAAGCTCAAAAGTTGGCTTAACACGCTTGGTCTCCCTGTACTGAATGGTGAAGGAGAAAAAATGACTGAAGCTCCAATCACTCAGGAGGAGATTAGGACGGCAATAAAAAGAGCTAAGAATGGGAAGGCTGCTGTTTTAGAAGCCGTCCCCTCAGAAGTATATAAAATTTTAATAGAGGAAATACTGCTTGTCTGGGAAAGCCTGTTTAATACAGTATACACGGGGGAGACAGGCCCCAGAATCATGGAGCAAGGCCTCTATAGTCCAGATATTAAAACCAGCCAAGGACCAGGCAAAAGCAGAGTCATATCAACCGATATCCCTGCTAAATGCAGACTATAAAATCTTTGTTAGCATTTTAGCAGGGAGGCTGGCTAGAATTGCCCCTCAGCTTATCCATGAAGATCAGAAGGGCTTCATCCCTGAAAGGCAGATGCACGAACTGACCCAGCAGCTGATTGGTTGTATCGACATAGCTACAGCAAGGTCGGTACCCTTGGCGGCAGATACACTGGACGCCACCACGGCCTTCGACCGTGTGTGCTGGGAGTATTTATGGGCAGTATAGGAGATCATGGGGTTTGGTCCACATTTTATAACAATACTAAAAGCTCTACATCATCGCTCTAAAGCTAGGATCCTCCTCAATGGCTCTCTCACTAGGAGTTTTTCGATTCTTAGAGGGATGAGACAGGGGTGCCCCATTTCATCATTATTGTTCGATATATATATATATATCGAACCATTTGCCCAGATGCTTCGCCAGGATGATCAGGTTATCGCTTTCGTTGCAGGTGCATATGAAAAGAAAATCGCGTTATACGCGGATGACCATATAATCTACACAGTAGATCCGGCTGTCACAATCCCCAGGGTGGAGCTATTAGCGAAAGAATTCGGCGCTTTTTCAGGTTATTCGGTAAATAATGAGAAAACCGGGATAATGTGCTGGAACGTCCCAGACTGGATGGGAGGCGTCCAGAGAGAGATCAGGTATCTCGGAATAGGTATTATTAATTCATTAGAGGGAATCCCTCAGCACAATCTAGAGAGGGTAGCAAAGGAAATCGAGAAAACACTTACCAGATGGAAGAACTGGCCTTTATCATTATATGGAAGAGTAAACTTAATTAAAATGATGCTACTTCCCAAGCTGACGTTCCTCTTTAATTGTGTCCCTCTTACTTTTCCCCCAAAGGCTTGATTGATCAAATACAGTGTAAATTGGACAGTTTCGTATGGGCAGCCAGGGGAGCACAATTGTCTTGGAAAAAATTGAGGCGTAAATTGGGAGAAGGTGGGTTGGCACTTCCGGATTTAAGATTATATTTTATGGCTTTTTAGTTCAAGAACTACAGAGCTCTCTTAGGTACACCGGGGCACTTGGAGTGGGGTGGGCTACTGGAAGTCGCTTCTCTTCTTTAGAGAGATGTGGAGGAGCATAAAAGGTAGGCAAGGTGATAGATTGGCCTACATGAAAAGGGATGGCATTACAGACTTTGGGAGGACGGTCAAAAGGTGTCAACTGTTGCTGCTCAAGCTCCACGCAGGTCCAAGTGGAGAACCCTCCCCCCTGCTGCAACAAAAAATCTTCCCAAAGGGGCAGCCTGTTTGGAGGCTCGATGGCCATGCTCAGAAGCTCAGGATACCAGACTCTCAGTTCAGAGCCACAAGGATGACTTGGGCCTGGTTGTTCCCGATCTTCTAGAGAACTCTGGGGAGGCGCATCAAGAAACAAATAAGATGTTAATAAGTAAATCAATTATAAATCTTTTCTTAAAATAACTTGTTACATAGACTTCCATATTCATGAAGCACTCTGAGAAAGAGTTTCATGGTGGAACACCCTTCCCACTGATATATATCTCTAAATCTCAAGGATCATCTGCTTAACCAGAACCAATGACTGACCATGGCTTATCCCTTTGATGTATTAGTTTTTTTCCCCTTTCTTGACACCGGATTGCTATTTACAACTAATACTATACTTATATCACTCTGGAGATGAAATAAGTTACTGTAGTTCTCCAGTATTGGAAACTTTCATAGATTCACATGCTTGAATCATTCCCCGTCGTCGAAATGGGAGCCCCCGGTATTATTAAAAGTAATGTCCCATTAGACAGAACATAAGGCCCTAGGCCTTTCTTTTTTTGTAACATATCTTTGACTTTTATAAAAAAAAGGACTAAAACTTAGAACCAGCAAATCAGTTGGCAGCACCCTGTAGAACCTTCCTGAGAGAAGCTCCAGTCCCTCAGATTTTCAAGCACAAGTGCGTACAAATAGAAAAAACTGAGATATCCAAGTGAGCCATCTCCAGGGGAGATAGGTGGGTCTCATGTGAATCTATGAAAGATTCCAATTCTGGAGAACTACAGTTACAGGTAAGTAACTTATTTTTTACTCCAGCAGTTGAACCTTCATAGATTCACATGCTTGAATCAGAGTAGCGAGCAGTAAATAACACATTTTTGTGCCATATATAAACAACCATGAGTATCACCAAATACTATTTCCTGCACATAAATAGAAAAATACAGGTGCAACATGACTACCTAATAAAGATAAATATTTACACATTTCTGTACATATAAATACGTACATATTATTTAACATATAAATACAGAAAAGAAAACACTGAAAACGTGTGATAGCAGAGGAAGGTGGGAAGGAACTATAAAACAGGCTCACCTTATTGAAAGAGATATCGGAGACCCGCTTGTCCCACTGCCGCATCTCGCTTAACCTCAGAGTCCATGCAGTAGTGTTTGGTGAGTGTATGTGGTGTTCTCCAAGTTGATGCTCTGCAGATTTCTAGAAAAGACACACCTGCAAACAGCGCCATAGACTTGGATGTGGCTCTGGTGGAATGAGCACGGACCTTTGACGTTTGGCCCACTGGTTGATCACAGAAAACGATGGCACTCGATATCCATTCTGAGATGCTTTGTTTAGTGAGAGAGAAACCTTTTCTAGGTGCACTGTACGCTATAAAAAGCTGATTTGATTTGCAAAAGGATTTTGTTCTGTTCAGGTAAAGAGTGCAGAGTACGCTCCGCTGAAGTTTGTGGAGTTGGAAAAAATGATTTCAAAACGATTGGTTCATTAAGATGAAAGTCCGACTGAACCTTAGGAATGAACTTAGGGTTCATCCTTAGAATAACTCTGTTCTGTCATGTTTGATTAGTAGGAAAGGTTCCTGGGTATTAAATATCTGGAGTTTACTAACCCTTCTCGCTGAAGTAAGAGCTAGGAGGAGGGCGACTTTCCAGGATATGAACCTTATATCCGCTCTGTGAATAGGCTCAAACCGATGTTTCATTAATTGGGTTAGCACTGTATTCAGCTGCCATGTAGGAGGAGAGACCCGAACTGGAGAAAACATTCTGAACAGACCTTTGAGAAACTGTTTGACCAGCATGGTGGACCATAAAGATGGAACATTTTTCGATTTCCGGAAACTGAAAATAGCAGCTAAATGCGCATTAATTGATGCGTGAGCCAAGCCGGAGCAAGCCAAGTGTAGGAGATAAGGTAACATTTCATCTGGAGATGAATGGAGAGGATGAACTTTAGATGGTGCACACCAAATGCAGAATCCCTTCCGTTCGAGCGAATAAGTCTTGTTAGTGCCATCTGCTCATGCCCTAGAAAGCACATGTTGAAATTTTGGGGCTCAAATCCCATTTCAGAGAAATGGGATTTGGATGACATACTTGTTCCTGGTTCATCGTTGATAGGGATGGAAAGGGTTTGAGATGGATCGGAGGCTGCACTGAGAGTAGGTGAAGTTCTGTGTACCAATGCTGGTGAGGCCAAGCCGGGGCTATTAATATGTAATTGCAGGGTTCTGTCTTTGACTTTTTTAGTACTCTTGGAAGGAGAATAATAGGAGGAAAAGCGTGATCCAATATGCCGGACAAAGCTATTGAAAAGGCATTTTCAATAGCTTTGTCCGGCATATTGGATCACGCTTCTTCCAAAAGGCGGGATTGTAAGAGTGACTGCACCTGACTAGGCCCAGTTAGAGCTTGTGTCAATGGTTTTAGTGTCATTTTATGTGTTTCCTTCCTTGTTGACTGTCGTCGACGAGGGCGGCTGCTTCACAGCCAAATCTTGATTCGTTCACGAAATCACCGTCGTGGACGATGTATCGTTGGTGAGAAGAATTTTCGGCGACGCGGACAAAGTGGCTAACATCGCCGATACAATAGAAGTTAGCTATATCGTCGATGAGGGTCGTACCATCGACGGGGTCATATACGATGGGGAAATCAAAGTCACTGTCGAGAAGGTCGACGACGAGAGGTGCGCCGTCGACGGATGGGCCGTCATCGACAAATGGCTCTTCGATGACAACGATTTTGAAGAAACAATCTGTGTCGATTATACTGGAGCATGACCCGTCGAAGACTTCATCATCGCTGACGGAACAGTGACAGTAGTGACCATAGGCGCCGTGGGCGTGACCAAAACCACATCGAGAGAAGAGTTTCTCGTTGATGGGGTTATCGTTGACAAGCTGTCTGTCGGCAGAGCTGAAGTACGCTTCTTAAAAGTATGTTTTAGCTTCAGAGGACGAGTAGAAGGTTCTGAAGCTGGCTTTTTGGAAGACAATAACTTCTTTTCCTGGTGGGAAGTTTTGCTAACAGACTCAGCATGCTTCTGAGTAGTTTCAGATGATTTTTTAGATAACTTCTTGGGTGGCTGTGAAGATGTACCTGCAGGGTCATCTAAGGGTCTTTTAAGAGGCGTTTTGTAAGAAGTATCACTCTCCTCATCAGAAACCACAGTGTCTCTATTTGTAAGCCTCTGTAGCTACAAAAGAAGCCTTCCTTCCTGATCTTTCAAAGTTTTTGAAGAAATTGTCTGACAGATTAAAATCTTTAGGTTTATGTTCAGGATAAAGGCAGTCCTTGTGTGGATCATCAATATGTAACCCTTTCTTTCTGCAAGTGCCATAGGATCTGAAGAGACCTTTTGTTGTCATGATGGCTGTCAGTTTACTCCACCTCAACACAAACATACAAGATTGGTAGTATATCTGACTGAATAAAACACTGCTATCAAGAGTAGAAAAGAGAAAACTGAGCAGAGCTCAGAGGAGACTCACAACGTGCAGCAGAAAATCAGAGGGACTGGAGCTTCTCTCAGGAAGGTTCTACAGGGTGGTGTTAACTGATGGGCTCGTTCTAAGTTTGTGTCCTTTTTTATAAAAGGACAAGGATATGTTACAAAAACTTTAATGCCTAGGGCCTTATGTTCTATGTCTAATGGGACATTACTTTTAATAATACTGGGGGCTCCCAACTCGACGATGGTGAATGATTCAAGCATGTGTATCTATGAAAGTTCCAATACTGGAATAATTTCAGCATGCTCTAGATTGACACCTTTTTTTCCTTCCCTTAAAATGTGTCTGCATCTTTATTCTCTGCTTCATGGACTCCTCTCTGTCTCAACTCGGGTCCAATCTATACTATGATGATTTTTATTTTGTATTTTGCTTAGCCTGTTGCGCATGAATATCAGTTGAAAGTAAAACGTAGAGCACTCAGTCACCGTCTTCGGAATGTAGTAGTGTTACGTGCTGTATTAAAAAACCTGCTAAATAAACATCACTTTGCTTCTCCTGCACTTGACTGAATTAATCAGATTTTATACTAAGGCTGGAGGTTGGTCTGGCTGCTCCTTTCCTTTAGCGGGCAGATTTCCCTATAGTTACGCAAGGAAACATAACGTAAGGGTCTGAAACTCTGTTGCTCTTGGGTAGATTAATTAAAGAGTTTTCTAGTGGCTTAACAGTGCTACCAGTATCTGAGCTTCTGTTACTCCTGGGTGGACTCAATATAGAGTTGGTGATAACTTAGAACAGTTGCTACCATATGAACCTTTATTAAAACAGGTCACAATTAATGTGGTAATTATTCCGTTGCACGATTGCGGCCATTACCACCCTCTTTGCAACTTTCGTTCTGAAGCACCATGTTTACAGAACATCTGCAAAGCACTCTCAGTACCTCCCAAATCGGTTATACTTCAACTAACACACTGTTTTCAAGAAGGCACTCAGTAAGGGTACCTAAGATCCTGATGCACACCTGAGCACTTAGTGACCCAGTCAGTGGTATGAAACACAATAAATAAATAATACTATATATTTTGTGTACATATTTGGCAAGGAGCTAGCAACTATGCCACACAGCCTGTGAGGACTCTCTAAAGTCTAACAATAAAACCAAGAGTTAAAACACAATTGTAAGACTGCCCGCAGTAGTGCCTGCAGCAAACCGAATGAGACTCCACTAGTTGGAAGATATTACACCAGATCCATCAGCATTAAACAAAAAGTACTCCGCTCCTCCCACTAGATGTTGCATCCGCTGGGGTTTTAACTCAAAGTTTTTTTTAGCTTTTTTTAGAAACAGGGCTCCGATTGTTCAAGCAGACAGTTAAACTGTAATAAGTGGCCAACTAAATCGTACTGAAAAGAAAAAAAAAAGTTTCACCATGCACATAAACAAGTTTATTCTTGCAAAATGAAGGACAATCAACACATAGAATAATAGATTTGTTATACTTTTAATTTTCATTTTAAATACAAAAACATATCAACAGCATATACAAACATCTAATCAGAAATATACAGAAACAAATGTGATCGTCAGCAGTTGGCAATCAGTTCCAGACCGATGGCATCACTGGTTACTGCAACAAGCACAGAATGAAAAACTACATTATAAAAGCTATAGATAATATTAACTTTGATTTTCATTAAAAAGAAATGTGGTGATTGTTTCATAATAGAATTCAGTGAAAATCCATGCACACACCGGTCCAAGGACTGTTTAGCTGCTTCCAAACAAATTTGCCCATCATTCAATGGTACAAGTGATATCCCTACTCTGGCAGACAACTTATGCGAAATAACGCAATGTCTTAGCAAGGGAAGAATTAAAATCTCTATCTAAAATAATCTAGTTTACAGCAACCAATGAAATGCTCCTACTTCATTAAAATGCTACTTCAACAGATCCAACATCGAAAAGAAGAACTAAATATTTTAGGAAAGAATTAATCTTTGTTTTTGTTTGATGGCCCACAGTAAATAGCCCAACTAAACCACAAATTGCTACCCTTTCAGGTAGGAACGTATCAAGAGAACTGCTCAATTATTTGTAGAATTTTTTGTATTACTTGTGTTCAGTCTGTGTTTCACTAGTAAACTACCTTTATCGCTTTAATGTTTACACAAAATTTCCCTAAAGTTACTATTTTTGTATTGTACCACATATTTAATTTCTTAATGCAAAGTAGGTTTCATTGCTGGTTTTGAATTAAGTGGAGTGCCTGACAGAACCTGCTCCTTCATAAAAATGAATCAGCACAAGATTGAAGCCTTTCAGGACGCATGAATCATAGCAACGGTCTTCACACGCAGACATAGATCCATTCAGTAAAATGATGGTTGTTTGAGGTCACAGGATCAGGGCTCCATTGGGCTATGTTTTTTGTATGTTTTTTTAAGCACAGCTATTTGTAAATAACTTACTGAAAGTCTTTTGTTTGTTTTTTTAATCAAAATTCAGCTAGCAATGACCAAAACTATAGTATTTCAAACAGTAGGAGCAAAGCTTGATTTTGATTTTAATACAGACTTTGTTCAATGGCTTTAGTATCACTTTGAAAAAAAATCCAAAAGCTGTCTTCAGAAACAGAGCCAACCATAAATGTTAGAACCAAAAAAGTTCCTGAGGTAATCGTAAACCTTTTGTAAATTATAGTTTGAGACACAATCCATAAGATTTCATTGCCAGCACTACTACTGCAAAATGGTAGCTCTATAAAAAAACAAATACATAATATTAGAAGCTCTGCCATCTCAAATACTTTGCGGCAAACATGTAGCCTCCAACTCTGGATCCAATTACCAGCTTCACTATTATAACAGGTATATTTACAAATATAACAATGTTCTTCAACGCCAAGATCCTGCTGGGTGGCAATTGTAAGATTTGGTCCCCTCTCTCAGCCGAGCAATGGGATCATAAACCTGAAAGTCAAGTTTTAAATGAAGTCCTTTTAGCCACCAAGGAAAATGTGTTTAGGTCATTTTGCTTTTTCTACCAGTCTCTTCTGGAAAATACCTTTCCCTTCATCTCCCTGGCACCATAACCAGCCACTCGGGAATCACTGATACAATGCAATACATCTTGTAATAAACTACCTTTAACCAAAAAAAACCTAAGGATACGGAATCTGGCAGTGTGGCTTGTTTGTGGCCTTACCAACACTGACTTGGTATCTAACTCCTGAAAATCTGTGCACTGGCTACCATTAGTTTCGTATTATAAATTTAAAATCCTCTGCCCAACACATGGCTGCATTCACTGTTCTGGCCCTTCCTTTCAAGCTTAAAAAAAATTAGTTTGCATTGCCCTGCTCTTTGTAATACCTCCCCCTTCATCTAAAATTAGATATTCCAGTCTGAGGAGCTGTTCCTTCTCTATCATAGCATCTAAACTTTACAACGATCTTTCAACATTCATCTGCTGCACCAGTTTGCTTGTATTGAGCTCCTTCTCTTTTCCCAGAACCATGGTGCAACTGGTGGCCACACGTTTTATTCATATTCTTACATTCATACTCATTTACATGTGCAAAGCAATCTAGATTGATAGTACTTATGCTTTAGAAGTGTACTTTTTAAACAGACTATGGACATTACGGGACTGTCAGGATAGACTGATGAATAGACATTTGCAAAAGCTTTGTAAAGGCATGTATTAGGTTATTCCACAACATAGAGCAGAAAGAATATCCTAGTGGTCATGGCATCCAACATAACTGCAGCTACACCAAAGCTAACTAAAGTGGTTTTGTTCTCTTAAAATACTTTATATCATGAAAATATTTGGTTCTTATGGAACGATGAACAATTATTTGCCTTAATCATTTATCAGCCAAAATACTCTTTTCAAAGCACCATGTTTCCTTCATTTATACTTACTTTTGTATATTATTTTTTTAACATTTCCAAATTTGGGAGTTTCCACAATGCAGTCAAACAGATTGCAAAAGTAAGTTAAGAAGCACACTCAGGGTGGGATTAGAAGCAAAATCTGCAAAAAGTGTGCATGGACAGGGTAGGGGCTATGAAGGTGGTTTGAGTGGGACGGTTAGTAGGAGAAATAATGCTGTGCCTACGCACTTTTCAATAGACATTATAATAGTAACTACTAAAGAGACATTTTGGAGGTGATAGGATGGGATAGACAACACATACATGATCCCTTTAGCCAGCATCATCCACTCTCACAATATCAACGTCCTCTCCTAAGCCGATGACACGCAACACATTCTCTCATTCACAGACAAGACGCCCATTACTCAGATCAAATTCAAGGCCTGCATGACTTAAACCGCCCACTGGCAGAAGACCAACTGTCTAAAGCTAAACACTGACCAGACTGAAATTGTGATTTTTGGGAAAAAGCACATTACCGTGGCATTCCACCTGGTGGCTAACAGAGCTATGACTGACACCCACCCCTACCACGAACATTGGGATCAACAGCAAATTCAACATGGCCTCCCAAGTCTATGCCATCACCATCACCACATGCTTCCATACCCTGAAGATGCGGGGAAGATTTTTAAATGGCTCCCAATCAGCACCCGGAAAATAGTCCTGCACGCCTTTGTCACAAGCAAGCTGGACCACAGGAAGATCATCTTTGCCGAGATCAACAAAACAAACTCACCAGAAGGCTGCAGACCATTCAAAACTCAGCGACAATAATAACTTACAACCTCCCATGCTCCATTAACATCACCCCATTTACAAAACAAGCACAATTCAAACTACCCATATTTTCAAGGCACTACATAACATTGGTCCTGCATATTTCAACAATCGCATCTGCTTTAACAAACTTTTGAAACACCTCTGCTCATCCAGATACCTGCAACCCAAAGGACTCTCAAATTATTTCTCAGTGGAGAGAGCACACAGAGTCCCTGGCAGCAGACAGAAACCAGGGGCACCCTCTAGACCGATCCTGGCCCACATTTTTAACTTTAGGGACCGAGATGTAATTTTACAAAATGCAAGGATTGCTCCGCCAGTCCGCTTTGAGGACAAAACTATTACTTTCTTTCCCGACTACACGGCAGCAGTCACTAAACACCGCATGTTCGTGGAGGTTAAGAAAAAACTCAGAGGGAGCTGAAATACACAATGCTTTTCCCGGCACGTCGGAGAGTGGAGGCGGAAGGCAAGGTGTGGTTCTTCCACGCAATGGAGGAGGCCCGGGACTGGCTGGATGGGTGGCGCCCAGCAGCATCATCAGGGAAACAAGACAGAAGATCATGCCAAATGTCCGCAATGACTGCACGGCCTCACTAATGCTACTTCAATATCGCAGGACGGTCCACCTGAGCGGCACTGAACAGATGGAGACTAAAACCTGTGAATATACCGTGACAGGAACAAGATTGCTGCTTCTCTGCCCACAGGCCTATGATGTCCACCTGCTAGTATCTAGAAGAAAGGGAGGGAGCCCTGGCGTGGACAACTCACTGAACACTACTATTGCCACACGCTTACTTGCTTGGTGATGTTGAATTCAGGGTTAAAACAATCATTGCTTCATGATGAGACGAGGGAGGGGGTTGGTAGGAGTGACCGAATCCTACTAAGGTAACTGGGTATGGGATACAAGCGCTCTGCAAAGTTGGGGAGGCGGGTAGTTTTAAGTCAGTCATGCAGGGAGGCAGGGAGGGGGGTGGGACATGTTTTAAGGGGTACTTAACGTTTTGGGAACGTACCTTCTTTTGTTGGTATTGTTGTAATGGTTGCAGATCTGCAAACACCAAGACACAGTCTCCATGAGAACATATGTACATGTGACCTCCAATGTCTGGTCTGTGACAGTGACCCACGCAATGTACGACCTCACCTAACCCAATGACGCAACACACTAACACCACTGCTGTCGTTGGTCTCCTGGAATGTTAATGGTTTGAAGGACAAGGTAAAGAGGGGGTTGGTGTTACAATATCTAAAAAGCAGGGCCCCAGCAGTCACACTGCTACAGGAAACACTTTTAGTGGGATCCACGTGTAAAGCACTGGACCGATGGGGGTTTAAGCTCCTAGTACATTCGGAATTCACCTCAGGGTCCCGAGGGGTGGGTATCCTGGTTAGGAAGCAATTGCCTCTTATTGTTCACCGCACTTTCACAGATGATCAGGGTCGATTCGCTGCGACTTCGGTCCAATGGGAAGGTAGTCTAATTAATTTGGTGACAGTGTATATACCACCCGCCTTGCACTTGATGGCCTTTCAAGCCTTGGGCGCGTTCTTACTTGCGCTGCCAGAGGGAGACCGGATATTGGGGGGAGACTTTAACATGATGGTAGATGACGCAGTGGACCGTACACCCGCCCGACCTCAACACCGTCTCCGATCACGCGTGGCTGATTTCCTGGAGGCACATGGCTTGCTGGACATCTGGCGGTTTCAAAATCCACACAAGACAATATACCTTTCATTCAGGGGCACACAATAGCCTTTCCCGCACAGATTACATTCTTACAGCAATGGATAATATGGGAAGATTTGGGGCGGTTTCGCATCTGCCCAGGGGAATCTCTGATCACTCCCCGGTGACAGCGGAGTTTAGATTACATGGCCCCACCCAGCGTCGTATGTACCCCATATACCCGGGATTCCTACATAATCCTAAGATTCGGAAAGGTTTGCTGAACACAACTGTGCATTACTTTAAAGACAATGAAGCCTCGGTCTCCTCTCCGCTAATTTTATGGGAGGCGTACAAAACAGTTCTACGAGGTCAGGCCATAGCGCTCATAAAATAGAAAAGAAAAAAAAAAAAAAAAAAAAGAGATAGAAGCCTTCGAACAGGAAGTGCCCCATTTGGAGTCCCAACGTGCCGGGGACCCTTCAGATGCCAAAGCACATAGGCTGCGCACGAAACAACAGGAATATAAGGAATACCTTTGGGCAGATGCCAAGACCCACATAACAGCAGTTCAGCATAGGGCCTACGAATCAGGGGACAAATCCGGCAAACTTCTTGCCTGGTTAGATAAGAGGGATCGAGCGACTAGATGGGTGGCGGAGCTCAGGTTGGCAAATGGAGAATTAACATCAGACCCACAAAAGACAGTGACTACGGTCCAGGAAGCGCTCGGCTTCATTAGGGACATACGCATGCCGAGGCTCACGTCGGAGGAGGCCGACAGGCTGGATGTAGATATCACAGTTGATGAGCTCAAGCTGGTCATCCACAAGATACAGTCGAGTAAGGCCAGCGGCCCCAACGGCATTCCCATAGAACTATATAAACATACAGCACTCTATCTGTTGAAAATGTATGAAGCAGGCCGGGTCCAAGGCGAACCCCCTAGAGATCAGCGTATAGCTACCAAAGTGGCCATCCATAAACCTGGCAAACCAGGTGCGAATCATATCGGCCGATATCATTGATCAACGCGGAGGCCAAGATTCTGGCTAAAACGTTGGAGCTCAGACTGATCCCCTACCTCACTAAACTGGCCCACGCGTATCAATCGGGATTCATGCCTGGCAGGAATACAACCTTAAACCTTCGGCACCTACATGGCGTCCTGGGACGAAAGCATACAATACAGGAGGAAGCAGCGGTCCTGTCTCTTGACGCGAAAATGGCCTTTGATTTGGTGGAATGGGCATTTCTGTTCGCTGTCCACCAACACTTGGGGTTTGGATCGAAATTCTGTTCCTGGGTCCGCCTACTGTATGCTAACCCTATCGCACATGTGGTAGCCAATGGACACATATCACAGGAGTTTGCTCTGGGACGCAGAAAGGTTGCCTGCTGTCACCCCTTCTGTTCGCACTGGTCCTGGAGCCGTTGGCTGCATGGATTAGATGGGACCAAGTAATCCGGGGTCTAAACTGGAGGGAGGGATGGGAGGATCAGATCTCCCTCTATGCCGATGATGTTCTGTTACCCCCACACGATCCCTTCATGCACTGCTTAACATCTGTGAGGTGTTTGGGTCGGTGTCAGGGTATACAATTAATTGGGAGAAGTCCGTACTGTATATTCTGTGTGGACCGCCTCCCAGGCTGCCCGGGGGCTGCATGGTCCAGATAGTGACAGATAGCTTTAAATACCTTGGGCTATATGTAACGTCCGATCCAGAAGTATTCCTGGCACTCAATCTATAAGCACCGTTACCGAGGCTGTTAAACATTGGAGAGCATAGCCTCTCACCCTACTGGGCAGAGCGGCACTTTTTAAAATGATGGCCTTACCCAGGTTTCTATATGCCTTGAAGAACACACCCTGAGTTCCTGATTCATATTTTAGAGCAATAAACCCAGAAGTTACTACTCTCCTCTCGGATAGCAATCCGGCAAGAGTGGCCGCATGTAAACTGCATAGGAGCTGGTACGATGGGGGTATTGCTCCATCAGACGTCCGGGCATACTACTGGGCCTCCCAACTGGCAGTTATCAATCAGTGGATTCACACACCTGACACTGACCCTGCATATCGCCTAGACAGAGCGGCTCTGGGGACGGGGGAGTCAATAGGGTACTCTATAACAAACAGAAAACACTAGGCCTCATGGGACCGACAGCACACACTGTTCATGTTTGGCATACAGTGATACGGCACTTGGGATGGGTGGACAAGTTTAAATCTGCTTGAAGCTATTTCCATCAATTTATGAAACCCCCAATGTCTGCCGGGTGAGACTCAGCTGTATCCGGTGTTGGAGAAGCTGGGTCTGGAATAACAATCGTCCCACTCAGTACCCTGGTCCGGCCTGGTGATATCGCCCTGATCCTCTTCCGAGGAATCAATCTGCACCTCTGGAACCACCGGAGGTATGACTGGACTGGTTAATTGAGGCTGTGAAACCATCTGGGACAATGGTCTTGGCGAAGACACAAAACGAGCTGGCGGAGCAGAAACAGTCTGCGTCAAAGGAAGTGAAGGAGGAGGTGGCTGGGAGAATCTCCTCCTATAGTCCATCAACATGTCTTGAAGATCCGTCAAGAGGGAAGAAGGTACAGAAACCATCTCCTGTCTAGGGTCTCCCCGACATTGAAAAGGGTGATGATATGAGTGCCCATGAAGGTATTCACCTTCAGAATCAGTGTCCTGGTACTGGACTAGAAGCTGTGAGGGGCTATTGGCATAGTCAAAAGAATCATCCTCTCCCTCGGAATAGTCTTCCTCCTCCAGGAACAGCGCAGGAGGCAGAGGGGTATTCTCTTCAAAGAAATAGTGATTTTCTCCGTCGGCGAAGACCTAGTCGGCGGTATCGTCGACGGTGGAGAAGAAAGAGAAATTGTTGTCCACAAGGTCATCGACGGAAGACCCACTGACGTGCAGATCGTCGGCGAAGAGATGGGCGTCGTCGACACAGGCGTAGACGAGACGGTCGACACTCCCGCTGTTGTCGTCGTCACCATTGTTAAAGCTCTCGTCGACGTCATTGCAGCTATCGTCGTCGACACCTTAACCTGCACCTTTGAAACCTTTGTCGACGGAGTCTTTCGCAGCGTCGTAGACGATTGACTATTCTTGTCAGACTTCTCAGATGACAGAGAAGAAGGCTTTTTAAAAGGTTTATCAGACTTTGCCATTACTCCTGCTGAAGGTAGTGCTTCCCTCTCCTTTGCACCATGGTGAGGAGATTCGCTAGGACTCCGGCTCTGAGACTCATGGGGGGTCTTTTTTGAGGCCTTTGCGTGACAGTCTGTAGATGGTGAAGGGGAAGCCCTACCCCTCTTCCCTGACCTTCTGGACAAAGTGGCAGATGATGAATCCTCGCCGTCACTTGACAGGGTTTCCTTTCTCGACTTCAGCTTGTGGAGCCAGGTGAGAAGGCGACCCTCACGGTCCCGGAGAGTCTTTGTGGAAAAGGTGCGGCAGATCTTGCAGTCCGGTGCCTTGTGGTCAGGATACAGGCAGTAGATGCAGTCTTTATGCCTGTCCTCCACATTCAACCTTTTCTTGCCACAGGTGGAACAAGCCTTAAAAAGGGCTTTTTTCTCTTTGTCAGACATTCCAAAAGAAATCTCAAACAATTCTGAAGAAAAAACTGCTGAAAAAACAGTAGAGTAGAGTTGAAATGAGCAGAGCTCAAAAGAGACTCCCTAAGCACAACGTGCAGTAGAAAATCTGAGGCTCTGAGGTTCTCTCAGGAAGCTTCTGTGGGGGTGAGGCTGTTCTAATTGGCTGTTGCATTATTTTGGTCTCTTTTACAAAAAGAGGTAGATATGCTACAAAATGAGATGAGGCCTAGGCCTTTTCTTCTTTTTTTGTACCTACGGCTATGTTTTTTTTGTATTTACCGAGACTCCCATTCCGAAGATGGGGAATGATACAAGCTATGGGAATCTATGAAAAGGTCCAATACTGGAGTAATCACGCAATACACACCACTGTGGGACACCGGCAGACTGGGCACCCTGGGGAAGAGCAAGGGGTTTCAAAAGTGGGACTTGATAGGAATCTCCCGGCCGGGGGGATCTCTGGAAAGAGGGGAAAGCGGTCACCTTTGCCTACCTGCAGGAACACCACGAAATGGTACCCGGTGAAGTTTCGATATATGCAAATTAAACATGCACTAGACGCAGCTATTCCAGTAGCGGAGGTACTCTCTGAATCGTCCCCCTTAGAGGACCGACTGTTAACAGACTACTTGGACAAGAAAGCAAATTCTCTTACCTACCGGAAAATTGTCAATAATCAAAAGGACCACCTATTGCGGCACCGGGTGGTCTGGCAGGCGGAGGTCGGGGACTTAGATGACACCGACTGGCAGGATGCGATTGCATCGCCCAGAGTGGTAGCGGTCTCCTCCATTCTGCGTTTGGTACAGCTAAAAATACTACATAGGACCTTTTACACACGGGTGACAATACATAAGATAGGCAGAGCCATAGACCCGCACTGTCTGCACCAATGAGATGAATTAGGCACATTTTATCATACTTTGTGAGAGTGTCCACTGATCACACTATACTGGACGGCAGTGATAGATATTATCACAGAGGTCAGCGAGAACCCAGTCCTGTTTGATCCCAGGTGTTGCCTATTGAGCATATGGGCGCCAACGGACCTCAACCAGATCAACAGTGGGCAACAACGGGGATAATGATTGCTAAGCGGAATATAGTCCAGAAATTGGGGCGGCGCAAACTTCAACCCTGATAGAGTGGTGCAGAGATATGGACATGGTTATGGTGGCTGAGAAGGCTACATATAGTCACAGAGGGTGCCCAAAAAAATGGGGGAGTGTGGGGCAAGTGGAATACCTAGAGGTCATATATGTACCCCTCCTGTTGCAGATCGAGACTCGGATGATGAGGTATAATATTTGTAACTGTAGAACTAATGTATCATTATGTACGATGTTGATTGGTGCGACTGAAAGTATAATCTCCTCCAAAAGAAATGTAATTGCAGATCTTGTTGGTTGTATAATAAAATGTTTTTACATTTTTTTTTTTTTTTTTAAAACATTGCAAATGAATAGCATCTAGAAAATGTAAGGTGCTTGAACCCCAGCAATAGCTCTGGTCTCCAAGACTGCCACAAATACATAAATAACATCACAGCAGATATTGTAAGTACTCTACAATTATGAAAAACCAGGATATTTCCTCCAACACTTTCCCTCTGCCAAACATCTCTAATCCTGCCAGGATCCCATTGGTCCTACATAAATGCGGATGACTGCTATATCTGTAACATTTGAATTGCTGCTACTAGGAGAATATTAGATTCACTCCATACACCATTCTTGATCTTGCCGTATTCATGACTAGTTTTCCTTCAGTGCTCCTGGGCCAGTGCTAATCAATGTAACCTCAATCACATCAACATGGCTGGTAACTCTCTGAAGCGCCTAGAAATAACTGAGTTGTGCACTGTGTGCTATACAAACATAGCACCTTTAATGGGGAGGAGTTGAGAAACAATTGCCACAAACTGCATTACGCAAAATCTGTGTAGCTGATACTTTACAATACTCTCCGTAATAGCAAGACGTTAAGCAAATTTAAAATACACCGAGTACAACAGACTTACATGAGACAACCCCGTGGTGCCAGCATCATGTTTAGTATTGCACGATTCAAGAAGAAGTTGTACAACATTCAAATTGTAAATAGGAACCTCCAACCTTTTACATTGGTTATTTATATTTTCTTTCTGTTTAGCTATATTCCAAACTACAATATGTTTTTTCAAAGTATGTCTTTATCTACATCAATATATCAAATGCAAAACAACCATTTAAGGAATCAGCGTGTTAATTGAAGATGTTTTACACAAGAACTATGCTTTTATATGTTGGAGGAAGAGAGGCTAAGGATGAAGGCAAAATATATTGGATAGTTCTTTATATCCTGCCATAGCCGATTTTATCTCGCACCCCTCAAACCTCACAAATCTCTGCACATTGTCCGCTTATTGCAGTTCCACTCAGACATTTGTACCTCTAGTCCTATTTTATTGCCTACCCTACAGCTTTAGGAGGATTAGGGGTATTCTTGCCCTGAAAACATTGTGTTCTTCACTTTCAATGGTTTGCTTTCCAAGGAACTGAACATATGCCGGTAAGACAGTAAATTATCTTTCATGAATTCTACACAAGCACAACACTGAACCTTAAAACACAACAAGGAACTTTACTTAGATTAACAATAGTGGTAAGTGCATTATTAGGTTTAACAAACCAGTCTTCAATTTAATACTTACACAGTATTATTTGTGTGCATGAAAAGATTTTCAAATCTGAACCAAATTAGCTTTTAGTCTTCGCTACAGTCGACCTTTTTTTTTTGGCAAAGCTTCATTTATTAACAGGTATATAAAAAACTTAAATATACAGACTTTTCAAAGTTCTTTTTTTAATCTATTAAAATAACTGCTAAAGTTTGATATTCTTTCCATTTCCCTTCAAAAATAGTTTAAAAGTGCAAATAGTTTCATACCATAAAAATATAATTTTCTTATATCAAAGTGCATTTCCAGTTTAAACCTATGATTGAATAAACCGTGATTTCTTGAATGTGAACCTTTGGAATGAACTGGAACTCTTGGATCTCTTAAGTACCTGTACAGAGGTATATATATTTTTTTAAGTCTGAATGTCAAAAGCATTGTGCATGCTGGCATAAATAATCAAACCGAAATCGCTTGGAGGCAATGCTGCTGTCATCTGGAATATTCTCTTTGTCTTGGATGTCAGTGAAGACTTCATTGCAGCAGTATCTGATTTTGCCTTCTTCAGCCTTTTGCGTTTGTTCATCAGATTGCGAAGTTCTTTCATAACTCATATAACTGGGATATGTTAATTCCCCTTGTCGGAGCCAAGAGTGCGAAAGACAGGCCTCTGCAGTCGCTCTGTCCCTGTAAGAAAAGCAACACTAATTTAAGGGTGATTACAAGTTTTGTAAATTCATTGATTTCATTAACTGAAACTGCTGTAGAGCGAACACATATTGGGGAAAAAAGTTACTTATCTGCAACACCGGTTCTGATGGATACATCTGCCAGTGGATTCCTCACCTTGTGAATATCCCCTGCGCCAGCAACATTCGGAAACTTTTGTAGCAGTCCACGCCGATGAGGTCGAAGACGACATAACAGAGACACAGCTCCGCTCGTGACTCCGCTGACATCACCGGCTCCATAAGAAGACCTCGTCGGCGTGATGACGTCAGTTCCCTTTTTTCCGCACCGTCAACGCCAACGGATTTCGGGAATCTCTCTCTGTAGCTATTTAATTTAATTTAATTGTGGGTTTATATAGCGCTAGAATCGACTCCCGGAGGAGTATCTCCGCGCTTCGACCGCTGGGGAACCCGTCCTGGCTCACCCTGAGAGATGGTCCCTAATGGGTATCTCTAAGGTGCGACCAAGCATCCCCGGCGGTCTGGGGGGGCCGTTGTGAAGATGAGGCAAGCTAATGCCCAGAGTTGCTGAGTGTGGTCCCTGACTGGAGTAGGCACCGAGGCGAGAATTATCGAGCCCGCTGACCCTGGTCCACGACCCTGCCGCGTCGGGAATCCAACCCTGGTCCCGGGCCGTCCTCTGCTTACGGGTCTGCCGCCTCTAACCAGTGAGCCACACCTCTCCACCACTACAACACTATACTTGTTACTTTGTTTTCTGCTGGTTTCTCTTGGATCTCTTCAGCTGAAATGTCGACAAAGAAGTCTGGATTTAAACCTTGTCGAGAATGTGGGAAACGCATGTCGATTACGGATCCGCATGACGACTGCGTGTGGTGCCAGTCATCGGACCATGATCTGGAAAGATGTTCTTGCTGCCGCAAGATGAGCTCCAAGGCTGTTAAGGAGAAGGAAGCAAAGCTCTTCATTGCTAAGATGAAGAAAGAAAAAAGAGGCCGGAGAAAATCGAGGTCTAGGTCAAGATCGAGGTGGAGGTCGGCGTATGCTTCTAAATCCAGGAAGCACAATAAAAAAGAGGAGGCATTCTTCTCGACGTCACTCGGATAGGGACGCGGCTCCGAGATCGACATCGTCCTCCCGACGCCGTAAGGACTTAGTATCTCCTTCGCCTGTTCCAGATTCTCCTATTGGCCTGTCGTCACCTGTGGCTTCACCGGAGCATTCTCCGGCCCGGCTCCATCTCCGACTCCATTCCCGGCTTCGTCTCCGGTCCCGTGCGAGGAGCCTCCTTCTCCGGCTGAGCCTTCGGCTCCACTGATTCCACCGTCGGCGCCGGTCGGCCTGAGTCCGGTGATGCCTGAACAATATCCTGCGTTTCCAGGACCAGGTCAGGACCCTACGCATTATCTTAATGCTATGTACGGAGTCTTCTCCAGAGCCATGTACCCCTCTGGTGCACCTTCGGGTCCTATGGCCTTCAGTTTGGGAGTTCCCCAAGCCTATCCTCAGGCTCCCCTCATGCCATTTTTTCCGGTGACGCTGTCTTGGCATCTACCGGCGCCGAGGACATCGATGCAGCTCCCTTCTTCACCGGCGCCGACTCGACCTCATTCGACGCCGGCTGGTCCATCGGATCCACACTCGGCTCCGGCGCCGTCAGATTCGGTCACGGCGCCGCCGACTCCGGTTGTGAGGATCAGGTCTAGGAGGGAGGCCCAAAGGGTGCTGGATGAACAAAGGTACCTGATGGAGGAAGTAGAGGAAGGGGTACTCAAGGAATCGGACGATGTGTTTGATGAGTTGAAGGAGGCTAGTGGTCTGGACTTATCACCGGAATTGGATATTACTCCTCCTTCTGATGTTCCTTCAAAGGATGTGGCACCATACCATGCTGTTATAAAGAAGGCAGCTGAACGAATATGCTACTTACCAGTATGCATCTGTTCTTGGCATGTAGGGCTGCTGACATTCATATCTGTGCATAGATCGCCGCCTAGTGTTGGGTCCGGATGATTGCACATTGTTGTCCTGGGAGAGTCTTTGAAGTATCACGAGATAGGTGGCTCCTCCCCTGGACCACAGTGCGCATGGGCATCCTCTCCATCCTCAGATTGTTTTTCGCCATTGTGGCAGTGATGGAGTAGATACAGTAAGTGATGACCATGCTATACAGTAATTCTGAGTGCTGCAGCCGCCACAGGCGCCGGAGAGGAGGGTGGGCGATATGAATGTCAGCAGCCCTACATGCCAAGAACAGATGCATACTGGTAAGTAGCATATTCGGTTCGAGGCATGTGGGCTGCTGAATTCATATCTGTGCATAGATTATATAGCAGTCCCTCCATTAGCGGCGGCTGCCCGTGCCAGCTGCAGCAGTCTGAAAAAGGGTCTTGAGAACAGCCTGTCCTACAGCTGCCTGCTGTTTCGAGTGTACATCTACACAGTAGTGTTTGGTAAATGTATGTATAGTGGACCATTTGGCTGCTCTACATATTTCTTCTAAAGGAATGTTCCCTAGGAAAGCTATGGACGCCTCTAACTTTCGTGTTGAGTGGGCTCTTGGAGGAATCGTTAATGTGCGTTTAGCTTTTTTATAGCAAATTTGAATACATGTAACGATCCATCTGGCTATCCATCTGGCTATCCCTGCTTTGGAAATTGCGTTGCCCTTGTGTTGTGGAGAAAAGGCAACGAACAGTTGTTTTGTTTTCCTAAAATCCTTTGTTCTGTCTATATAGTACATGAGGGCCCTCTTTACATCTAGTGTATGGAGCATTCTCTCTGCGACATTTTCTGGATTTGGAAAGAACAGGCAGTTCAATAGTCTGATTCATGTGGAACTGCGATATCACTTTAGGCATGAATGTGGGGTTGGTACGTAGTACGACTCTGTTTGCGTGAACCTGTATGAATGGCTCTTGAATGGTTAGTGCCTGGAGTTCACTAACTCTTCTTAATGAAGTGATTGCCACTAAGAAAGCTACTTTCCAGGTGAGGAATTGAATCTCACATGAATGTAGAGGTTCAAAAGGTGGACCCATCAATCTGGTGAGGACCACATTGAGGTTCCACACTGGTGCCGGTGGGTGTCTTGGAGGAATCACTCTTTTCAGTCCCTCTAAGAAGGCTTTGATGGCAGGCACTCTGAATAAAGAGAGGTGCTGCCTGTTCTGAAGATAGGCTGCTATTGCGGTTAGAGGTATACGTATGGAGCTGTATGCTAGATTGCACCGGTATAAGTGTAACAGGTAACAAATGATGTTCTGAATGGATGCATTCAGCGGATTAATGTCATTGTTTTTACGGTAAATGACAAATCTTTTCCATTTAGCCGCATAGCAAGCTCTGGTCGTGGGTCTCCTGGCCTCCTTGATGATATTCATACATTCTGGAGGCAGGTTCAGGTAGCCAAACTCTAAGACTTCAGGAGCCATATCGCCAGGTTCAGCTGTTGTGGATCTGGGTGCTTAATTTCGCCATGGTTCTGCGTTAAAAGTCTGGGTGTTAGCCGCAGTCTTTGATGCGGCACCACGGAAAGTTCTAGAAACATGGTGTACCATGGCTGGCGTGCCCACGTTGGAGCAACCAGGATGAGTGTCATGGAGTGTTGCCTTAGTTTGCGTGCCACTAGCGGTATTAATGGCGCTGGGGGAACAGCGTACGGAAATCTGCCTGACCAGTTCATCCATATCGCATTGCCCTGCGACTGTGGATGGGGGAACCTGGCGGCAAAGCTTTGGCATTTTGCGTTTTCCCTTGTGGCGAATAGGTCCATCTCTGGATGACCCCACTGCTGGAAGTACGGTTGGAGTACTGATGGATGTAGCTCCCACTCGTGCATTTGGTGGCTGTGTCTGCTGAGCAGATCCGCCATCTGGTTGTTTTTGCCCGGGAGGTGTTCCGCCATGAGGAAGATGTTTCTCTGAATGGCCCACTTCCACATGCTCTGAGCCAGATGAGACAACTGTGGAGAGTGTGTTCCTCCCTGCTTCTGTATGTAGTACATGGCAGTCATGTTGTCCGTCCGGATCAACACGACTTTGTTGCAGAAGTGTACTTTGAATGCCTTCATTGCCAGGAAGATTGCCATCAGTTCCAGAAGGTTGATGTGCATCTTCTTTTGCTGTGTCGTCCATAGTCCCTGCACTGTGTAATTGAGTACATGAGCTCCCCATCCCTGGAGAGACGCGTCCGCCGTCAGTATGATTTGTGGAACAGGCTCTTGGAACGGTCAGCCCTTGCAGAGGTTTTGTGGATTCCACCAATGCAGAGAGTTGTATGCCCGACCGCTCACCAACACTAGGTCTTTTAACTGTCCTTGAGCTTGATTCCACTGACGTGCTAAGCACTCCTGAAGCGGGCGCATATGGAATCTCGCGTGCGGGACTATGAAGATGCAGGAGGCCATCATGCCTATCAACTGCATGAACACTCGCGCTGGGAGGGAGTGTTGAGGTCTGAACTTCTTTATCAGCAGTTGCATGCTGTTGATCCTCACTAAATTTGTCTGAGCTGTGGCTGCTAGAGTCTATGGTCGCGACCAGGTACTGCCGTACGTGGGCGGGTTGAAGATGTGACTTTGGATAATTTAGTGAGAATCCCAGACTGTGAAGAAGGTGGATGGTGTGGGATATGTGGCTGGCACACTGCTGGGCTGACTTTGCCTGAATAAGCCAGTCGTCCAGGTAAGGGAAGATGTGAATGTGCTGTCTCCTTAAGTGTGCAGCCACTGTCGCCAGGCACTTGGTAAAGACCCTGGGCGCTGTTGTTACTCCGAAAGGGAGGACTTTGAACTGATAATGTTGATCCTGAATAGTGAACCTGAGATATTTTCTGTGTGATGGGTGTATGGGTATGTGGAAATACGCATCCTTTAAATCTAGTGTTGCTAGGAAGTCTCCCTGATTGAGTAATGGCAGAACCTGCTGGAGGGTGAGCATATGAAAATGCTCTGACAGAATGTATTGGTTGAGAGGTCGTAGGTCCAGTATAGGTCTTAGAGACCCGTCCTTTTTTGGGATTAAGAAGTACAGAGAGTACACCCCTGACCCACGTTGTTCTACAGGCACGAGCTCTATGGCTCCTTTCTGCAGCATACTTAGTACTTCCTGCTGCAATAATGTTAAATGCTCTGCGGACATAGGACGGTGTCTTGGTGGTATGTTGGGTGGATTGGATGTTAATTCCAGACAATAACCGTACTGGACAATTTCTCTGACCCACCTGTCTGTGGTGATGGATCTCCAGACTGGCAGGAACTGTTGGAGTCTCCCCCCGACTGGTGTTATGTGGTCGGGGGGCAGTGACAAGACGTCACTGTTTGTTATTGGCGGAGGACCTGGTGTTGTTGTTTCCTCGTCCTCTGCCTTTGGTGCTGGATCCACGATATCCACCCCTATTGGTCTTATTATAGGTACCCTGGGTACCTCCTTTATTGTACTGCTGCTGGGACCCCTGACCTCTAGCTGCTTCTCTATTCCCGGGGCGACGAAAGGAGCCACTCCGAAACTGCTGCGACTATAGAGCCCCCATAGATTTTGCAGTTTCAGTGTCCTTTTTATCTTTTCTAGTGTAGTGTCAACCTCGGGGCCAAATAAAAAGTCTGGGTTGACTGGTTGATTCAGGATATTAGTTTGAATTTCAGGTTTGAAACCCGATATTCTCAACCAGGCGTGCCTCCTCAACATCACACTAGTGTTGATTGCCCTTGCTGCAGTGTCAGCTGCATCTAGTGCGCATTTGATGGACGCATTTGTAATGAGTTTTCCCTCTCTGATGAGGAGCTCCGCTCCATCTTTGTAGTCATCTGGTAGGTGTTCTATCAGTGTTTCTAGGGTATCGTAGTGTGACCTGTCGTATCTGGCCAGGAGTGCCTGAGTGTTGGCAATGCGCCAGATGTTTGCTGCTTGTACTGCTACCCTTTTTCCAGATGTTTCTAGCACTTTGGACTCTTTGTCCGGAGAAGGAGCATCACCGGTAGTTTGCGAGTTAGCTCCTTTGCGAGCATTAGAAACTACCATAGAGTCCAACGGCAATTGACCCTTAATGTACATTGGGTCTCCTGGGGCTGGTTTGTATTTTTGTTTCTATTCTCGGGTTTAATACCTGTGCTCTGGTTGTCTCCTTAAAGATGTCCTTAGCATGTTTAATAACCCCTTTTAGCATTGGTAGAGTCTTGACTGTTCTTTCTGATGTTGAGAACGTGTCCACCAAGAAATCCTCTTCCACAGAGTCAGAATGAAGTTCCACTCAGTGATTGGCAGCCGCTCTTTCAATGAGGGCGTTAAAAGCAGCAGTATCTTCAGTGGGAGATGTTTTTATATTATAAATATGAGTGTCAGGAGCATGTTGTGGGTCTCCTGGGTCATTAGAGTCTCCCCATGTTTGATCCTGGTCTTGCTGTTGTTCATCAGGGTCAATATCTACAGGATAAGTGTTATCCTCATTATAGCCCTCTCCTGCATCCGCCTCCGAGTGTGCGGGAGAAAAGGATTGTGGTTCCTGGTGATATGTTTGGCAAGGTTCCCGAAGCACTGGTGTGGAACCTGACGCCATTTTATTTTTCAGTGGAATTTTGTATGATTCCAAAGTCTTTTCTGGGATAATTTTCCGCTTGCGGAACAATAGTCTACCAGTGTCTACGTCGATAAACTGGTCCTGTGAGTCTTCGACATCTGTTCTTTCTGTCGACACTGTTCCTGGTTGTTCGATACTCTTCCTAAGTTCGAATATTTTAGGTGTCCCCGGTGGTGGCAATCCAAACTTGATCGGTGTCGGCGCCGAGTGAGCCTTGGCGACCTTCTTTGGTTCGGGACCCGTTTTCGTTTCGAGATTTTCCCGTTCCCTGATGCGCTTTAGGGACTCCGATACCAGTTTTAACGTGAATGTCGACGGTGCTTTCGATCCGACAGGCTCTTTGGAGACAGGCCTCGACGCGGTCTCTTTCCTGTCTTCGGGGCTTCGATCTGATCAGCACTCCCCGGTGTTGAGGTAGTCGGATCGACCACCTTGACCTTGGTCTTTGGTGCCCCAACCTTCGGTGCTATAGGCCTCTGCGTTTTCTCGGTCCCGAAGTCCTTTCTTGGTTTTTCGGCTCCGATGTCTTTCTTTTGTGTCGACGGATTGGAAGGTTTCGATGCCTTCGATCCGACCTGAATGAGATCAGTTGCACTTTCGGTTTTGATTTGACCGGTACAGGTTTTGGTTTCGATTTCACAGAATCGATTCCAGTCTTTTTTGATATTTCTGGCTCTTTTGAAATGTTCGAAGCCGGGCCTTCAGGCGGGGCTGTAGAACGATCGGACCGTTGTTGGGTAAGGCCCGCAGGCGATCCCTCGACCTGAGCCTTATCAAGACTATCTCCCTGGGCCTCCGCATCGACGGATTGGCCTAGCTCCTCGCCTGAGCTATCTTCCTCGGCCCCAAGGGCCTCATCGTTGTCTCTTACCTCGTCGACGACGTCTTCTTCCTGGAAGATTTCCTCATCTTCGTCGTCATATTCGGAGTTCTGCTCTGAAGCAGGGTCCGATTGTTCTTGAACATCCTGCTCTTCAACGTCTTCGAATTGTTCTACCTCTTTGACGCTCTCGGCTTCTTCATCCTCGGTACTGAATATGTTAACCGGGTTAGGCGCCAATGTCCTGGCCTCCAATCGAGCCGCTCGTCGATTCCGAAGGGTTTTCTTTGACCGGAACCGGGCGCAGGCCATACATTTGGTCTCATCATGATCCGGTGATAAACATTTGTTACACACCGGATGGACATCGACGTGTGGATATTTTGCGTGGCATAGAGGACATCTCTTGAAGGGAGTCCTCGATTCCATCTTCGAGCGTCGATCGATGTTCGGACCGAACTCTATCCGATAAAGGTGAATAAGTTCGAAAACAAGTATAATCTATCGATACCGAACGCAAACGATTCCGACGAGATCTAAGGAGGAGCCACCTATCTCGGGATACTTCAAAGACTCTCCCAGGACAACAATGTGCAATCATCCGGACCCAACACTAGGCGGCGATCTATGCACAGATATGAATTCAGCAGCCCTCATGCCTCGAACCTTTTAGATCTACAATTGCCTTCTGCAGAGTTCAAACCTAACATCCTTACAGAAGATCTGCACTCTCCTTCTGCTGTTTCGGAGCCTTTACTTCCTTTTAATGACGCCTTTATAGAGCCAGTAATGGAGGTGTGGCGTAAGCCCTTTTCTGCTCCGGCAGTCTCTAAAGTTATTGCCAGGAGGTATAGGTCAGCTCCGGGGGACCCAGACATTTTGACATCTCACCCATCTCCGGAAAGTCTGGTGGTTCAGGCTGCCTGTTCCAAAAAATCATCAGGTTCTTCCCCCCCCCCCCCCCCCCCCCCCCAAGTCCCGAGTGACAGGGAGGCGAAGAAATTGGATCAGTCAGCCAAGAAGGTCTTCGTTTCTGCCAGCATGGCCCTTAAGTCGACGAATGCCACCTGTCTTTTGGGCTGGCATATCCATGCACTTATGGACTCAGCAAAGCAGCTAGCCCCGAAGCGGTCAGAAGAGGATAGGTTAAGTTCAAATGAGGTCCTTTCGGATACTCAAGCGGCGGCACGTCAGGTAATCCAAAGTGGCTTGGATACAGCTGACTCGGTTGCAAGAGTCATGGGATCTTCTGTTGCCACCAGGAGGAGTGCGTGGCTTAAATCTTCAGAATTCTCCCCTGATGTCCAGTCAACGCTATTGGACTTGCCTTTTGATGACTCCGGACTCTTTGGCAAGAAAGCGGATGCTGCGCTTGAACGGTTTAAAGAGAGTAAGGCCACGGCTAAATCTTTGGGCCTTCAATCTCACCCGAAATGTTCGTTCAAGAGGTACAGGGGCTTTGGAAGATCGCCCTTTCGTTCTTACAGACAGCCCCAGCAGCAGCAGCAAAGCACTCTGCATAAGAGCTGCCGAGGCAGAATCAGGGGTCGCACTCGAGGTCGACAGCTCTCCTCCTCCTCCTCTTCCTCCTCAGCCCCTCCCACCACTGCAAAGCAGCCCTAGATCCACCATTCTGGATCACGCTGGTCCTGTGGGGGGCCGGCTTACCCATTTTCTACAAGATTGGGAATTGGTTACTACAGACCTTTGGGTTCTAGATCTTGTAGAAAATGGGTACGCCCTTCCCTTTCGGGAATTTCCTCCAAATTACCCTCCTTGTCAAGGGGCTTGCTCAGAGGATCACCGTGAAGTCCTAACGTTACTAAAAAAAAGGTGCGATAGAGGTGGTTCCAGAGCAGGAGAGGGGTCAGGGATGCTACTCCCGGTATTTCTGGATTCCGAAAAAGGACGGCAGATTGCGTCCAATATTGGACCTCAGGATCTTGAATTTTTTTCTGAGGCAAGAGAAGTTCAAGATGCTCACCCTTGCGCAGGTTCTTCAAGCGCTGCAACAGGAGGACTGGATGGTGTCGATCGACTTGCAGGATGCGTATTTCCACATCCCCAGCCTGAAGTCGCACAGGAAGTATCTCCGGTTTACGGTAGGGTCGCAGCATTATCAATTTGCGGTCCTTCCGTTTGGTCTTACTACTGCACCTAGAGTCTTCACGAAGGTGATGGCAGTGGTGGCAGCCCATCTCAGAAGGTCGGGGATTTCAGTTTTCCCCTATCTGGATGACTGGCTGATCAAAGCGTAGTCGCCAGAGAAGGTGCTTCCTCATCTGCAGGTTACAACTCAGCTGTTGTACAAATTGGGTTTTTTGATAAACGTACCCAAATCTCACCTGGTGCCCACTCAGCGCAACCTGTTCATAGGGGCGGTACTGGACACTACTGTGTGCCGGGCATTCCCTCCTCCACAAAGGATTCTCGACATACAGGAAATGATTCCCTTGTTTTACAATGGAGCGGTCGTTCCAGTCCTGAAGGTCCTTCGCCTGCTTGGTCTGTTTGCTTCCTGCATTCTGTTGGTCAACCATGCACGCTGGCACGAGGGCCCTCTAGTGGTGCCTCCGCAGGCAGTGGTATCAGCACAAAGGAGATCTCAGGGAGTCTGTGAGGATCTCCGAAGAAACTGCAGCAAATCTGTCTTGGTTGGAGCGTGGAGGGCAATCTGTCTCAAGGAAAGCCCTTTCATCTACCTCCATCGGTGGCCACAGTAATAACGGATGCATCCACTTTAGGGTGGGGTGCTCATTTGGGGGATCTGGAGATCAAGGGTCTTTGGTCTCCGGAGTAAAGGTTGCTTCACATCAACCTTCTGGAATTGCGGGCGATGCGTTTGGCGCTCATGGCCTTTCTCCCTTCCCTTTGCGGTCAGTCGGTTCAAGTCCTGACGGACAACACTGCCGCGATGTGGTATGTCAACAAGCAAGGAGGAGTGGGGTCTCTTTGTCTCTGCAGAGAGGCTCTGCGTCTCTGGTCCTGGGCTCAGGATCATCAGATTTGTCTGAAGGCAAATCATCTGGACGGGGTTCTGAACGTACGTGCAGACAGTCTCAGTCGGCAGTTCTCCGCCGACCACGAGTGGAGGCTTCATCCAGAGGTGGTTCGTCACGTTTTCCGGATGTGGGGAACCCCTCGGGTGGACCTGTTTGCCACTCACGAGAATGCTCACTGCCCGTCATTCTGCAGTCTCCAGTATCCGATTCAGGGAGCGTTGGGGGACGCGTTTCAGTTGGGATGGGACTCGCATCTCCTTTACGCGTTTCCTCCCATACCCTTGTTTCTTCGGGTTCTGAGGAAGAATCGCCAAGACCGGGCCCAAGTCATATTGATCGCCCCGGATTGGCCAAGAAGGGTGGGGTACACAGATCTTCTCCACTTCTCCTCGTGCCCTCCGCTCCGTCTCCCTCTGAGGGCAGACCTCCTCTCGCAGTCGGAGGGACAGGTTCTACACCCCCACCTCCAGAGCTTACACCTTCATGCCTGGAGATTGAACGGGGCAGCCTGAATTCTTTTTCTCTCCCGCCAGATGTGGTAGATGTAATTTTGTCTGCCAGACATCATTCCACCAAATCTATCTATTCCTATAGGTGGTCTAAATTTGTGCTCTGGTGTGGGGAGAAGTCAATTGATCCTTTGAGGGCTCGTTTATCTGACATTCTGCAGTTTGCCCTTTCTCTTGCTCAGCAAGGCTTTGCTGTAGCCACTGTAAAGGGATACTTATCGGCTATGTCGGCATTCCTTTGCTTGCCGGATCAGCCATCCTTGTTCAAATCGCCTATTGTTTTACGATTTCTGAAAGGCCTACAAACAAGTTTCCTCCTACTCCTTTTATTGTGCCTCAATGGGACTTAAATCTTGCCTTAACTTATCTGATGGGTTCTCCCTTTGAGCCCTTACACAAGTGTCCCTTGAGACGGTTGTCTTTCAAGACGGTATTCTCATTGCAATCACCTCGGCAAGGAGGGTAAGTGAGCTTCAAGCTCAGAGTTCAAAACCCCCATTCTTGACCATTCATGCTGAAAGGATGGTACTCAGGACCAGGGCTGCTTTTCTGCCTAAAGTGGTAACTCTCTTCCATCTGGGGCAGTCCATTACCATCCCTACCTTCTATCCTCCCCCTCACCCTTCCAAGGAGGAGGAGGAGCGATTTCACCGCTTGCACCCTAAGAGGGCGGTGAGCTTCTACCTTGACAGGACAAAAGATTTTCGACTTGACCAGCTCTTCGTGGGCTTTGTTGGCTGCAGGAAAGGCAGAGGGGTGCACAAGCGCACCCTTTCCAGATGGATTGTCTTGTGCATCAAGATATGCTACTCTTTGGCTGGTAAGGAACCTCCAGAGGGTTTAAGGGCTCATTCTACTAGAGCAAAGTCTTCCACTTCTGCTTTGTCTAGAGGTGTTCCTGTGGAGGACATTTGTAGGGCGGCAACTTGGGCCTCCCTCCACACTTTCGCGAAGCATTACTGCTTGGATTCCGAGGTGAGGAGGGACAGACACTTTGCTCGTTCCGTCCTTCAGAACTTTCTGGTATAGAAGGGTGGACACCCTCCTCCGGGAGTGGGACTGCTGTGGGAATCTTTTCACAAGGTGAGGAATCCACTGGCAGATGTATCCAGCAGAAGAACAAGTTACTTACCTTCGATAACGCTTTATCTGGTGGATACAGTATCTTCCTCTGGATTCCTCATTGACCCACCTGCCTCCCCGTTGTCCACCCTTGTATATCTACAATTCTGATGATGGTGTTTCAAAATTTATTTGTTACTGTCTAAGGCATTGTGTTAATTCTTTTTTTTTTTAAACTTTATTTTTACGATACAAAACAGTACAAACATATGGCAGGCATTATAATCTGCTTCTTACATGAGTATTCGGTTTCCTATGCCCCACGCTATATCGGATAGCATATCCAAACACACATATTGCTGTAAATGGAGATGACCCATGAGCTTCGTGAGTAGCATCTCAGATCTACATGCATCATAGTCCAAAATCACATGTACTTCAAACATCTACTTATCCCCTTCAATTATGACGCATTCCATTAGGTGCATGTGCTCTCAGAGTCCTGGGCCAGGAGATAGCCCTGTAGCGGCCCCCAAATGTCTTTAGGCTTAGAGGCATGTGGCAGCAGTTCAGCATACGTAGTGTTCTGCCCTTGACAATACAATAAATCTGCTAACCATTCCTTAAACTTCGGTGCACGGCCTCTCCCCCGATCTACATGCCACCCTCCGCTTTGCTAACAATAAGGATATTGCTATGGCTATGCTGTTTGGTGTATCCTAATAGCGCAATAAGCAGGTCTCGGTCTATGCTGATATCAACCATCTTCTCTAATGCTGTAAACACCTGGTCCCAGTATTCCTGTATACGTGCACATTCCCATGCTAAGTGTAGAAATCCTGCTCTGGCTGCCTACACCTTTCGCACCGATCACTATTCGTTAACTTAAATCTGAGTTTTTTCACTGGTGTATAATATAGTCTGTGCAAATATTTATAGTGTATTATTCTCAGCCTGCACCTTGCCGAGATCTGCGCTGTTTGGAGGCAACAATATCTCCACTGTTCATCCGTGATGTTCTGTCCTATGTCTTCCTCCCAATGCTGCCTAGCCGAGCCAGCAGGCAGCCCTCCATGCGCGTGTATCTTGTGATATAACCCAGACACAAGGTGTCTTCCATCCTTGGACCCTAACATCTGATGTAATGGCTCTAGACACTCTGGTTCTCGTGGGAAGTCTGGGAGTAGCGCCCTCATTCCCTGCCACAGTCGCACATATAAAAACATATCTAGGGAGGAATATGTCATTTCTTGCATGAACTCTGCCTGTGTACGTAATTGTCCTTCATGAAACAGGTCTCCCCACGTGCTAATATGTGCTCGCTGACAGAGATCCCGAAATCCCTTCTCCTGCAGCAGCGAGAGGTCGGGATGATATGTGAGGGGTAACCTGGGAGAGTATATGAAAGGTATATTCAGGTGTTTTGCTATCTGGCACCATGCATCCACCGTGCCAGTTATTGTGGTGGCCGGCTCTGTTCGAGCACGCGTCGTGCTGTGTATAAGGCCATTCAGCGGTATTGGGTCCGCTAGCCAGTCCTCCGCTGCAACTTGCGGCATATAGCGAGGTGGGCAGATCCAATAGTAGGCATAATGTGCCTGTGCACACAGGAAGTACACCTCAAAGTCAGGAATGTTAAACCCTCCTTGATCATACGGTCTGGTCAATATGGACCATTTCAATCGCGGTTGCTTCCCTCACCACAGCAGCCTAGTAAGCTCGGAACGCAAACGTTGGAAAAACTGCTTCCCAGGATGATAGGGTACATTTAGGAATAAGTAGAGGAATTGCGGGAGTATTATCATTTTTATAATGGACGCCCTTCCAGCCAATAAAAGGGGTAAGGAGATCCAGCGTGTCACATTCGTACCTAGGCGCTCTATAGCTGTACCATAATTCCCTCTTATAGTCTCATCCTTATCCCTGGTAATCTGTACCCCCAGGTACTTTAGATCATCATGGCACCACTCCAGTGGGAAATTGAGTGGGAACGGGGCGACCGCTTCCGTAAGGGGGAACACTTGGGATTTCCCCCAATTAATATCCACCCCAGACAGCCCACGAAGCGTATGAACTCCCTTAACAAGGGATTGATATTGACTTGGGGATCCCTTACATAGAGCGTGATGTCGTCCTCGTAGAGGGATATCAATATCTGCCTAAGACAGCTTGTCTCAGGGCCTGGAGAACAGCTTGCAGGTGACGCAAGTGATCCCACCGCTGCCACCAATTTATGTTGGAAACGCCCACTCCCACTCCGCAGGGTGGTGGTGGACTCCCCGAACACACTGTGGTAGCTTGGCTCGAGTGGTCAGGAAACAGGCGCAGTGCTAAGCATACAATATACCCATACAAGAACCATGCGTGCATCCGTTCCAAAAACGACTCTACACCGTAAAAATTATGAAAATATTCTTTCTTTATCTTTTTCTCTTAGTTGCTGATTGGAAAAATAAATAAGACAATCACAATATACAAATTTAAATAGTGCCGGTCAAATAAATACTGGCTGTTTGATGAAATAAATAGGGGTGATCATAAATAACAGGGCATAAATACAAGTGCAATATATACAGACAATTAAATACTTTGAGGCAATAAATACTGTACCAATAAATATTGTACACCATCAAGTCCTGTGGACCTATAAATATAGTGCAGCAATAAATAGGTAAAAACTCAATAAATACAGTATCCCCAATAAATAATTAAAAGTATACAGCAACACTCATGTAATCAGATGACACTTCAATTCTTAAGGGCAGATTTGGCCCAGGCACAGCTTGTAGGGTTGTGGAAGGCTTGAGGGGGGCTACTCCCTGGCTGGGACAAGGCTGAGGCCTAAGCTGAGGTAGATCAAAGGGGGGAATACCAGTGCCCTGGCTTTCTCTCTCCACACAACCTCTCTCTAGGTTAGTCCCAGTCCACCCCTTGCACAGTCAGGTTGGTTTCAGCACCTCCCTAGCCCCTTAGAGCAGTCTCTCAGGTCTCCACAGGGCCTTAGGCGCCCTCTACTCCACTTACTGCCCTTTTTCTGATGTTCCGACACCGCTGGAGTCGTGTCGACGCCGTGAGGCGGTTCCGGTTCGGTCTCGGCGGCCTCGGCACAATGTCAGTTCTTTGACGACGCCGGCAGGCGGTTCCGGTCCGAGGTCGGTGGCCTCGGTTCGATCTCGACCTCCGATTCGACGGCGTCGGGCAGTCTCTTCACGATGTCGACTTCGGGCGGCTCCGGTCCGATGGCGCTCTCGGCTCCGATGACGTCGGCCGGCCTGGCCTCGATGTCGACTTCCGGCGACTACGGGGTGCGATCCTCACCCCCGACCTCCGGTGCTCCTCCTCACAGGCTCCGGGCGACTCCGGAGTGCGATCCTCACTCCCGACCTCCGGTGCTCCTCTACCTCGGTCTCCGACGACTCCGGAGGGCGGACTTCACTCCTTCGATGACGCCGCTCGCTCGACCTCGGTTCACTTCCTCCTCGACCTCTGGTATTCCTCACGACCTCCGTCGGCGCCCTCTCACGACCTCAGGCGGCTCCGGGTACGACGTCTGCTACTTCAGTCAGCGCCGCTTCTCCACCTCGGGCTCCAGGTCTTCAGGCTACTCGACGCCGGACTCCAGGGAAACCAGTTCTCAGGTCAGAATCTTGCTGTTTTCTTGGTTCTAAGGCCTGTTCCTGCTGTCCAGGTCCTTAGGATAAGTTTCTTCTGTCTTCTTCCCACACAGGGCTATAGGCTGGGATCCATCAGTAGGGACAAGTATCAAGGGTGGGTTTATGGACCCCACTCCAGGCACAAGTTTCCACCCCTGCTGCTTCACTCCTTCCTCCTTCACTGTTGTGCTCCTCTCTCTTCACCAGTCAGGTGCCAACTGCCAGCTCCAACTGCCAACTCTCTGACTTAACCTCCCAACATTCTAAACCGCCTCCAACGGTCACAGGGTTCTGGAATCTCCTGGAATGTTCTGGAAGGTGCTGGTAGGTTCCAGTGGATGCTGGTGATGTCACAGGTGGCCACCATTTTGTGCTCCAGGCCCTCAGACAGAAGTTTCAGGGGTAGCTAAAATGGCTCCCTGAATCTGTAGCAACACTAAAAAGTCTGGTGGTTCCCAAAAAGGAAAAATTCAAACAGGGTTTGAGGCAAAAGTGGGACAAAATAAATAATGATGAGGAGGGACCACCCAAAGGGCTGACAGGTCTAACACGCGTCCCCCCCAGCTGAAAGTGGGGAGAGCTACCCAACCCCTTGGGAGTTCTCATCACTAAGGCGGAAATACCGAGAGACCGTCTGCATTGGCGTGGTCCACTCCAGGCCGATGTTCCACCTGAAAGTCCATCCCCTGTAGGGAAATAGACCACCTCAACAACTTGGGATTCTCCCCCTTCATTTGCATCAGCCAACGAAGGGGTCGGTGGTCGGTCTGAACTAGGAAGTGCGAGCCAAACAGGTATGGCCGCAACTTCTTCAGAGCCCATACCACTGCAAAGGCTTCACGCTCTATTGCACTCCACTTCTGTTCCCTGGGAAGTAGTCTCCGGGATAGGAAGACCACGGGTTGATCCAGACCCTCTTCGTTGAGTTGCGATAACACTGCCCCAATGCCATGTTCTGATGCATCTGTCTGGACAATGAACTTCTTGGAAAAGTCTGGGGCCCTTAAGACCGGGGCCTCGCACATGGCTTTCTTCAATTTCTCAAAGGCTTGCTGACAAGCCTCCGTCCAGACTACCCGTCGAGGTTGTTTCTTGGACGTGAGCTCCGTGAGGGGGGCTACGATGGTACCGTACCCCTTCACGAAGCGGCGGTAGTATCCCGTGAGGCCCAAAAATGCTCGGACCTCAGTCTGTGTCTTGGGGGGTTCCCAGGCCATGATGGCCTCGATCTTCGCCTGGAGGGGTTGCACCGTTCCCCTACCCACCAAGTGTCCAAGGTACACTACCGACCCCTGCCCGATCTGGCACTTGCTGGCCTTGATCGTCAATCCAGCTTGTCTCAGGGCCTGGAGAACAGCTTGCAGGTGACGCAAGTGATCCTCCCAGCTGTTACTGAAGACGGCTATGTCATCCAGATAAGCAGCAGAGAAACTCTCCATCCCGGTGAGGATCTGGTTTACCAGGCGCTGAAACGTGGCAGGTGCGTTCTTGAGCCCAAAGGGCATCACACAGAACTGGTAGTGGCCATTGGGCGTGGAGAAGGCTGACCTTTCCCTTGCTCCATCAGTCAAAGAGATCTGCCAGTACCCAGAGGTAAGGTCAAAGGTACTTAGATATTGGGCAGCTCCCAGCCGGTCAATTAATTCATCCGCCCTAGGGATCGGATGTGCATCAGTCTTTGTCACTGAATTCAGTCCCCGGTAGTCCACACAGAACCTCAGTTCTGGTTGGGCACCCGGTGGTGCAGCTTTTGGTACTAACACCACCGGACTGGACCAGGGGCTGCTAGAAGGTTCAATCACTCCTAGCTCCAGCATCTTAGTGACCTCACTATGAATGCTGGCCTTCACCTTGTCTGACATCCGGTAGATCTTGGACTTCACAGGTGGGCTGTCTCCTGTGTCCACGTCATGGACGCACAGGTGAGTCCTACCCGGGACAAGGGAGAACAACGCAGAGTACTGCCCCAGGGCCTGGCGACAGTCCTCCTGCTGTTCAGGAGTTAGAGATGGGGAGAGAATCACTCCCTCCACCGACCCATCCTTTTCCTGAGACGCAAACAGATCAGGGAGAGGCTCGCTTTCCACGTCCTCTCCTCCGTCAGTCACCATCATCAAGATGACTTCGGGCCTCTCGTGGTGGGGTTTGAGGCGGTTGGCATGCAGCACCCGCAGGGGCTGACGAGGGGTCTTCAGGTCCACCAAGTAGGTAGCCTTACCCTTCTTCTCCAACACCTCAAAGGGTCCTGACCAGCGATCCTGGAGGGCACTAAGCTCTCCTGGTTCGATCACCCACACCTTCTGGCCAGGCTCCAACTCCACCGGGTGAGCGTTGTGGTCATACCACGCCTTCATTACTGCTTGGCTGGCTTCCAAGTTGTCAGAAGCTTGCTTCCACAACTTAGCCATTTGGCTCCGGAAGGCCAGCATGTAGCTCACCACATCCTGGGGGAGCTTTCTGGGAGTTCTTTCCCATCCGTCTCTCACCAGGTTAAGAGGTCCACGTACAGGGTGCCCATACAGAAGCTCGAAGGGGCTGAAGCCCACTCCCTTCTGTGGCACTTCCCTGTATGAAAAAAGTAAACAGGGTAGGAGGACGTCCCATTTCCTCCGCAGGCTTTCAGGCAGACTTCTGATCATGCCCTTCAAGGTTTTGTTAAACCTCTCCACCAGACCATTGGTCTGGGGGTGGTAAGGAGTGGTGAACCGGTACGTCACTCCACACTCCTTCCACATTGCCCGCATATACGCTGACATGAAGTTGGTCCCCCTGTCGGACACAACTTCCTTGGGAAAACCCACTCGGGTAAAGATTCCCATCAGGGCCCTAGCCACAACAGGTGCTGTTATGGTCCTCAGAGGTATTGCCTCTGGGTACCGTGTGGCATGATCCACCAGGACCAGGATAAACCTGTGACCAGCTGATGTTGGCGGATCTAACGGACCCACAATGTCGATGCCCACCCTTTCAAAGGGGGTGCTAACGACAGGAAGTGGTTCCAGGGGAGCTTTCAGCTTCACCCCTGTTTTCCCACTGGCTTGGCAAGACACACATGTCCGGCAGTAGGTATCGGACGACACTTTCATCTGAGGCCAATAAAAGTGTGGGACAAGACGGGCGAAGGTCTTGTCTTGCCCCAGGTGTCCTGCCAATGGTATCTCGTGAGCCAACTCCAAAAGGAAGGCTTGATAACGTTGAGGAACTACCAAGGCTCGTGACGATCCATGTAGGGGTGCCTTGGGTTCACTGTAGAGGAGGCCATCCTCCCAGTAAACACTGTAGTTCCCTTCAACGTTCCCTGCTGCCTGGGCTTCGGCCTGTCGCCTCAGCCCCTCAAGGGTAGGGCACTCCCTCTGGCCCTGGCAGAATTCCTCCCTGGACGGGCCTCCCTCCACGGGCCACTCGGCCGGGATGGGTAGGTCCTCCAGGTTGGTAACGTCCCCCTCCGCAGACTCCTGGTCCACCACCTCCGGTGGCCTATCCGTCCTACGGGGTGGAGACGCCGAGGCAGGCTCCTCCTGTCCTCGGTTCTTCCCTTGACTGGCAGCTGGCTGGGCCTTTGTTCCAGGCTCCAGCCGGAATGAACTCCCTCTTCGGGTAGTCGCGGACCTTGTGCTAACACAGGCCCAGTCAGGTGTACCCAGCATCTCGGTGTGAGTCCGGTATTCCACCTCCTTCCAAGCGTTGTGCTCCATGTCATTGCCCAGCAGACAATCGACTGGCACGGCAGGGCTTACGGCAACTCGAAGTGAACCTGCAACCCCCCCCCATTCAAAGGGAACCTCGGCCACTGGATAGTGACCTGTTCTGCCGTCAGCCATCGCGGCTGGGTGGAGTACATCGGGAATTACCTGCTCTGGAGACACCAGTTGGCTACGCACCATAGTCATACTGGCTCCTGTGTCTCTCAGAGCCTCCCCTCTTTGGCCGTTGATGGTGATCCACTGCCCATACTTTGCGGTATTGGCGGGCACCTGGATCTTAGGAACCATCTCCCGTTCTCCCAGGGACACTAAAGTGACACCCGCCCACTCCCTTCCCTTAGTTAAGGGCATCTCCTCCCCGAGCACTACACTAGCTACTCCGGGGGTCTTTCCTCCAGTGGGAGGGGGTGATCGTTTCTGACACTTCGGATCTCCTTTATAGTGTCCAACGCCACCGCACTCGTAGCAATGGACAACCCTTGGCTGCTGACTCTGGCCAGGATTAGGGTTTCTGGGTGGGTTAGCCTTAGAGGTGAATCCTGTTCCCTTCCCTTGGAAGTTATTTTGGGGGCCTTTGGAGAACTCCTTTTTCTTTTCCCCTCCTTCTTTCTTCTGGGGGGCGCCCTGTCCGGCCTTTTGAGTATCCCCTCCAGTCCCCCTTGTGGACACCCGGGTACTAGCCCAAATGTCCGCCTCCTCAGCAAGCTTCCGGGGGCTGGTCAGCTTGCTATCCACCAGGTGTTGCCGCAGTTCAGGGAAACATTTCTCGAGTAGGTGTTCCTTCAGTACTAGGTCGAACAACTCCTCGTAGTTCCTTACTTCACTGCCCTGAATCCAACCTTCTAGTGCCTTCTTTGCATAGTCCAGGAAGTCCACCCAATTCTGTGTGCCCAGCTTGTGACTACCCCTGAACTTCTGTCTGTACTTTTCAGGTGTTAGTCCAAACTTTCTGATGAGCGCCAGTTTCATGGTGGGGTAGTGGGTCTGCTCATCCTCTTCGAGGGCCAATAAAGCATCCCTACCAGCTGGAGGCATGTACTTATACAATCCCCCTCCCCAGTACTTCACCGGAACCCCATGGGCCCTCAACGAGACCTCATAGGCTGCTAGCCACTTGGCGATGTCGTCACCCGCCCCATAGCTAGCTACTATGTCCTTTGGCAGGTAAGGTTTGGGTTCCCTGGTGGACTCTTGGATTTGGCTGCCACCATTAGGAACAGTTGGTGCTCCAATTCTTAGGATCTGAAGCTCTATCTCTTTCAGTCTTATCTCATGAGCCATCCTCTCTTTCTCCGTCTCATGAGCCAACCTCTGTTCCTCCTTCTCCTTCTCCAGCTTTGCTAAATCCCATGTGAGCTGTCTTTTCTCTCTCCGATCTGCTAACTCCACGCTGGATAAGCCCCCGCTAGAGACAGTGCTGCCCTTCCTAGAAAGTGTCCTGGGCCCTGCTGACAGGTTCCCCACCTCAGGTTGGTACATCTCAGCCCCCTCGGGGTCAGGCTCTCCATCCCGGTCTTCCTCCTCAGCCTTGCTTTCTCGGCGTGCCTCCCCCCAAGCCCTTAAGCTGGTTTGGAGTGCACCCTTCTTTGCTCCTGGGGGACAGTACACCCCCTCCCGCTGGCAAAACTCCCTGAGTTGGGCCACAGTGTACGTTTCTAGATTCTCTAGTACAAACTCCATCTTGCCCACTCAGGTTAGAGGACAGGTTTTGTGCAGTAACAATGCAGGGGGGTACCTTTAATAATACCTCCTCCCACCACCAGAGTAAATTTGGAAAAAACAAAAACCCACAATTAGGAAGGCCGCTTTGAGAAAACTCCCGGTGTAGGCCTATGGACTACCCACAGTTATTGTTGAGTATACGTAGGCACAGCTCTATCCCACCGCTGCCACCAATTTATGTTGGAAACGCCCACTCCCACTCCGCAGGGTGGTGGTGGACTCCCCGAACACACTGTGGTAGCTTGGCTCGAGTGGTCAGGAAACAGGCGCAGTGCTAAGCATACAATATACCCATACAAGAACCATGCGTGCATCCGTTCCAAAAACGACTCTACACCGTAAAAATTATGAAAATATTCTTTCTTTATCTTTTTCTCTTAGTTGCTGATTGGAAAAATAAATAAGACAATCACAATATACAAATTTAAATAGTGCCGGTCAAATAAATACTGGCTGTTTGATGAAATAAATAGGGGTGATCATAAATAACAGGGCATAAATACAAGTGCAATATATACAGACAATTAAATACTTTGAGGCAATAAATACTGTACCAATAAATATTGTACACCATCAAGTCCTGTGGACCTATAAATATAGTGCAGCAATAAATAGGTAAAAACTCAATAAATACAGTATCCCCAATAAATAATTAAAAGTATACAGCAACACTCATGTAATCAGATGACACTTCAATTCTTAAGGGCAGATTTGGCCCAGGCACAGCTTGTAGGGTTGTGGAAGGCTTGAGGGGGGCTACTCCCTGGCTGGGACAAGGCTGAGGCCTAAGCTGAGGTAGATCAAAGGGGGGGAATACCAGTGCCCTGGCTTTCTCTCTCCACACAACCTCTCTCTAGGTTAGTCCCAGTCCACCCCTTGCACAGTCAGGTTGGTTTCAGCACCTCCCTAGCCCCTTAGAGCAGTCTCTCAGGTCTCCACAGGGCCTTAGGCGCCCTCTACTCCACTTACTGCCCTTTTTCTGATGTTCCGACGCCGCTGGAGTCGTGTCGACGCCGTGAGGCGGTTCCGGTTCGGTCTCGGCGGCCTCGGCACAATGTCAGTTCTTTGACGACGCCGGCAGGCGGTTCCGGTCCGAGGTCGGTGGCCTCGGTTCGATCTCGACCTCCGATTCGACGGCGTCGGGCAGTCTCTTCACGATGTCGACTTCGGGCGGCTCCGGTCCGATGGCGCTCTCGGCTCCGATGACGTCGGCCGGCCTGGCCTCGATGTCGACTTCCGGCGACTCCGGGGTGCGATCCTCACCCCCGACCTCCGGTGCTCCTCCTCACAGGCTCCGGGCGACTCCGGAGTGCGATCCTCACTCCCGACCTCCGGTGCTCCTCTACCTCGGTCTCCGACGACTCCGGAGGGCGGACTTCACTCCTCCGATGACGCCGCTCGCTCGACCTCGGTTCACTTCCTCCTCGACCTCTGGTATTCCTCACGACCTCCGTCGGCGCCCTCTCACGACCTCAGGCGGCTCCGGGTACGACGTCTGCTACTTCAGTCAGCGCCGCTTCTCCACCTCGGGCTCCAGGTCTTCAGGCTACTCGACGCCGGACTCCAGGGAAACCAGTTCTCAGGTCAGAATCTTGCTGTTTTCTTGGTTCTAAGGCCTGTTCCTGCTGTCCAGGTCCTTAGGATAAGTTTCTTCTGTCTTCTTCCCACACAGGGCTATAGGCTGGGATCCATCAGTAGGGACAAGTATCAAGGGTGGGTTTATGGACCCCACTCCAGGCACAAGTTTCCACCCCTGCTGCTTCACTCCTTCCTCCTTCACTGTTGTGCTCCTCTCTCTTCACCAGTCAGGTGCCAACTGCCAGCTCCAACTGCCAACTCTCTGACTTAACCTCCCAACATTCTAAACCGCCTCCAACGGTCACAGGGTTCTGGAATCTCCTGGAATGTTCTGGAAGGTGCTGGTAGGTTCCAGTGGATGCTGGTGATGTCACAGGTGGCCACCATTTTGTGCTCCAGGCCCTCAGACAGAAGTTTCAGGGGTAGCTAAAATGGCTCCCTGAATCTGTAGCAACACTAAAAAGTCTGGTGGTTCCCAAAAAGGAAAAATTCAAACAGGGTTTGAGGCAAAAGTGGGACAAAATAAATAATGATGAGGAGGGACCACCCAAAGGGCTGACAGGTCTAACAGGGATCCCTTACATAGAGCGTGATGTCGTCCTCGTAGAGGGATATCAATATCTGCCTAAGACAGCAGCGAAACGCCTTATCCTGGTGGACCTGCCGCAGACGGGAAGCCAGTGGTTCCACTGCTATGGCAAATAAGAGCGGGGATAACAGCCATCCCTGACGGGTCCCCCTGGTTATCAATAGCCGCTGAGATAAGTACCCATTAATTAAGATTCTGGCCGAAGGTTGGTTGTACAATAATTGTAGCCACGATAGATAAAGACGAGGGAAGCCCATCCTCTGCAGTATCCCAAATAGGTAATCCCATTCCACCGAGTTAAATGCCTTGGTGGCATCCAGAAACACCGCGACAAGCGGGAACTCCGGTGCCACCGTCTGAATTAGCGAGAACTGGGTCCGGAGGTTATGAGACGTCGCCCTTCCCGGCACGAACCCGGATTGGTCTGGAAGTATCAATTTATACATAAGAAGGGTCAGGCGGTTCGCCAATACCTTCGCTAAGACCTTGGTGTCACAATTCAGAAACGACAGCGGTCAATATGAATCGCACGACTCCGGGTGTTTCCCTGGTTTCAGCAAAGAAGTGACTACCGCCTCCCGCATTGAGAGAGGCAATCTCCCCACCTCCAGGGATTCTTCATAAACCTCTTTAAGCACCGGTGCCATGATGTTGATATAACTTTGATAGAATTCGGCTGGTAAACCATCTGACCCCGGCGCCTTACCATTTTGCAATTGCATGATTGCTTCTTTTATTTCATCCAACTCAAACGGGAGGCGCAAAAACTCCCTCTGTGTGTCACCTAGCCATCCGAGTGTTACCTCTCCCAAAAAGTCATCTAAATCAAGCGGTCCCTGCCTCTGAGATGTATACAGTCTTTTATAATGAGTGTAAAACGTGTCCAGAATTTCCAGTGAGTCTCATGTTGGCGTTTCCCCGAGGGCCTGTATTTCCAAGATGTGCGACGCATGACGGGGAAATCTGGTTATCGCCGCCAGTGCCTTCCCTGGCCTCTCCCCTTCCTCATATCTACGAGCTACCCAGTGGCGCCCTCTATGTTTCGCCTCCCGCTGCGCCGCTTCCTCGTATTCCGTTATTTTCTCTCGGAAGGCTTTCTGTATTTGCCCAACCTCTCCTCCCTCCATTCTGCGTTCCAAGCCCTTCAAGTCCTGTTCTAACCGTTGCAGTGTGCGTTGCAAGTCCCGCAGCACACCGAAGCTTTTGGAGTGGCAGAAGCCTCGTATAGTCACTTTAAACGCCTCCCATATCACTTCTACACTGTCTACCGATCCTTTGTTTCTCCTAAAAAAATCCTGAATCTCCTCCCCCAGCTCAGCTTGAAAGACCATATCCAGTAGGGCCGTGGGTTGCAGCCGCCAACTCGGCCTAGGAGCACCGTAACCCGGCATGGTCAGTGTCACTTTTACCGGGCAATGGTCAGAGAAAGTTTTAGCCAAGTGCATCACGTTGCGTAGACCTGATCCCAGCCCCCTCGACAGCAGACAACAATCAATCCTGGCCCAAGTCCCTCTATATGAGGTAAAGTGAGTGCCTTCCCTCCCCTGTGGATGTAGGTGCCTCCAGCTATCCTTAAGACCTCCTTCTTTAAGAATACCTTGTAACGCCTCCTGCGCTCTGTTATAGTGATGCGGCGCAGCATGCGACCTATCCAGGTGGGGCTGGAGTACTTACTGCATTGAAATCCCCTCCCCATATTATGTGAGTAGAACCAATAGTTAGTATTTCACTCCACAGGGCATTGAAAAATTGCGGGCGATCCACATTAGAGCCATAACAGTTTACAAAGGTAACAGTATCTTTACCCATCCTCCCCTACACTATGATGTATCTGCCTTGCGTGTCTTCCATCACTCCTATCTGTTCAAATCGAACCCGTTTCTTGAACAGTATCGCCACTCCCCGGGCATATGACGAGTATGACGAAAAGAAGCGATGTCCCGCCCATTTGCTCGCAAAGTTATTACCTGCCCTCGGAGCTAAGTGGGTCTCTTGCAGCATCGCTACATTTATTTGTTGCCTGTCCAAAAATGCTAGCACCTGCCTCTGTTTCCGCTCATCTCCTAGTCCTCTAATGTTCCAGGTCAGCACTCTCAGTATATTGTTATTACCCTGCATCTCTATTACCCATCAATTCCAGCCGAATCTTTAGTGTTAAGGACTTGCATCTTAAGTTTTGGGTGACCTTGGAAACCTCCTCCTCTGCCCGACACTGCCCGCTGCCATACTATTAAACTCTTTTTAATCGCCCGCCCCTCCCCCTCCCACTGAAGCACCCCAAACATGCCAGAATTATGCATCCCAACCCCGCCCCAACTCCCGTTAGTCCCTCCTGTATTAATCTAAGTGTAGTCCCCTCCGGTGTGAAACCGTGAGGAACATTTACAGGCAGGACAAGAAGATAAACAAAAAGCCATGCAAAAAGGGTATTCCCCGACGGGGTAACTCCCCAGGTGACTCACGACTGCCTCTAAACCGTCCGGTTGTGCTTGTCTGAACCTCAAGCGTCCGGTCAGTGTTCGAGGGTGGCTGACTGTCTTTGCGTTTAGAGCATCGCTTGACAATTCACACTCCAAGGGTGGAACTCCACCCCCCAGGGTGGAAGCCATATCTTCCGCCGTTCATCCCCACAATTAGCACGAGCGGGGCATGGCGATTTCTTGCTGGTTAGCAATCTCGTCCGTTTTCTCCCTGCTTCTGCTGTCAATTCCCTTCTGGAGAGGGAGAGTGTCTTAGTTCCTCCTGTCGCGATGTCGCCTTCGGCTGCTTCTTCAATGTTTTCAGGAACTCCTCCAGTTGTTGCGGCGTGGTATAGACCATCTGCTTCCCGTGATGCGGAGACGCGCGGGATACAAGAGGGCATAGCCTATCCCTGCCTGTCTCAATTTTTGTTTCACTGCTAAGAATTTGTGACGTTCGTCCTGTACATGCATCGTGAAATCCGGGAACATTGTAAAGGACACTCCCTCATACGACAAGTCTCTCCGCTCTCTAGCAATTCGTAGTGAGACATCCCTATCCCTGTAGTTCAGATGGGCCTGGGCACTCCCCCCGGAGGCGGCCGCGGCCGCGGCCCAAGAGAGCAGTTAGTAGCTTCTCAATATACACCTCCATCTTCCCCGTGTTGGTGCTTTCCGGTATCCCCAAAACGCGGATATTATTCCTGCGGCTGCACGCTTCTAAATCCTCATTCTTGGCTGCAATGATTTTGAGCAGCTTATCAAGCTGCGCCGTCGTTTTCTGTGCTTGCTCCGCGGTATCTTCAACATTGGATATACGTTGTTCAGCCTCTTGCAGCCACGTCTCGTGGCCTTCCAAGGTATGTGCTATGGCATCCATCCTTGTCACCATTGTGTCCATTTTCCCACCGATATCAGCGAACCCTCGTTTCATCTCCAGCAGCAATGCACCCAGGCTATCCTCCGCCGCAGGGTCCAGTGCCGCCTGCGCCGCTTCCGCCCCGGCATCAGGCCCTACATTTTGTGGTCGCGCCGATTTTTTGGCATCAAACGTGAGTCGCGACTGGCGGGCGTCCGTCTTCCCCATCTAGCCTCGGGTTACAGCCGCAGCTGTCGTTTTCCTGGATGAGTTGAATATTCTCCCCTAGACCTTCTGCTGCTGATCGTTTCAGCCTCCAGCCACGGGTGGCCCTGTCTCAGTGCAACTCGGGCCCAGTGTGACGGAGAGAGAGGACCGGATCCGGCTGTGTGGGCACACCACACTGACTACCAAGAATGTGCTCCTTAGTGCGCTCTCCGCCCAGGCGCCCTTCCTCGTGTGTCAGGGTGCCTATATGGTGATCTGTTAACTTGAAGGCTGTCGTGCGTAGATTCTGGCCTCATCTACCTGCTGAGCGCCGATTTCCAACCCTCGCCCAGGCCCCTAGTGGCGGGCCCTTCAACACGCTCTCCGAGTTCGCCACGATAGGTCAGGAGAGCTCCTCTACCTCCACCTCACTTGGTGTAGCAGCCGGCCAGCTCCGGGTTATTATGCCTTGGTGCAGGGAACTGATTCCACCGTCTCCGCTTGGCGCTAGGCACTGCGGCGCTGTCCACTGCCAGTCAATGGCGCGGTGTCCGTGTATCCCGGACGGCCCGCCCGCCCACGCACACGAGGCTGGCGCCGGGTGCCGCTTGGGTAGTCCCTCCGCCCCCGAAGCCGCCAATAATGCCAACAGTCCTCACAAGTGCTCCGCTAGCACCATGCGCGCTGGTGGCTTTGGGGGTCGGAGGTCCGCCGCATCGCGGCCGATGCCCGCAGCTGCCGCCGTCGACCCCAACAGCGGCTCAGTCTCCTCCCGTCCTATCTCTCCACCGGTGCTGCCCAGCTGCCGGCTCCTCTCACCGGAGGTCCTGAGAGATCGTGCTGTAGGCAGGAGCAATCCCGGGCGCCGAGATATTTAGTCGCCTCTGTTTGACGCCTTCAGGCGCAGCGTCCAGCCTCTCCAGGCGTCACAGGCCTCGCGCCTCCCGTAATGCTCCGCGCCGGCGTTCAGTTCCACGAACCAGGGAGTTCGCTCTCGGTCTTCTCGCTCCGCTCCAGATCGCTTGGGAATCGGAGCGGCTTTCTCCAGTTTCTGATATCGCCGGAATCAGCAGAAGGTCAGGTACATTTCTCACTCGGCCATATCAGTTTTAGATCAAGTGATACAGGATAAATATCTGATTAAAAAGTCAGCCTGCGGGAACCTCACAAAAGTGCGGCCATTCCGCTTGTGCGCCACCTAGCGCCCCCATTGTGTTATTTCTTTTGCCTTTCTATTTATTCTCCACACTGTGTGTGTTAATTTGTATATTATGTACTGTGTATATATTGCTGTCAGTCCGTCCGTGTGCCTCGAAGGCACGGAAAAAAGGGCGGAACTGACGTCATCACGCCGACGAGGTCTTCTCATGGAACCGGTGACGTCAGCAGAGTCGCGAGCGGAGCCGTGTCTCTGCGACGTCGTCTTCGACCTCATCGGCGTGGACTGTTACAAAAGTTTCCGAATGTTGCTGGCGCAGGGGATATTCACAAGGTGAGGAATCCACAGGCAGATACTGTATCCACCAGAAAAAGCGTTACCGAAGGTAAGTAACTTGTTCTTCTCCAGCATTGCCATCTATACTGGATTTACATGCTTAAATTATAACCAGTCGTCAACTACGAACCCTCCACAAACAATGTTAACATAGCAGTGTACATTTACAGTCAATAACATTGAAATTAAAAGTCCATGGTGTTACCCTTATTAGGGCATGCCTCATAAAATGGGGAAGTGGATGGGTTGCACGTGAATCTATTAAAGCTGCCAATGGTGGAGAAGCACAAGCAAATAACAATTTTACTTCTCTAGCATCGGATCTTTTATAAATTTAAAAGCTTGAATTAATAATACCAAAGCAGTATATTATAAAATTACAGTGGAATACAGGCATAAGGCTTGTTTTAAGTCCATGCTAATGTCGATAATGCATTGCTTTTTGAAAACATGTGTTGTCCTTTACATTGCTGCTTTACAAATTTCCTTAAGTGGAATTCCTGTGAAAAGATCTGATGAAGAAGCAATAGCCCTAGTTGAGTGAGCTCCGATTGCTTTGAAAAGTGGTCCGTTCACAGAAGTATGTGCTAAGGGAATGCAAGCAACAATGCATCTAGCCAAAGTTTGTTTTGTTCTGGATCGGACTTTGTTCGAAAGCTACAAAAAGCTGATCTGTTTGACAATAATCTTTATTGCTGCGACAACAGAATTTGAAAGATCTTTTGATGTCTAGGAAGTGCAACACTTTCTGCTGGTGTGGTTGGATTCATAAAAAATATTAAAAACTAAATATTTTGACAGATGTGAAATGCTGTAGGAACTAGAGTATGATACTTTGTCTCTGAAAAGGCACAGATACGGTTATTTGCAGTAAAGCCTGTCTCTCCTAGCTGAAGTAATCGCTAGAAAAACAGCCTACTGTAAGAGGCGTTTTATGGCAGCTTTGCAGAGTGGCTCAAAATGTGCACAAATTAATGCTGCTAAAACTGTATTGAGCTCCCATTCTGATGGAAAACGAACTTTATTTGGCAGGGAATGCTAAAAATGAACCTCTTAGGAACAACTACATTATTCTTTCAGAATACAATACCATTGTCTTTGCGGATCTCATAAATCTTATAACTGCAGCCAGATGATCTTTATTGGATGCAAAAGATAGACTAGACTGACTCAGCTAAATTCATCAAGCAGAGAAGAAACTGAGGAGGGGACATCTGAAGAGGATTTCGTCTTTCTTTCTCTGCCCATATAACACATTTTTTCGAATACATATTATAGGTTTTGATGCTTGAAGGAGCAGATCGCATTATCTTTTTACAGTCCTCAAGCATTCGTAAATGTCCAAACTCTAGGACCTGATAAGCCAGGTCACTGCCTGAAGGGAGCGAGGGTTGTGAAGTACTCGTCCTTTGCTCGTTTAAAGCAGTCTATCACCTGACTTGAAGTGAATTTGACTTCGAATTGACATGTCCCAGAACAATGAGAACCCACGCTGGGGCTATCGGGACTTTCATGCGCGTTCCCTTTTGATCTTGCAAAACACTCTGGTTAACACATTTTCTTCTAAGCCTGGGCAAGGCCATCCAAGACATGTGCCATAGTGGAGAAGCCCAAGTTTGGAATACTAAAAGCAGTGGCATGTTGTTAAATTCCCACTTGTGAGAGTTGAAGTAATGCCTCCTCAGGCCATCCACCACATTGTTGGATGACCTCATGCATGCTCTGTTGACAATCAACATTGTTGCCGATTGCTCATATCCCTGTTTATAGACAATACACAGTGGTAGTATTTTCCTTTCTGATCATATTGTGGATGTTTTCCAATGTAGGGATAAATATTTTGAGTACCCATCTGACAGCCCTGGGTCCCAGAAGGGTGATGTGGCACTGTGACTCCTTTTTGAACTATGAGCTACCGATGCTCATGCTCAGCATGTGTGCTCCTCTTCCTGATAGAAAATCACCTGTAGTAAGGAATATTTAAGGCTTCAATGGTACTCAAGACTGTACTCTGAAAATATTTTCTTTCTTTAAATTCCATTGCACTACTGGTTTCATGTCAGGGGTGATTTTTATTATATTGTCCCGTTCTCTGTATATTTTCTGCCAGTGATAGTTCATGTTTTCCTGAAGGATTCTCATTCTTCGCTGACACTGATGAATTAGCAGGATAAACAATGAAATAGAACTATGTATTGCTGCCAACAACAACATCATCCCATCCGAAGCAATAAACTCTCAAACCTCTTCGAACGGAAGATTACTAAGATGTACAATGCAGTCGACCCACAGAATCATGATGAACTCCTCCGACCACGAGTTAAGATATTTAAAAATAAATAAATAAATGCCCAGGCCTGGCTGATAGGAATACTCAAGGATCTATATACAACTGCACAAATAATTTAAATTACTATTACTTACGCTGGATTCCTTACAAGGAGTGTTTTCATGAAGTCAACAGCAAGTTCAGAAACAGATGCAAATGTTTCTTCGGGATAAACTACATTAACTTGAGAAACGTTGAGGTAGGTTTCTTGCTTATCTGTTCCCAGAAATGGAGATTCGCCAGTTAAGAGCATATATGATATAACTCCTATACTCCTAAAATAAAAAAAAAATTATATACAAAATTAAAACAAGGTAAGTTTACATATTTTTTTTATTTTTTTCATGTATTTATTGATTTTTTTAGGGTAGACAGTACATTACAGCAAGAACAAGGGGCACACAGCTAAAACACAGAAGGATTACATATACCCCACATCATGGCTCAGAGCCTTAAGGCCTACAAAGAGAACTCGATGACACTTACATGAACATGTCCACATTTGCGGAAAGACATTTGGGAGACAATGTAAATCGGGACCATTAGTGCAGCAGCACCTTCACAGTGTATATTCACATAATGCAGCAGTTGTTGTGGACGTCCGAGGGGTCTTGTCCATTACAAGACTGTCTATAGCAGAAGGCAGCCACGTAACAAATTATGCTCACCATGTGTTAGAGATGAACAAGTTACTTACCTTCGGTAATGCTTTTTCTGGTGGATACAGTATCTGCCTGTGGATTCCTCACCTTGTGAATATCCCCTGCGCCAGCATTCCACTGAACTTTTTTACCCCAGCACTCCACGCCGACGTGGACAACGTCATAATGCATCGGCTCCGCTCGCGACTCCGTATGACGTCACCGGAGCCATAAGAGAACCACGTCGGCGTGATGACGTCAGTTCCACCCATTTTTCCGTGCCTCCGAGGCGAACAGGTGAACCAACGACAGACTCAAAGTATACAATATACAACCACATATACATAGTATACAAAGAAAAGGAATGCTAAATAACCCAGCATTTCCTACAAATGTACAAGAAAGTATAACAACATTTCAAACAAGACCTCTTTCACGGTATTAAAAGGTGGACAACGGGGAGGCGGGTGGGCCAGTGAGGAATTCACAGGCAGATACTGTATCCACCAGAAAAAGCGTTACCGAAGGTAAGTAACTTGTTCTTCTGATGGATACATCTGCCAGTGGATTCCTCACCTTGTGAATAGATTCCCACAGCAGTCCCCACTCCCGGAGGGTGTCCACCTTCCTATACCAGAAACTCCTGTAACACAGAGCGCGCGAAGTGGCCCTCCCTCCTCCTCTCAGAGTCCAAGCAATAATGCTTTGCGAAAGTATGGAGGGAGGCCCAAGTCGCGGCTTTACAAATATCTGCCACAGGAACACCCCGGGCCAAAGCAGATGTAGATGATTTAGCTCTAGTTGAATGAGCTCTAATACCCTCAGGAGGAGTCTTACCAGCCAGGGCGTAACAGATCTTGATGGCAAGGATGATCCATCTCGACAAGGTGCGCTTGTGCACCGCTCTTCCTTTCGAATGACCTACATAGCCAACGAAGAGCTGATCATCCAGACGAAAGTCTTTCGTCCTGTCCACATAAAAACTCACAGCCCTCTTTGGATCCAGGCGATGGGAGTCTTTTCTCCTCTTTGGAAGGATGAGGAGGTGGATAAAAAACAGGGAGTAATAGACTGCCCCAAATGAAACGGAGTAACAACTTTTGGCAGGAAACCAGCCCTGGTCCTGAGAACCCTCCTTTCAGCATGTAATGTAAGAAAAGGGGGTTTAGAACTAAGAGCTTGAAGCTCACTCACCCTCCTTGCCGAGGTTATGGCTACAAGAAAGACCACCTTAAAGGACAACAGCCTCAAAGGACAGCTATGATGAGGCTCAAACGGGGACCCCATCAGAAAAGTTAAGACAAGATTCAGGTCCCACTGTGGCATTACAAAGGGAGTGGGAGCAAACAAGTTTGTAAGGCGCTTGATAAACCTCAGCACAACCGGAGATTTAAACAGTGACGGTTGATCAGGAAGGCATAGAAAAGCCGATAACGCCGAAAGATAGCCCTTGACCGTGGCCACAGCACAGCCCTGCTGAGTCAAGGAAAGAGCAAACTGGAGCACATTAGAAAGATGGACCTCTCTCCACACCATTTCACAAACTTAGACCACCTGTAGGAGTAAATGGACTTGGTGGAGTGTCGCCTGGCCGATAAAATAACATCCACCACATCAGGCGGGAGAGAGAAGGAATCCAGGTTGCCCCGTTCAATCTCCAGGCATGAAGGTGTAAGCTCTGGAGGTGGGGGTGTAGAACCTGCCCCTCCGACTGCGAGAGTAGGTCTGCCCTCAGAGGGAGACGGAGCGGAGGGCTCGAGGAGAGGTGGAGAAGATCTGTATACCACACCCTTCTTGGCCAATCCGGGGCGACCAATATGACTTGGGCCCGGTCTTGGCGAATCTTCCTCAGAACCAGAGGAATCAAGGGTATGGGAGGAAACGCGTAAAGGAGTTGCGAGCCCCAACTCAACTGAAACGCGTCCCCTAACGCTCCCTGCCTCGGAAACTGGAGACTGCAGAAAGACGGGCAGTGCGCGTTCTCGCGAGTGGCGAACCGGTCCACCCGAGGAGTTCCCCACGTCCGAAAGAAGAGGCGAACCACCTCCGGTTGAAGCCTCCACTCGTGATCGGCGGAGAACTGCCGACTGAGACTGTCCGCACGTACGTTCAACACCCCGGCCAGATGATTTGCCATCAAACAAATCTGATGGTCTTGAGCCCAGGACCATAGACGTAAGGCCTCTCTGCAGAGACAAAGAGACCCCACTCCTCCCTGCTTGTTGACATACCACATCGCGGTAGTGTTGTCCGTCAGGACTTGAACCGACTGACCGCGAAGGGAAGGGAGGAAGGCCTTGAGCGCCAAACGAATCGCCCGCAATTCCAGAAGGTTGATGTGAAGCAACCTTTCCTCTGGAGACCAAAGACCCTTGATCTCCAGATCCCCCAGATGAGCACCCCACCCTAAGGTGGAGGCATTCGATATCACCGTGGCCACCGATGGAGGTAGCTGGAAGGGCTTCCCTTGAGACAGATTGCCCTCCACGCTCCACCAAGATAGATCCGCTGCAGCTTCTCTGGAGATCCTGATCGACTCCCTGAGATCTCCATTGTGCTGATACCACTGCTTGCGGAGGCACCACTGGAGCGCCCTCATGTGCCAGCGTGCATGGCTGACCAACAGAATGCAGAAAGCGAACAGACCGAGCAGGCGAAGGACCTTCAGAACTGGAACAACGGCTCCATTGTGGAATAAAGGGACCATCTCCTGAATGTAGAGAATTCTTTGAGGAGGAGGAAATGCTCGACACACAGTAGTGTCCAGTACCGCCCCTATGAACAGGTTGCGTTGAGAGGGCACCAGGTGAGATTTGGGGCACATTTATCGAAAAACCCAAGTCGAATAACAGCCGAGATGTTACCTGCAGATGATGCTGCACCATCTCTGGGGACTCTGCCTTCAGAAGCCAGTCGTCCAGGTAGGGGAAAACTGGAACCCCAACATCCTGAGATGAGCAGCCACCACTGCCATCACCTTTGTGAAGAATCGAGGTGCAGTAGTAAGACCAAACGGGAGGACCGCAAACTGGTAATGTTGCGACACAAACGTAAAACGGAGATACTTCCTGTGCGACTTCAGGATTGGGACATGGAAGTACGCGTCCTGCAAGTCGAGCGACCCCATCCAGTCTCCTTGCTGCAACGCCTGAAGAACCAGCGCAAGGGTCAGCATCTTTAATTTCTCCTGTTTCAGGTAAAAGTTCAGGTAAAAGTTCAAGATTCTGAGATCCAGGATTTGCCGTCCTTTTTGGGAATCAGGAAATACCGGGAGTAGCATCCCTGACCCCTTTCCTGCTCCGGAACCACCTCCATCGCCCCTTTTTGAAACAAAGCCAGAACCTCCTTCTGTAAAAGGAGCAGATGGTCCTCTGAGCAGTAACCTTGGCAAGGAAGGTAAGGGGGAGGAAACTCCCGAAAGGGAAGGGCGTACCCAGTCTCCACGAGGTTCAAAACCCAAAGGTCTGTTGTAACAGATTTCCAACCCCGCAGAAAGTGGGACACCCGACCCCCCACAGGTCTTACATGATCCAGGATGGGGGATCTAGGGCTGCTTCCCTGAAGCCTCATTGGGAGCAGAGGAGGAGGAAGAAGAAGAGGGGTTACGTCCAGAACCTCTCCGACCCCTTTGTCTCCCTCTATAGGACCTATAGAGGGGATTCTGTTGCTGCTGCTGAGGCTGTCGGAAGGAGCGAAATGAAGACCTTCCGAAACCCCTAATTTTTTTTTAAACCAGATCCTTTAGCAGGTGCTTGCAGACCCAAAGATTTAGCAGTCACCCTACTGTCCTTAAATCTTTGAAGGGCGGAGTCAGCTTTCTCTCCAAATAACTTCTGTCCAAACGGCAAGTCCACCAATGTGGCCTGAACATCCGTGGAGAAGCCAGATGAACGGAACCATGCCTGCCTTCTTGTGGCTATAGACGAGCCCATAATTCTCGCCACTGAATCCGCTGTATCAAGCCCCGATTGGATAACTTGTCTAGCAGCAGCTTGAGTATCTGCGACCACCTCCATGAAGGACGCTTTATCATTATCCGGCAGCTTAGGGGCTAAAGACTTCATTGAGTCCATTAATGCATGCACATAATGACCCAGCAAGCACGTGGCATTGGTAGACTTTAACGCCATACTTAGCCGGATGGTCAACCTTTTTGGAATCCCTATCAGCAGGAGACTGAGGGAACGCCCCTGAAGCATGCTTTGAACAGGACGCCTGCACAACCAGGCTCTCTAGAGACGGGTGTGTTGAAAGAAAATCTGGATCTCCAGGTGCCACCCTGTATCTTCTCGCCACCTGCCTGGAAACTGCCGGAGAAGAAAATGGTTTTCGCCAAACCTCCACAACAGGCTCCAAAATGGCCTCATTAAAAGGCAGCAAAGGCTCAGATGTTGAAGTGGGAGAATGCAACACCTCTGTCAATAGATTTGACTTATATTCCGCAGAGGGTAACTGCAAGTCCAACAGTTCTGCGGCCTTTTTAATAACCACATGGTAGGGAGCCAATTCCTGTGGTGGAGAGGATCTAGACTAAGTATGCTCCCACTCAGGGGTCGTATCCAGGCCACTAGCCTCCTGTATCCCCTCAAACTCATCAGAGGATGTGTCCACTTCACCTTCCTCTACCTCCACTCTATACCTTCCTTCTTCCAACACCCTTTGGGCCTCCCTTCTTGATCGAATCCGTGGAGTCGGCGTCGTACGCGGCGTCAGCGGAGCCAGAGGTGTCGGAGTCGGCGGCGCCAGAGACGGAGTCGGCGGCGCCGGACGCGGCACCGAGGGAGTCGGCAACGGCGTCGAGGAAGGCTCCGAAGAAGGTCTATCCTGACGAAGCCGAGATGGATCCCCAGACGGTGCCGGAAACTGCCACGAAGGCGCCATCGGCAGAAAGGGCATAAAGGGGGCCTGAGCGTAATGCTGCGGCACCCCTAATGTATACGCCATAGGATCCACGGGACCAGTCGGTGCACCGGATGGGAAGGCAGCCCGATTAAAGATTCCATACATGGCATTTAAAAAATGCGAAGAATCAGCACCTGGAACCGGGAACTGTGGATAAGGAGCCGAACCTGTCTCCTTCTGCGGAGTACCTGGCAGCGGCGCCGCAGTGTCCTCCACTGGAGCCGCAGAATCCTCAGTCCCTGGAGGAGGCTCTTCCCCTTGTTCCTGACTACCATTAGAACCAGGCGACTCCACTGGAACCGGAGACGACGCCGGTGATGGCGCCGATGACTGCGCCGGTGATCGCGCTGGAGTCAGCTTCGGCGAAGGAGATCCTCCCGGAGACTTAGAAGGAGAAGGTGACAAGTCCTTACTTCGACGTCGTCGAGGCGAAGCCGATCTCGATCTCCTGTTCTTAGAGGACCGACGTCGAGAAGAAGGTTTCCTTTTTTTGTGATATTTCTTCGACTTCGATGTCCTCAAAGTCAACGACTCCGGCCTCGACTTCTCCTTTCTCCCCCTCTTCTCCTTTCCGATCTTAGCCATAAACAGCTTAGCCTTCCTCTCCTTCAATGCTTTCGGATTCATCCTCCTACAGCATACACAATCTTCAACATCGTGGTCAGACGAAAGGCACCACAAGCAATCCTCATGGGGGTCCGTTATCGACATATGTCCCCCACATTTCCTGCAGGGCTTAAAGCCCGACTTCCTCGAAGACATTACAGATTTTACGAACAGTAACACCTAACAACTACAAAGTAGCAGGAGAGTACTGGAAAAACCGTTGCGCGTCGACGGCGCGGAAAAAAGGGAACTGACGTCATCACGCCGACGTGGTTCTCTTATGGCTCCGGTGACGTCATACGGAGTCGCGAGCGGAGCCGATGCATTATGACGTCGTCGGCGTGGAGTGCTGGGGGAAAAAAGTTCCGTGGAATGCTGGCGCAGGGGATATTCACAAGGTGAGGAATCCACTGGCAGATGTATCCATCAGAAATAGCATGCATAGGAACATATCGAAGATAGGAAATCCCAATAGACAGTAATACATGAGAATTACCCCACACCATGCAGCCTAACACGATGCCGCGAGGCCTTCAAACAGGATTCTAGCTCATTTACATGGACAAGTAACCAATTAGGGATGAGCAACCATGAGCCTATGTAAAGCAGGAAGAGGTGGTCCTCATCATATACCCAGTACATGAGCGCAACTTACAGCAGTGTTCGCTGGTTGGAGGGGAGATAGGAGGGGGGGACTGACAAATGCGGGACACAGAAGTGCAGGAGGCAGCTGTAGTCCAGTGCGTTCTCCTTCCGGCAGTGACAGAATGTCCAGCGAAGTACCGTAAACTGGGAAGCCAGCAAATATCCTACATTGTGGGGGTGTCACTAATGGGGTGTTGTAGTAAATATGCCTGCAGCGGGCCCCAGATGTCACGCGGGCGAGAAGAGCGTGGAAGTAGTTCAGCATAGGTGTAAAGTTGATCCTGCCAAAATATCACATCAGACAGCCAGCCCTTAAATTTGGGCGCTCTGCCCCTTCCCCATCTGCAGGCTATTCTCCGCTTAGCGATAGCTAGGCTAAAAGAGACAGCAGGGCCACCAGGGGGGATCTGGGGACTGGTATTAGGACCATAGCATCCATGGCTCCAATAGGCGTGGACTTCTGAGCATTCCCAAGCCAGATGCAGGAAGTCCGCATTGTCCATCCCACACCTTTTGCAGCTATTCGTGTCCCGCAACCCAAATTTATGAAGCTTAACTGGGGTGTGGTAGCTACGGTGCAAGAACCTATAATGAATCAGCCGAAGCCTGCTGTTAGAGGAGATATGCTCTGTCTGTTTGCAGCAAAACAGACATTGATAGTCAGTAATATCTTGTTCCAATTCCAGCGCCCATTTAGCTCGCGCTGCACTCAGAGGATACTCAACATCACTATATAGTGCATGGTAAAGAGTGGACACAAGGTGTGACGCAGAGGGTGCCCGTAGAACATGATGTAGAGGGGCCAGTGTCGCCGGCTGAGAAGGATAGGATGCCTGAATGCCATGCCGGAGTCGAGCATACAAAAATGTTTCCATGGCGGACGGCGGTGGATCAGAGCACAGTTGTGGGAGTGTGCGGAATTTACCGTTAATATACAGGTCTCCCCAGCAATGGAGCTTCCTTGGGCGTGCTACCTTCCTAAGATGCCCTCCCGTAGCAGGGATATATCTGGATGATACGCGAGTGGAAGGAGGAGGGTAGTATAAGCAAGGGGCGTGCATATGGTCACGGATACGGGACCAGGCCATAATCGCGCAGTTCACTGAGGAGGGGCTGCGCGCCCGAGGGGAGACACCGGCCGGGAGAACACCATTCAGCTGGGCGGGGTCATCTAGCCAATGCTCTGTGGCGACATGGCGGGTGTATCGAGGCTGGTGGAACCAATAAGGAGCGTAGTGGGCCTGAGCACAGATATAGTACAGTTCGAAGTTGGGTATGTTAAAACCTCCTTGGGAATAGGGCCTCATGAGGGTATCCCATTGTATGCGTGGCTGCTTGCCACCCCAGACTTGGCGTATCAGTTCCGACCGCAGCGAGGCGAAAAAATGACGACCAGGATCATAAGGAATATTAATGAAAAGGTATAAAAATTTAGGGAGGATCACCATTTTTATAAGGGACACCCGTCCGGCCACGGATAGTGGAAGGGCGATCCACCGAGTAATGCAGTTCGCGATGTGTTCCATTGCACACCCATAGTTTGTTCTCATTAACTCATCACGATCTGCCAATACACGGATACCTAAATATTTAACATCGGTATCACACCATTTGAGTGGATAATCCATATCAAAGGGGGAAACAGCGTTAGTCAAGGGAATTATCAGTGACTTGGTCCAGTTGATATGAATACCAGAGTAACCTCCGAATTTGATAAATTCCCGCAGTAGGGAGTTAAGATTGTGTTGAGGGTCTTTAACATATAACGTGACATCATCCGCATATATAGCGAAATGAGGATCGGTCGTAACAAGCACCGAAGGCCCATATGATTGTAATGTTGTCGAATTTTCGCTGCTAGGGGTTCCATGATTAAGGCGAACAGGAGAGGAGACAGCGGACACCCCTGTCGTGTACAACGGGATAAAGAAAAGGAGGAGGCGGTATGGCCATTAACAAAGACCCTAGAAGTGGGGGCGGTGTATAGTAAACTAATCCATGAAACAAAACCTACAGGTAGGGCCATATTCTGCAAGATGGCGAAGAGGTAGTCCCATTCCACAGGGTCAAAGGCCTTGGAGGCGTCTAGGAACAGCGCTGCCAAGTGCAGTCTAGGGTCAACCGCCTGTAAAATAGAGAACAGCGTTCTGAGATTATGGGACGTGGATCTTCCTGGGATAAACCCAGACTGGTCTGGAAGCACCAGCTTATCCATAAGAAGGCGGAGACGGTTGGCCAGTAGTTTAGCCAAAATGTTGGTGTCTGTATTGAGAAGGGATAGCGGCCTATAAGATTAGCATTGATCAGCCGCTTCTCTCATCGTTGCGGGCAGAGTCTGTGCCTTCTGGGCCTCAAGAAAAACCTCCTCCAGTACAGGAAGTAATTGATCTATATACGCTTTATAAAAATCAGTGGGTAGGCCGTCTGAGCCTGGAGCCTTTCCCGACGCCGTTTGCTTTATGGCCTCACGTATTTCATTGTCCTCAAAGGGTGCTTCTAGGAATTCACACTGAGAATCACCCAGCCAACCGAGAGCTCTATCTTTCAAGGAGGGAGCAAACTCTGGGGGTGAAGAGCGCTGCGAGCTGTACAAGTCTTTATAATATTTAACAAACACATTGAGTATGTTGAGGCTGTCTATGTGTCTATTTCCGTCACCGTCCACCACATCCAACACATAATTAGAGAACTGAGGTTGTCTGATGGTATTCGCCAAAGCCCGCCCAGGCCTCTCACCCTCCCCAAATCTACGGGCAGTAAAGTATTTACCTCGAAACTTCACCTCCCGAGACGCAGTATCAATGTAGTCAGTGAGTTTTTTGCAAAGGGTAGCCCGCTGAGTGGTAGAGTTACCTCCCCACATATTAATCTCCAGTTGCCTCATCTCCAGTTCCAGACCACGCAGTCTATTTCTAATGTCCCGGAGCACTCCAAAACCTTTGGATATGCAAACGCCCCTGACCTTGAAGGCCTCCCAGAATATACCCATATCGTCGACAGTACCCTTATTTCTATCCAAGAAATCAGCGATCTCCTCCCCCTGCTCAGCATGAAATACCGCATCGAGGAGTGCCTCGGGACGAGTCTCCAGCAACGGGGAGTTGCAATAGAGTTAGGGGGGTAGCAGTTCGAGGTATACCGGTGCATGGGCAGAGTGTGTGTGGGCCAAATGTGCAACACTGCGAATCCAGGGAGTCACACCGCGGGAACAGACCCAGTAGTCCAGCCCGGACCATGTGGAGTGACCCGCCGTATAGAAGGTGCCCTCCTTAGTAGCGGGATCTACATATTGCCACGTATCAACAAGCCCATGGTCATTGAATAGTCCTGATAGAGTCTCTCGAGTATTGGTATAGTGATGGGGGAAAGGGATTAGAGCGATCCATGGAGGGGCCGAGAGCAGTGTTGAAATCCCCGCCCCATATGACATGCGTGGAGCCTATTTTTAGTATTTGATCCCAAAGGGCAGTGAAATAGCCTGGATCGTCCGTGTTAGGACCATAACTGCAAACAAGCGTGACAGACTGCGTAGCCAGCGTACCCCAGAGTATACAACTGCGGCCGGCAGAGTCACTATATGTTCCCCCCACAATGAATGGTGTGCTTTTCCTTATGAAAATTAGCGTGCCACGGGAGTATGTGGAGTAGGACGAATAGACACATGTAGAGGCCCATTTGGTACCAAAAAAGGGAGGATGTCTAGGATCCATGTGTGTTTCCTGGAGCATGGCTATTTGGATGTGATGCCCATCTAGGTAAGCTAATATCGGTCGGCTCTTGCGAGGGACACGGAGTCCCCTGACGTTCCACGTAAGCAATTTGAGGCATGGGGAGTCAGTGTGCGTCATCTATGCGGGCGTGTCAGTGAAGTATGGTGAAGCTGTAAGTTTCGCAGAAACACATGACCAGTTACGCATACCAGACCCTGTTCAGCTGTATGTGTCCACCAAACATGAGAACAAATAAAACAAGTTCCAACCCATACCCTCCTTCCAACAACAAAACACTGAAGTAAACCGTCCCTACAGGGATACAGTACCACCCTACCCACCCCCACCCACAACGGCACCCCAAACGTGCCGGCATAGCGTAGCCCGCCCAAGAAAGTAAACAATGGCCGGCGGTCTCTTGCAACCAACTGCGGCCAGCATGATGATGGCTTTACGTAACAACAAAAAAAACACAAAAGAAGAGCCAACAACATTGGGGAACTCCCATAGGAAGGCGCCAGGGGACAGTACTCCCTTCCCGTGCCTAACTCTAACTGCATCACAGTCCCTGGGTGTCACCCCATGACGGGAAAGAGTGGCGCGTGATGGGAAGGGTGCTTGGCAAAGTGGCTATTTGTTCATCTACATAGCATGCGGCAGGCAATGCAAACATGCCAGCTGGGCCTCAATCAAGAGAAGAGTGTCCTAGGGCGCTCAACTGGTCAGATGTCTGTTCAGGGCCGGCGGGCCGCCGAACGTCAAACAGATAAACATTACCAGAGTGGTATCATAGTTATTAACAGTGGCCTACCATACAGTGAACGCGAATTGTAGAACACTGAGTAGTACATGTTAGGGGGCCACCCAGCGCAGGGTTAACCAAGCGGAGGAGAAGAAGATCTGGATGAACTGCCTTGCAGGGGAGAGCGTCTCGAGATAGTTTTCAGGAAGTCCTCGACTTGCTGTGGATTCGCGCAGAAAACCTGTTTCCCATTGTATGTAATCCGGAGCTGTGCAGGGTATAAGAGAGCATATTCAATCTGAGCGTTCCGAAGTTTTTGCTTGACGGCGAGGAACTTCCGGCGCGCCTCCTGCACTGTCAAGGTGAAGTCTGGATAGATTGTGAAAGGATTACCTTCAAACTGCAGCGGTTTCAGTTAATGTGCCTTCTGTAATGCCACACCGCGATCTCGGTAATTGAGAAGGCGTGCGATGATGGGGCGAGGAGCATCCCCAGGAGGGGGACGTGGGCCCAGGGAACAATGCGCACGTTCAACCACCAAGTGCTGCGAAAAGGAGTCCTCGCCAAAGGAGCTCTTCAGAAGACGTTCGATGTGTACCTCCATGCGTCCTGTATTTGTGCTCTCGGGAAAGCCTAGGATGCGAACGCCTGATAGCCTCTGAGGCGGAACACCTCCGGCTTCCGCCTGATAGCCTCTGAGGCGGAAGCCGGAGGTGTTTGTAACTCGCTCGTTTTTAAAATTGTCACTTAAATAACTTGTATTCACTGCTCTTTTTAAGCATACAAACGCTCTGCCTTACCTACTGGAAGCGCTGCTGTCACGCGCTAATCCAGCTCATCAGCCTCGGGGAATCGCCACTACCGAGAGCACGCCAAAGGCGAAGCCACGCCCCCTGCGAGGCCACGCCCACCGACTCAGCCTATAAACGCTCTTCTAGCGCACCGACCCCCATTCACCTGATAGCCTCTGAGGCGGAAGCCGGAGGTGTTTGTAACTCGCTTTTAAAATTGTCACTTAAATAACTTGTATTCACTGCTCTTTTTAAGCATACAAACGCTCTGCCTTACCTACTGGAAGCGCTGCTGACACGCGCTAATCCAGCTCATCAGCCTCGGGGAATCGCCATTACCGAGAGCACGCCAAAGGCGAAGCCACGCCCCCTGCGAGGCCACGCCCACCGACCCAGCCTATAAACGCTCTTCTAGCGCACCGACCCCCATTCACCTGATAGCCTCTGAGGCGGAAGCCGGAGGTGTTTGTAACTCGCTCGTTTTTAAAATTGTCACTTAAATAACTTGTATTCACTGCTCTTTTTAAGCATACAAACGCTCTGCCTTACCTACTGGAAGCGCTGCTGTCACGCGCTAATCCAGCTCATCAGCCTCGGGGAATCGCCACTACCGAGAGCACGCCAAAGGCGAAGCCACGCCCCCTGCGAGGCCACGCCCACCGACTCAGCCTATAAACGCTCTTCTAGCGCACCGACCCCCATTCACCTGATAGCCTCTGAGGCGGAAGCCGGAGGTGTTTGTAACTCGCTTTTAAAATTGTCACTTAAATAACTTGTATTCACTGCTCTTTTTAAGCATACAAACGCTCTGCCTTACCTACTGGAAGCGCTGCTGACACGCGCTAATCCAGCTCATCAGCCTCGGGGAATCGCCATTACCGAGAGCACGCCAAAGGCGAAGCCACGCCCCCTGCGAGGCCACGCCCACTAACTTCCAGCACAAATGTGTCGACCCCCCCAGCGCAGCGGACGAGCGCAGCGGGAGCGCCGTTTGCGCGCCGAAGGCGCGCCTAAGGCAAGCCCGTCTGCGCCCGTCCGCGCACGACCGGGCCTAGGGCCAGACCCCCTGGCTGCCAGAGCCTCCGCCAAACCCACATATTCCCGCCGTGACCTTTTAAGCCTCAGACCTTCTACCGCCCCCTCATGCAGATATATCCATGATATGGATGGACCCTTTGTCAGCTGCACGAACTGCCAGCCAGCTCAGCTTCAAATCCCGACACGAGTACTGAAGCATGCAACCCTCAAACTTGCCTCACTGAACTGTCGCTCTCTCCCTAAACATGCGACACAAATCCACCACCTTATAGAAGACTGCGAGATTGACATTCTCTTCCTAACGGAAACGTGGCTCACCCCACACTCTGACTCGGACACAGTGTCAGCCACACCTCAGGGATTCCTCATCCAATCCCTCCCTCGACCACTTGGCAGAGGGGGAGGCATCGCCATTATTTACCGTGACTCCTTCACCTGCAACGCCAGCGATGCACAAATCCCAGACTCGGAAAGTCTTCAATTCTCAATTAAACTTGACCCTATGAACTCCCTTTCAGGGATTCTAATCTACCGTCCCCCCGGCCACCCTGGCCCTTTTTCCAATGCCCTCCTAGACATGGTAGCAACACAGGCTCACTCCGCCACAAACTTCATCTTAGTGGGAGACCTGAACATCCACTTTGAAGACACGGCAGATTCTGGAGTAGTCGACCTGATCTCCGAACTAGCGGTCTCGGACCTCCGTCTCATTAACTCAGGAGCCACCCACATCAAAGGCCACCTGCTGGACCCAGTGTTCACCAGCACCCCCGCGATGCAAGAAATAGACTCCATTCCCCTTCCCTGGACGGACCACTTCTTGGTCCTATTCCAACTCCCAGGACCCCTCAAGAAACCTCAGAAACCTCCCTCCTTCACTAAAGGCAGGACTTGGTCCAAACTACCTATTGAAGAATGGGCCAACACCCTGACATCTACCACCCCTACTCTCGACAATATCCCGGACAACGCCGATAGCAACTTCAGAAATTGGATCACGACCTCCCTTGACTCTGTGCTCCCACTCAGAATGCGCGAAGATAAGACCAACATCGGCTCTGCTCCGTGGTACACCCCAGAACTCCGCCAGCTCCGTAAAAACTGTAAAAGAGCTGAACGGCTTTGGAGAAAAGACTGGCACAACGCCAGCAAAGAGGCATACCACTCCTCAGTCAAAACCTATAAAACCGCAATCAAGCTCTCCAAAGCCTCTCACTATGACACCCGGATAAAGGAATCATCCAATTCCTCTAGGGAATCTTATCTCATTGTGAAGGAGCTTCTGAAAGTTCCCATCGCTTCCTCGCCCACCACCCCTCAGGTAGATAGAAGTAATGACCTAGCCTCATACTTCAACAACAAAATTGCCCGCATCCTCACATCCCTCCCTCCCCCCAGCTCCCCTTCCCGCAGAAACACTATTCAGCCCCCCGATGAGACGGGATTACGTCCCCAACTCGAGACATTCAAGCCGACAACGCCCAACGAGGTGGAAACGACATTGAATAAAATAAAAAGTGGATCTCCTTTAGACCCTGCTCCTCTGAGATTCCTCAAAAACGTGGCCCCCGCTATCACCCCTACAATCACGGAGCTTATCAACTGCTCACTTGCTCAAGGATCAGTCCCCCACAGCTGGAAAAAGGCAGTGGTGAAGGCACTCCTTAAAAAACCTCAGCTCGACCCTACTGATATGGCAAACTACCGGCCCATATCACTCCTTCCAGGGATTAGCAAGATCACCGAGAAACTGGTGAATAGTCAACTCTCCAGATTTCTCGAGACTAATAACATCCTGCGGCAATCCCAAACCGGGTTCCGTCCGGGACACGGCACAGACACCGCCCTGCTTGCCGTCATCGAGGAAGCAAGGCGCATTCTAGACTCAGGGGGATCAGTGGCAGTGATCCTCCTGGATCTGAGTGCCGCCTTTGACACGGTCAATCACCGTGTCCTTCTTCACCGACTGGCTGCAGCAGGGCTCACCGGGATGGCACTCAAATGGATAGAGTCCTTTCTCACTGAACGCACGCTCCAGGTTTGGGATGGCGAATTCCACTCGGCCACACTCCCACTCACCAGCGGGGTTCCTCAGGGCTCCTCCCTGAGCCCCACACTTTTTAATGTGTACATGGCCCCCTTGGAAGATGTGGTAACACCATACGGGATAAAAATCGTGAGCTACGCTGACGACACACAATTGGTCGTCTCCCTCTCCCAACTTGACGACCACCCAGACAAATTACCAAACTGTCTCACCGAAATTCACGGGTGGATGTGTGAATCGTCATTAAAACTCAACGGTTCCAAAACCGAGGTGATGCTCATGGGCAAACAATGGGCGACCATCCCCCCGGCAATTTGGCCAGACGTGTTCGGGGAAATCCCCACCCCGAAACACGAAATCAAGACCCTCGGAGTCTGGCTAGAACCCGCTCTCTCAATGAAGACCCAAGCGGCTAAAACCGCCGGAATCTGTCTTGGGCTTCTGCGAACTGTTCGCAAAATTCTCCCCCTCCTACCACCCGTGTCCAGGAAACTAATAGTACAGGGCCTCATATTGTCACGGCTAGACTACAGCAACTTGGTCTACCTAGGTGCGCCGGAAGCCACCTTAGCGAGACTGCAAAGAACCCAGAACGCTGCAGCCCGCCTAATCATGAGCGTACCTCCTAGAGCATCCGCTAAACCCGCCATCAAGGCGCTGCACTGGCTGCCAGTCCGCCAAAGGGTGGAGTTTAAGGCCATGTGCACGGCCCATAAACTAATCAACGGATCGGGACCTGCGATCCTTAGGGGTCTGGTCACCCCCTATATTGCACCAAGGGCCCTACGGTCGGAGAACGAGCACATGGCCAACATCCCTAAATTCAAAAGAACACGCACTGGAGGCCGACGCTTCTCTGTTAAAGCGTCCACTGGTTGGAATTCTCTCCCACGCTCCCTCAGACTGGAACCCAACCACCTGACATTCAGGAAAAAACTTAAAACCCTTCTGTTCCCTAAATAAACCCCCCACCTCTCTCCCCCTCAGCAGGACTCAATATTAACAGCGCGGGGATGCCCTCGGGTCACCAGGCGCTATACAAATTGCTAAATAAATAAATAAAATAAATAAATAAAATAAATAACGTTGATGCGGTGGCTCCTAGCTTCGATGTCCTTGTTCTTAGCCGCAATAACTTTGAGAAGTTTATCCATCTGAGCGACCTGATATTGCATCCGAGTAGTGACGTCTTTATTCTCCGATATGCGTCTTTCCGCCTCTTTTAACTGCCCATCATGTTTGTCGACCTTGCGCACCGTTGCGGCCCTGTGGATTCCTGCCTGTCGCTGCTGCCTTTAATGCTGCCGCTGCTCTCCCCAGCCTGTGGAGACCTGCCGTTGTCCCGGACGTCGAAGCGCCAGTGACCTGAGGCGCGTCCCTTTTCTACCTGCTTCCCGCCATACCTGCTTGCGGATGGTGATGAGGCCTACCTCCTCGTGGCAAGCCGCGGTCCTTGCGCAGTCACCAAAGCCGGGCTCCAGGAGGCAGATCCAGAGGAACCCCTGCTGTCAAAACCACCGCATTACCGGAGCTAGTCCGCCCCGGGATCCGCAAGTTCTGGCGCAGTGATAGCGGAGCAGTTAAGCAGCAGCTAGACAGCGTTGTTCATTATGCCGCAGCAGTGTTGATAAGGATAAGTTGCAGATATATTCACCAAGCTTCCCGAGCCTCACAGGTGTGCGGCCATCTTGGATGTGCGCCCCCCAGGTACTTTTACATATTTTAAACAGGAAATCGTGTCAGTCTATAAAGAAGAGGGTGCTGTATTGAAAGCTCATTTTGTACTGCTGAAGTAGATGGAGAAAGAGTACGATGGGGGATACAATGCAAGACAGTATAAGGTACAGAGTAAGATGGATCTCCTGCTGTGGAGGAAATGTTGAATCCTACCTTGCACCAGCTTTACATGAGCCACTGAGGGCATACTAAAGTGGCTTTGCAGTCGATACAGAGGAGAGGGAGGAATTGGAGAACTTTTGTCCCTGCTGTCCCGTGCAATGTCTGCCAGTGCCACGTCTGTGGGCTGGAAGGAGTAGACTGTCTCCTGTACCTCTGGCTGGAAAGGATGATGAGGGAATTGCTTCACTGGCATCAGTAACCCCAAAGAGCATGCAGTGGCTCTGCAGTCTTAAAATTTCTCAGGAGCAAAGTTCGCTTTCTCTGCAAAAAGTCTGCACCCATCGAAGGGCCTATCTATTAGGGACACTTGCACATCGCCAGAAAATCCAGTTGAACTCAGCCATACATGCCCTCGGAGCACATTATTGGAGCGGATAGCCCCGCCAAAGCAATTGGTAGTACCCAGACCTGCATAGCACAGATTACTTTGGTGCATCATGCAGGAGCCAGAGAAACGAACAAGTTACTTACCTTCGGTAACGCTTTTTCTGGTGGATACAGTATCTGTCTGTGGATTCCTCACCTTGTGAATATCCCCTGCGCCAGCATTCCACGGAACTTTTCTTCCCCAGCATTCCACGTCGACGTGGGCGACGTCATAATACACCGGCTCCGCTCGCGACTCCGATCGACGTCACCGGAGCCATAAGAAGCCCACGTCGGCGTGATGACGTCAGTTCCACCCATTTTTTCCCCATGCCTTCGAGGCGAACAGGTGGACTAACGACAGACTCAAAGTATACACAGTATACAATACACCAACACATATGCATAGCATACAAAGGAAAAGAATGCTAAATAAACAAGCATTTCCTACAATTGCACAACAAAGCATAAAAAACATATCAACAAGACCTATTTCATGGTATACAAAGGTGGACAACGGGGAGGCGGGTGGGTCAGTGAGGAATCCACAGGCAGATACTGTATCCACCAGAAAAAGCGTTACCGAAGGTAAGTAACTTGTTCTTCTGATGGATACCTCTGCCAGTGGATTCCTCACCTTGTGAATAGATTCCCACAGCAGTCCCCACTCCCGGAGGAGGGTGTCCACCTTCCTATACCAGAAAGTCCTGTAACACAGAGCGCGCGAAGTGGCCCTCCCTCCTCATCTCAGAGTCCAAGCAATAATGCTTTGCGAAAGTATGGAGGGAGGCCCAAGTCGCGGCTTTACAAATATCTGCCACAGGAACACCCCGGGCCAAAGCAGATGTAGAGGCTTTAGCTCTAGTTGAATGCGCTCTAATACCATCAGGAGGAGTCTTACCAGCCATGGTCAGAATTATCCATCTTGACAGCGTGCGCTTGTGCACCGCCTTCCCCTTAGAACGACCAATGTAGCCAATAAAGAGCTGGTCATCAAGGCGAAAGTCCTTGGTTCTATCCAGATAAAAACTAACAGCCCTCTTCGGGTCCAAACGATGGAGTCTTTACTCCTCTTTGGAAGGGTGAGGAGGAGGGTAGAAAACAGGGAGAGTAATGGACTGCCCCAAATGAAACGGAGTGACTACCTTTGGCAGGAAAGCAGCCCTGGTCCTGAGAACCATCCTTTCAGCATGCAAGGTAAGGAAAGGAGGATTGGAACTAAGAGCTTGAAGCTCACTCACCCTCCTTGCCGAGGTTATGGCCACAAGAAAAACCACCTTAAATGATAACAGCCTCAAAGGACAAGTATGAAGAGGCTCAAAAGGGGACCCCATTAGAAAGGTTAAAACAAGATTAAGGTTCCACTGAGGCATTACAAATGGAGTGGGAGGAAACATGTTTGTAAGGCCCTTGATGAACCTCAGAACAACCGGAGATTTAAATAGAGAAGGTTGATCTGGGAGGCACAGAAAAGCCGATAAGGCCGAAAGGTAGCCCTTAACCGTGGCCACAGCACAGCCCTGCTGAGCCAAGGAAAGAGCAAACTGAAGCACATTGGACAGACGGGCCTTTAAAGGATCAATGGATCTCTCTCCACACCACTTTACAAACTTAGACCACCTGTAGGAGTAAATGGACTTGGTGGAGTGTCGCCTGGCCGATAAAATAACGTCCACCACATCAGGTGGGAGAGAGAAGGAACTCAGGTTGCCCCGTTCAATCTCCAGGCATGAAGGTGTAAGCTCTGGAGGTGGGGGTGTAGAACCTGCCCCTCCGACTGCGAGAGGAGGTCTGCCCTCAGAGGGAGACGGAGCGGAGGGCACGAGGAGAGGTGGTGAAGATCTGTGTACCATACCCTTCTTGGCCAATCCGGGGCGACCAATATAATTTGGGCCCGGTCTTGGAGAATCTTCCTCAGAACCCGAGGAATCAAAGGTATGGGAGGAAACGCGTAAAGGAGTGGTGAGCCCCAACTCAACTGAAACGCGTCCCCCAACGCCCCCTGCATCGGATACCGGAGACTGCAGAATGACGGGCAGTGCGCGTTCTCGCGGGTGGCAAACAGGTCCACCCGAGGAGTCCCCCACATCCGAAAGACATGACGAACCACCTCCGGATGGAGCCTCCACTCGTGATCGGCGGAGAACTGCCGACTGAGACTGTCCGCACGTACGTTCAGCACCCCGGCCAGATGATTTGCCATCAGACAAATCTGATGGTCCCGAGCCCAGGACCATAGACGTAAGGCCTCTCTGCAAAGACAAAGAGACACTACTCCTCCCAGTTTGTTGACATACCACATCGCGGTCGTGTTGTCTGTCAGGACTTGAATCAACTGACCGCGAAGGGAAGGGAGGAAGGCCTTGAGCGCCAAACGAATCGCCCGCAATTCCAAAAGGTTGATATGAAGCAACCTTTCCTCTGGAGACCAAAGACCCATGATCTCCAGATCCCCCAGATGAGCACCCCACCCTAGGGCAGATGCATCCGTTATCACTGTGGCCACCGATGGAGGCAGATGGAAGGGCTTTCCTTGCGACAGATTGCCCTCTACGCTCCACCATGAAAGATCCGCTGCAGCTTCTATGGAGATCTTGATTGACTCCCAGAGATCTCCGTTGTGCTGATACCACTGCTTGCGGAGGCACCACTGGAGTGCCCTCATGTGCCAGCGTGCATGGTTGACCAACAGAATGCAGGAAGCGAACAGACCGAGCAGGCGAAGGACCTTCAGAACTGGAACAACCGCTCCACTGTGGAATAAAGGGACCAACTCCTGAATGTCGAGAATCCTTTGAGGAGGAGGGAATGCTCGACACACAGTAGTGTCCAGTACCGCCCCTATGAACAGGTTGCGTTGAGAGGGCACCAGGTGAGATTTGGGCACATTGATCGAAAAACCCAAGTCGAACAACAGCTGCGATGTTACCTGCAGATGATGCTGCACCATCTCTGGGGACTCTGCCTTCAGAAGCCAGTCGTCCAGGTAGGGAAAATCTGGAATCCCCGACCTCCTGAGATGGGCAGCCACCACTGCCATCACCTTTGTGAAGACTCGAGGTGCGGTAGTAAGACCAAACGGGAGGACCGCAAACTGGTAATGTTGCGACCCAACCGTAAACCGGAGATACTTCCTGTGTGACTTCAGGATTGGGACATGGAAGTACGCGTCCTGCAAGTCGAGCGACACCAACCAGTCTCCTTGCTGCAACGCTTGAAGAACCTGCGCAAGGGTCAGCATCTTGAATTTCTCCTGTTTCAGGTAAAAGTTCAAGATTCTGAGGTCCAGTATCGGACGCAATCTGCCGTCCTTTTTGGGAATCAGAAAATACCGTGAGTAGCATCCCTGACCCCTTTCCTGCTCCGGAACCACCTCTATTGCACCCTTCTGGAGCAAGGCTAGAACTTCCTTCTGCAGGAGAAGCAGGTGGTCCTCCGAACAATAACCTTGGCAAGGAGGGTAAGGGGGAGGAAACTCCCGAAAGGGAAGGGCGTACCCAGTCTCTACGAGGTTCAAAATCCAAAGGTCTGTTGTAAACGATTTCCAACCCCGTAGAAAGTAGGACACCCGACCCCCCACAGGCCTTACATGATCCAGGATGGGGGATCTAGGGCCGCTTCCCTGAGGCCTCATTGGGAGCAGAGGAGGAGGAAGAAGAGGGGTTGCGTCCAGAACCTCAACGACCCCTTTGCCTCCCTCTATAGGACTTAGAGGGGATTCTGCTGTTGCTGCTGCTGCTGGGGCTGCCGGTAAGAGCGAAAAGACGATCGCCCAAAGCCCCTAAATTTTCGAAAGGTCGAACCCCTTGCCGGTACTTGCAGGCCCAAGGATTTTGCAGTCAATCGGCTGACCTTAAAACGATGAAGGGCAGAGTCCGCTTTCTCCCCAAACAGCTTCTGACCATCAAATGGAAGATCGACCAGCTTAGCTTGAACATCCGCTGAGAAACCAGAGTTACGGAGCCAAGCCTGCCTTCTTACAGCAACAGAAGACCCCCATGATCCTTGCCACGGAGTCCGCAGTATCCAACCCTGACTGGATAACTTGCCTGGCAGCCGCCTGAGTGTCCGCTACAACCTCCATGAAGGATGACTTATCCCCTTCAGGCAACTTAGGAGCCAAGGACTTAATGGAATCCATTAGAGCGTGCACGTAACGCCCCAGCAGGCATGTAGCATTAGTCGATTTTAACGCCATGCTTCCTGTCGAAAAGGTCTTTTTGGCTGCCTGATCAGCCTTTTTAGACTCCCTGTCAGCTGGAGACTGGAGGAAAGGCACCGGAAGCATGCTTGGAGCATGAAGCCTGCACAACCAAACTGTCCGGGGACGGATGAGTGGATAAAAAGTCAGGATCCCCTGGTGCAACCTTGTACCTTCTTGCCACCTGTCTACACACTGCAGGAGATGAAAGGGGCTTCCTCCATACCTCTGATACCGGCTCCAATATGGCCTCATTGAAAGGCAACAAGGGCTCTGATGTCGAAGACGGAGAATGTAACACTTCTGTGAGCAGGTTGGATTTGTACTCCACAGAAGGCAGCTGTAAATCCAGAAGCTCTGCTGCTTTCTTTATCACTACGTGATAGGGAGCCAACTCATGAGGTGGAGAAGACCTGGCAGATGCATATTCCCACTCTGGGGTCGTATCCAGCCCACTGGCTTTCTCAATGCCCTCGAATTCGTCCGAAGAAGAATCAACCTCACCTTCTTCCACCTCTCGATATCTTCTTTCCTCCAACACCCTCTGGGCTTCCCTCCTCGACCGGATTCGGGGAACCGACGTCGGCGACATCGTACGCGGCGTCGGAGGAACCAGAGGAACCGGCGTCGACGGTGCCAGACACGGCGCAGATGGAGTCAGCCTCGACGTCGAAGGAGGCGCCGAAGCCTGCCGGACCTTCCGAGGTCGAATCGGATCCCCAGACGGCGCCGGAAACTGCCAAGAAGGCGCCATCGGCATAAAGGGGGCCTGAGCATACTGCTGTGGCACCCCCATTGTAAAGGCCATCGGGCCCACGGGACCAGCTGGTGCTCCGGATGGGTAGGCCGCCCTATTAAAAACGCCATACATAGCATTTAAGAAATTAGCCGAATCCGTACCTGGGGCCGGGAACTGAGTCAAAGGAACCTCTTGTGGGGCCTCCGGCACCGGCTCCGCAGTATCCTCCACTGGAGCCTCAGAATCTTCAGGTACTGGAACAGACTCTTCCTGCTCCTCATGCATAGAAGCATCCGACTCCACACGAACCGGAGTCGACGTCTTAGACGGAGCCGAAGACCTCGTCGGAGACTGAATCGGAGTCTGCTTCCTCGAAGGAGAACCTTCCGGTGACCTCGAAGGTGAAGGAGAAGGAGACAAACCTTTTCTCCGACGTCGATGAGACGAAGCCGACCTCGACTTCGATTTCTTGGACTTCGAGGATCGACGTCTAGAAAGTTTACTTTTTTTATTGTGTTTCTTCGACCTCGAAGTCGATGACTCTCTCTTCGATCTCTCCTTCTTCCTCCCTCTTTTCTCCTCACCAATCTTCTTCATGAAGAGCTTGGTCTTCCTTTCCTTGAGTGCCTTCGGGTTCATGCTTTTACAGCATCCGCACTCCTCCACATCATGTTCCGAGGAGAGGCACCATAAACAATTCTGGTGTGGATCCGTTATCGACATCAGGCCTCCACACTCCCTACAGGGCCTAAAGCCCGACTTCCTAGTCGAAGACATAGCCGAATAAACAGAGATACACAACCAAACTACAAAGTAGCACTGGAGAAAAACCGTTGCGCGTCGAAGGCGCGGAAAAAAGGGAACTGACGCCATCACGCCGACGTGGGCTTCTTATGGCTCCGGTGACGTCGATCGGAGTCACGAGCGGAGCCGGTGTATTATGACGTCGCCCACGTCGACGTGGAATGCTGGGGAAGAAAGGTTCCGTGGAATGCTGGCGCAGGGGATATTCACAAGGTGAGGAATCCACTGGCAGATGTATCCATCAGAATCTGAGATACTCTGGACAAAATCTTGCTGCCATGTCCCACAGAGCATGCCTATACCTGCCTAGTAAACAAAACCTATTTATGGACCTATCTGCAGGATATCAGACAAAAATCCTAACCTACCAAAAGCGGAGGAGTTGATGTGAAAGAGTTTTATCTTATTAGCGGAGGCCTGCACCATAAGGCGCTCAGGTGTAGATTGCTTAGTTAGGAAGTCTTAATCACTGGTCACAGGCTTATGTTACCGGGCTATTGTCAATCTCACATGCCAGAAAGAACAAGGTTGGGACCATTTAGCCAACAAGGCATCAGTGAGGGCATCATTACAAGGTAGCCAGGGCACCGTAGAAGACTTAAGCCCTGGTTGGAGAATTTCTCATAGAATGTTTGTTTTAGTCTCACAGAAGGGCAACTGCAGGTCTAGCACTTCGCTTTCCTCCAGACCACTCCTGCAAACAAGCCTTATTCAACTTTTGGTGTCCCACTTTTCAGCAGAAGTGGCTAGCACGCTGGCATTTTGCAAATCCATGTTCAGTAAATCATCAGTACAGGGAGGGGGGGGGGGGGGGGGGGGGGGGAAGGGTGTAATTCCTCCTCTTCCTCCTCCTCATTAGTAACATAGGGGAACTTATATGTTTCTTGCATAGGGCAAGAGTCGGAGCCCAAAAGAGAATGGAGCCTCTGCTGATAGTTGCGCTGAGGCAGAGGCACTGTGATAGTCAATCTGCATTATAACCGGTGGCGCTTTCATGACCTCAAACCACAACATTGGTCGACTCAGTCAGATGTCAGTTCAGGGTTCACATGGGGTTACCACCAGGTCATCCAATAGCGCCGATGTGACAGGAACTGGTATAGATCTTGGTGCCAGTTTGGAATCTTTACAAGAGTTGGTACTAGCCTACACTGTTTGAAGGTCTGACAAAGGGACTGGCACAGGGTCTTCCTTGGCACTGATTTAACGCATAATAGAGTGGATGTTTGGGTCAGTTTGGAAGTCTGTACCATAATTGGTATGGATCCGGTTACAAGTCCTAAGGGGACAGACGGCATCAAGGGAAGACAAAGGCGGTAATCTGTCTGGAGGTCCCTTTGGATTTATGTAGACCAGATCCATAGGCTGCCAGAGGGAGCCAGATTTACACTCAAGACATGCAGCATAGCCCCCGTCAACACCGATGTTTGCCGCAGAGCACTCCTGGAGAGTTCGGAGCACTCAAGAAATCTGTTCTGAAGCAGGGGACTCTGAAAGCATTACACGATTATCTTGAGGCCCTTCCGCATTCTCTTTCGAACTAGAGAGGCAGGATGAGGTTAAATCCAAACATTAACTTTTTGTGCTTTTGCATGGAATTTGATTTATTAAAGAATTTGATAAGGAACTGGATATTTTGTGGGAATGTCTCAGAGACCTGGACCGAGATTGTTCAATATGTGGAGATGGAATAAGACATGTGCTTTGAACTCAAGCTCGTCTTATTTTCAGCAATGTACAGCTTTCCCTCCTGAACTCGGATTGCCTTCGGGTGCACAGGGGGCACACATCAGAAAGTCATGACCGGAGGCTAGGCAACAAAGAGACACCTTGTGTGGGTTCGATACAAACATATGCTTACTGCAGCCACAGCATGGTTTAAAGTCTTTAGTTTTCAAAGGGGACATGATTTCATACAGCCTAAAATGTTTGCAATCGTCAGAAGAACGAGAAACGTTGGGAGAGAAGGCTGAAGGCACAGAAAGAATGGAACAGGTATCACTTAATTGGTTCTGCCCCACCACTTTGGTGCTTTGCGGAGCCAACACAAACTTGTCAATGTACAACAGTACTGCTATTGAAGTTCTCCGGATCCAGTCTAGTGCCTGGGAATATTCTAAAGGTAAGAAATCTGCAGCTTGTATATCCGATAGAAAAAGGAGTACTCTGATACTGGTCAAGATCATAAATCCAAGCACTCTTTATTATGGGAAAGAATGTTTGGTAAATGATCTAAAATAGTTTTTCTTGTAGGACTCTGTAGAATGGGCAAGAGAGTCTGGGCAGAAATTGCAACCAAATAAGTTTACCTACTATTGCTTAGAAACCAGTAGATGTCTGTAGCCCGAAATGGTTGAAGTGCAAGGCAACGGCAACGAAAGAGAACTATTAACTTTCTTTTAGAAACATAAAAAGAAAAAGGAACCAATACTGATCAGCTGGGACCACAGAACAAACTCCCTTCGTTTAAGTGGAAAATGCAACTTAGTCTGAGACGGTCAATGGATGCATGTGAAGATGGCGCAGAAAGGACACTCATACACCTTGGAGTTCACTAAATGTAACTTTATCAGATTTTTAATCTTGTCCAATAAGAAGTATAATTGCCATATCGTAGCTAGCTGGACTTCAAAACAATTGTTATATTAGGGTCTTCACACACAGCAAGTATACATCTCAAGAAATACCATACCATATTTTCACCTATGAAACCCAACTTACCATAAGTCTGTTGCTGTAGTAATGGGTTCGTAACTCAAAATTTCTGGAGCTGAAAAAAATAAAAATTGCAGTAAGAACAAAGTAAATTTAAGGAGTATCTAAAAAGGTGGACTGCGCACAATGGAGCTTTATTTAGAAGCATCTCACATTGATATTTTATGAATCAAACAATATCCCATGCTGCTGGTGCCCAGGAATTTTAGCAAACATGGCTTAGTGAAAATTCACAGTAGTCAAAGTTACAGGAATGTGAAAAATAGGACTGAACTGGAAACTTTTGATCAAGCTTGATTCAAGCCAAATAAAGATGCAGTATCAGTCCATAAAACCATGTCCCTATGTACAACACCGAATCGTTTCAGGGGTTTGGTAAATTCTCATACTCATTTTTTTAATTATTATGGGAACGATTAGAGTGGATGGAGAAGCTAGCAGAGCTAGTCTGAAAGCAAACTCTGTGATACTTCTTGTTATGAGAGACAGCTTGACATTGCCAGTCACAGGTTAAGCACTGCATAGATTTTCAGAGGTGCACAGTATTTAGACAAGTGTAGATCACACATTTGCAACAGTGCAATGGGGGCTTTCAAATAAAAATACACTTTTGTAAGACACTGGACCTATATATACTGCACAAAAGTGAGGTACAGTGTGTATAGATTCCAAGAGTTTCCAGAGGTAGGCAGAGGTTAAAGTTAGAAAGAACCTTACTCTCTAAAGCGGTAGCTTGGTCGAGCAGTAAGGCAGTATCAGAGGACAGTGTTAAGCATATGATGTACACACTCAGGAACTGAACTCTAGGCCAATTGTTTTTGTATAAAAAAAATATACTGTTTATGTTTAGAACCAAGCAAGCCTGGAACAGGTAAGCATTAAATACTTTTCAGAAATTAGTTACTGGATATAGAACTGTTTGCAAATGCAATAGGAATGGTACCTTGTTTGATTTACAGGGGAGCAGTAGTATGCAACACTTAGCAAATACAGTACATTGGAACGAATAGGCTTTTTCAATAAATTGCAGGTAAGTTACTATTCGGATTACTTTTTCTAACAGTGCTGGATACTAGATTCAGCGCTGGGACATTTCCTGAAAACAGTTGAGAAATGCGTTTTAGTTAGATGTACGATTTTTAAAGAATATTATTGTATTTCAAAAGTTGACACAGAAACTTTTTCACAGAGAACCACCAATGTTATCCCAAGGAAGGAAATTCAGTTCACAGGTAAGTTACTTTTCCTACTCAGTGCTGGATACCTAGATTCAGCACTGGGACATTTTCTAATAACAGTTGAGAAAATGCGTTTTGGGTATTTGTGCGATTTGTTAAGAATATTCTTCGTTTTCATAAGTCGACACTTTTTTGGGAGAAAAAGTGTCAATGTTATCCTATGAGGAAAAGCAGGTTATCGGTTTTGAGGTAAGTACTCGGTCTTTGGAGTTGGGGTTCTGGGGTTAGACTCCGGGGTCTCCCAGGGTCAGTGATCCACTGTTGTTGTACCCTCAGCGGCACTAGGGTGGCCGGGTGCAGAGTGTTGAGGCCCAATTTTATCCTATGGAGGATGGGGGGGCTCCGGTTGGTGGCTGCTGGCAAGCAGGCCACGGGGTTGTAGGAGCAAAGCTCCTAGGGTTTAGCTCAGGGCAAGTTGGGGACCAAAGTAGCACCAAAGGCCGGCCGGGTGCAGGATGCTGTTTTGAGGTCGGGGTGCCCTGTTGATTTCAATCGAGATTCTCCGGGACAAAGAAACGCTGCAGGCTCGAGGACGAGGATCTTCCAGGAGCGACCACCACTTAGAGGGGTAAATTGGGATGTTGAGGGTTGGTTAGGCACTGTTGGATTGGGTACACAAGGCCATGGGGCGTCGGGTGCAGGGGTGTCTTGGCATGTTGGATTTTCTTACCCTCTAAGGTCGTGTTAGGGGGGTCCTAAGGATTGAGGCTGCAGGCGTCGTCAGGAGGCTTGAGGCAGGTCAGGGGTCGCCGGATCTTGGGTAAGGATCGCGGGGAGGGGGGGACCTCCTCGTGGTGTTTTTCTACTCGAGCTCCGGCCGGGTTCGGCGGGTGCAGAGTGGGATAGATTCGCAGTTCCTGGCTGGCACCAGGAGCTGCAGTTTAAACACGCCTGGTGTTCACGGGAGGAACAGTCTGGAAAGTGAAGGCAGGCAGGTCCTCCGCGGTTTGTGAGGTTGCTGGCTGCTGGACACGCCGGGATTTCGCAGGAGCAGGTTTGAGGGGAGACAGGCCTGTAGGGCAGGGGCCAAGTCAGTGGGCGTCATCCTCTGGTTAGCTCTGCACGGCTCTTCGTCCTTCTTCTTATAATCTTTTCTTGTTGTTGCTGGATCTGAGGAAGGAAGGTTCAGGGTGCCCCCTAAATACTAAATTTAGGGGAGTTACCGGTAGGTAAAGGGCAGGGACCAATGGGTCCCTTCCCTGGGGTGGTTACACACCCTATTCTGCCACTCTCCAATGGAAGGGGGGGGGCAGGAGCCTGTCCCTGGTTGGCTGAGTCCCCCCATCCTCAAGATGGCGGGGACTCGAGGTTGTGCTTCACCTCGCCCACCCCACCTGAGAGGTGGGGTTGGCAGAGGTGGGCACACCTCTTTTCCTCACTTATTTTTCCCGCCGGTTCTCCCGCCCAAAGTGGGGGGTAGAACCAGTGGCTACCAGTTGCTGAAAGCAGCAAATGGTCTGGCGAGGCGCACAAAGGCAGCATGCCTTTGAAGCTTCTTTTTCGTGAACCCTACCCATCCTGGGGGAGGAGGCTTGGCACCTCGTCCCAGGATGTGCATTGCTTCAGGACCCCGAGAGCAGCAAGCTCTCGACCCAGGGGTCCAGAAACATGTCTGGTGGTGGCAGCCTAAGCAGCCGCTCAGTCAGGTCACTAGGAGTTGGTCGAGTTTCAGGGGGCATCTCTAAGATGCCCTCTGTTGTGCATTTTACATTAAATCCCACACTGACATCAGTGTGGGTTTAATGTGCTGAGAAGTTTGATACCAAGCTTCCCAGTCTTCAGTGTAGCCATTATGGTGCTGTGGAGTTCGTAATGACAACCTCCCAGCACCATATACTCTTAATGGCAGCACTGCACTTACAGTGCCCTTGAATGGACTTGGGCACTGTTGGGGTACAGGGCTCATGCACCTGTACCCTCACCACTGGCATGAGGCACCCAGCTAGAGGGGTGACTGATGTGTGCCAGGGCAGTGGTTTGTGGCCATGGCACACAGGGATGTGTGCCATGTCGACTCTTCACTTTGTTCTGCACCAAGACACGCAACCTGCAAAGGCAGCGTGTGAGTTTCAGGGTACAGGGCCACTAAGGGTGGCACAATAAGTGCTGCAGCCCCTAGAGGTCTTCCCTGGTCACAGTGCCCTGGGTACCTGTGGTACCATTTACCAGGGGCTGACCTGTTGCCAGAGATGCAAATTGGGTTAGTTTTGGGGAAAGAACACAGGCCCTGGGAACCTGATTGGCAGGGACCCAGGGCACACAGAGAAAAAGTGCATCAGTAGTCTGGCAAAAAGTGGGGGGTTACTGCAACAGAAACCCACTTTCCTACAACATTTTATTCCCATTCAAATCCTGGTCTTGTTGCTGAAAACAACAAATAATTCCAGTACTGTAGTAAAAACGGTGTTTCAGCTCTGCAGCAAAGTGCTGATACTGCCTCTTAATTATGGCACCCTGGACCGAAAAGTGTTGATAGTGTCCATCAGCTATGTTGAGAGGTGTGGGTACTTAATCAATAAAAGCGCTAGTTGCTTCTCACACTGCTCTGTGGTATGCATTATACATGCGGGAAGGGTAAAGCGGAGGATTTCAGAATCTGCACGGGAGAACCTACATACAACTATACAACCTTAAGTTCAACACACAAGAGCTTCAAAAGAAAACTGAAAAATGTTTTATTTAATAAAATCTAGGACTTGTATAGTAAGATTCTTTAGCAAGCACCACAACGTTGAAGCATTTCACTGCTTAAACATATGCACTTAAACAATAACAAATTGAAGACATACAAGGTTAAAAAAAACTGCATGTATGGAAAGCCATGGAGCAGTTACTTGGAAAAACAATGTTGAAAAAAAAAGTCTACCTGTGGCTATAATCAAACCATGGGACAAATTCTTAATCTTTTTATATAGCAAGTTAAAAATGCCGCCCACAGAAATTGTTATCTGCAACTCCAAACACTCCTTTCACAGAATCAGGACCTGTGGATTTTTTTAAGGATGGTGTTGGCTATAAGTAATGCAGGACATTACAGGCTGGCTAATCTTAGTGTTGGGATTTAAAAGAGGGTTAATAAAAACAGTCATGCCTGAGAATCAACAAAATTCGTAAATTTTCAAGTAAGCTTGAGTGCTAGAAGAATTTTAAACAATACAGAAAACAATTAAAGTTATAGGTGTAAGTCTATAAATTTCGGATAGTCTTTAATGTAAATAAAATGTAAATCCGTATTTGTAAGTGCAAACTACTCACCCTTGTGGGTCTCAAGGCGCTGGGGGCCGTCGTGGAAATTAAGTGAGCTATTGCCCAGAGTCACATGGTGCGGAGCTGAGCTGCTGCCGGAGCCGGGGATCGAACCGTAAACCCTGTGCTCCAAAGTCAGCTGCCCTGGCCGCTGCACCACACCTCTCCACTTTAATGATCGTGGCCCTTGCTGTTAAAATACCAGGACTACTTAAGTGTTATTTTATTTGTTATTTTAACTTCTTTTTCTAAAATTCATCTGTTATTTGACTTTGAATACAGGTTGTACAAAACACTACTCTTTATAGATTGCCATTGTGAAATTTCATGTGGTCAACATAATACAGCATAACTAACTTGAGAAATCACTGCTTACTGCCTCACATATTCTATGTGACTAATACAATAGAAGAGAAAGCTAGGCCTACATTCACAAAGCATATTAATCAGATATTATGAAATGAAATGAAATGAAAATGTGATTTATAGAGCGCTGCAGCTGCCCTGAGGCGTCCAGGCGCTATAGACCGAACAGAATCCTCATAAGGTTACTTTATTTAGGCGTTAAACAGATGAGTTTTTAGCTGTTTGCGGAAGCTGGTCAAGTAGGGATTGTTTCTCAGCTGCATAGGGAGGGTGTTCCAAAGTTTGGACACGTTATACGAAAAGGAACGTCCTCCTGCTCTGGCTCTATAAATTCTGGGAATTTTGGCTAGGAATGCCGTTGATGAGCGAAGGGTCTTGTTGGGCCTATAGGAAGAGATCAGGGAGCCGTTGATGTCTGGTCCCGTTTCCCAGAGTGTCTGGTGGGCAATACAAAGTGCCTTGAACTTTATTCTGTCCTTGACAGGTAGCCAGTGCAAGGTCTTTAGGCCAGTTTTTATTGAGGTCCTTCGAGGGATTCCCAGCAGCGCCCTAGCAGCACAGTTCTGGGTGCGTTGAAGCTTTTGTAAGGTATAGTCTGGTGCTCCCAGATAGAGGGCGTTATTAAAATCCAGACGAGATTGGATGAGGCCCTGTATGATTATTTGTTTGGCCTCAAAAGGGAGAAGGGGAAGGACTTTTTTAATCACCCTAAGGAGGCCAAAGCATGTGGCTGATATCTTGGTGGCCTGTGTATTGAGGCTCAAAGATTTATCGAGCCAAACGCCTAGGCTTTTGATGTTGTCTCTGGGGGGTGGAGCTGTTCCCATGCTTGGAGGCCAGATCAACTCTATGGTGGCAGGGGAGGCCGGGCCCAGAAGCAGGAGCTCCGTTTTATCGTCATTGAGCTTTAGGCAGGAGCTCATCATCCAGCTCTTTACATCTTCCAGACAGGCCGCTAGGTCTGGTGGTGGCTGGAGATTGCTCTTCTGTGTAAGGGAAACCACCAGCTGGGTGTCGTCCGCATAGGAGACGATGTTAACACCATGCGGACGAATAATCCCAGCCAGTGGCCTCATATATGCGTTGAAGAGCGTAGGGCTCAAGGAGGAGCCCTGCGGGACTCCACATCCCAAAGGGCGACTGAATGAACGGGATGAGCCGTTAAAGACCTGAAATGTTCTGCCTGACAGAAAGGATTCAAACCATGTCAGGGCATCTCCAGTCACTCCCAAGTCGGCGAGGCGGGTTAACAGGATTTTGTGGTGTACCGTGTCAAATGCGGCACTTAGATCGAGGAGGATCACTGCCACTGACCCTCCTCGATCCAGGATTCGTCTTGCCTCCTCGGTTACCGCCAGTAGGGCGGTCTCTGTTCCATGTTTGGCTCGAAAGCCAGTTTGGGAGGAGTCGAGGAGGTGGTTTTCCTCAAAAAATGATGTCAAGATGGTGTTGACGTGTTTCTCCAGGATTTTTGACGCCCATGGGAGTAGCGATATCGGGCGGTAATTACTGGGGTTGACCGGGTCAAGGGAGGGTTTTTTTAATAACGCCCGCACCATAGCGTGCTTCCAGGTCGTGGGAACTGTTCTGCTTACTATCGAGGAGTTGAGTAGATCCACGAGAGTGGGGAAGATAGTTTCGCTGGCCAAGCACAGAGAGCCTGGAGGACCAGGGTCACATGGGGATCCGGTTTTTATTTGTTTTGCTAGTTTCTCTAAGATTTCCAATGTTATCAGGGGAAAAGAGTCCAGCTGCTTGATCGAGTTTGGGGCTGAAAGCGAGCTTTGGACAGGCGAATCAGTGGGCGGGTTGGGAAAGGAAAGATAAATTTTGTTGACTTTGTGAAAGAAAAATTCCACCAATTCGTTGCATTTGGACGGTGAATTGTTATTATCTGTAACAGGTGGAGGAGGTTTGATCATGGAATTAACTATCCGGTAGATTTCTTTAGATTTGAATTTTGATGTGGTTATTTTAAGGTTATAGTAGGCAGCTTGCGAGGTTTTTATGGCCAGTTTATAATTCCTGATCATTTCCCTATAGGTAGCTTTTTCTTCCGGATCGTATAATGCGCGCCACTTTCTCTCCTGTCTTTTACAGAGACGTTTGTGGTTTCTGAGGTCTTCTGTGTACCAAGGCGCAGTTTTTGTATGTCTCTTGGAGTGTGATGAATGTTCCGGAAGGACCGAGTCAAGAGAGGTGGTTATCCACTCATTGTATTTTATATTGTTAGCAGTGGGGTCTTGGGAGAGAGCGGGTCTAGTGGTGCGAAGAGCTAGCGTCCAATTGTCAAGGGGAAGTTTGGCCCAATTACGGATTTTCCGTGTATTAAATAAGGAAGGGAGTGATTTGCTCGTGTTCCAATTAAAAGCTATCAAGAAGTGGTCTGTCCAAGGTAGTCTAGCAATGTTGCCCACTTTGAGCTGGTCGGAGTTACTGAAAATTGGGTCTAACAAATGCCCCTTTTCATGAGTAGCGGAGGAGACCAGTTGCTCAAGTTGAATTGCGGCTAGGCTTGACTGTATCTCTTGTGCCGAAGAGTCCAGCAGGTTGTCAAAATGGATGTTAAAATCTCCAAGTAGGGTGAAGTTGGAAGGAGAGACAACCGACTGGGAGGTCACCGAGAGTAGGGAGGTGTTAAAATGTCCTATAGGGCCTGGAGTGCGGTATATAAGAATACCGGTAAAACAGGCGTTGGGAGTGAGCTCAATAGAGAAGGAAAGGTTTTCACAATCCTCCAGGTCTTCCACTGAATGGCGGCAGGTATAGCTTTCTTTGTAGATGATCGCGAGGCCGCCACCTCTGCCCAGTGGTCGGTCAGCCCGCGCTATCTGATATCCCGGGATGATGGCTTGTGCCAGGTCTGGCTGGGAGTCTTGGTTCAGCCATGTCTCGGTCAGAAAGAGTGCATCTGGGGAATATTCCTCCAATAGTAGCGAAATTTCTAGACAGTGTTTTACTAAGGACCTACAATTAAGTAGGAGCATAGAATAGTTCTTTCCCTCAGCTCTGGATTTCGTAGTGGTAGGGATTAGGTCTGATTTGCAGTACTTACAGCGCCGAGGGATCTCCAGGGGGTGTAACATAGTACCACACTTGGGAGAAACGGGTGGTCGCAGCTGATATAGGACGCTCGGGCTATATACCTGCCTGTCGTTTTTGGAGGGGCCAGGGGACATGGCCCCTGGACCCGGCCGGGCGCGGACGAGCGCAGACGAGCTTGCCTTAAGCGCGCCTTCGGCGCGCAATCGGCGCGCCCGCTGCGCTCGTCCGCTGCGCGTCCTACGAGTGGGCATGTTTATAAGGGTGGAAGGGGGAGGGAGCAGGCAAAGGGGCGTGGCCTGTCGAATGGACGTGTCTCCTCTCAGCGACAGCTTGTGATCAGCTGTGCGAGGTGCTGGCTAATCGAGGAGCGACTAGCGAGTGGTGAGTGAGTTTAAAAAACAAACACACAGGTGAACACGAATTATACAAGTTTACAGGTTTAAAAATGAGCAAGGTGGCTCCCGGCTTTTCGCCTCAGGAGGGATTGTTCTGACTGGAGCGCTGCTTCGATTGCGCGCGCTTTTATGCCAGAAGGGGGCGTGGCCTGTCGAATGGACGTGTCTCCTCTCAGCGACAGCTTGTGATCAGCTGTGCGAGGTGCTGGCTAATCGAGGAGCGACTAGCGAGTGGTGAGTGAGTTTAAAAAACAAACACACAGGTGAACACGAATTATACAAGTTTACAGGTTTAAAAATGAGCAAGGTGGCTCCCGGCTTTTCGCCTCAGGAGGGATTGTTCTGACTGGAGCGCTGCTTCGATTGCGCGCGCTTTTATGCCAGAAGGGGGCGTGGCCTGTCGAATGGACGTGTCTCCTCTCAGCGACAGCTTGTGATCAGCTGTGCGAGGTGCTGGCTAATCGAGGAGCGACTAGCGAGTGGTGAGTGAGTTTAAAAAACATTATATCATGGCATTTGTTAATACCTTCTGCACATTAATAAAACAGCATGACATCTACCATGCAGAGATTTGCAGGCAGCAGCCAGTTATTAACTACCATATCTGAATTGGGTAAGGTACATCAAAACCCGCTCAAGGCTTTGTCTCAAGTGAGTCATAGTCCTTCTCCATTCTTAATAATGATAATAAATAGCACAATAAGTAGGTGTACAGACTCTCTCTCTCAGATGAATCCATCTCATTCTAACTTGCTAATTTCAGATCCTCTTTCAGTCTGAATTAGATTCAAGAGTCAGTGTCTTAACTAATGGAACCATCTTATCAGCCTAAAACAAGCACCATTTATCCCCAACAACTGTTCTGCTACATTCATATTACATACCGACGTATTCAGGGGTACCCATAATTTCTCGCAGTTCAGCGGCATGTCCCAATTTGCGTGACAAACCAAAATCCACAATCTTGATATCGCCAAGAGGATTTAGACTGCTCAGCAAGATGTTTTGAGGCTAGAAAAAAAAAAATTATCAGAAAAAGGTATCCAATTGACCAATCAATACTCCATAAGAAAATGACATTTACTTTTCACTACATACTACTAAGAGATTGCCCCAAAGAACTGACAAGGTGACAACAGCAAAAAATAACGTATACAAAATGCCGCCGCAAGGGTTCTTTTACGCCTTCACCCAAGAGAATGCACGACTTCAGTCCTGCAATCACTCCACTGGCTACTTATAGCTTGAAGAGTAATGTTCAAGGAGGCTCTCTGCATTATCCACAGAGTCTTCAGAGGAAAAGGGTTGTTATACCTACAAGTTAAATTGAAGCAATACAAACCAAACAGAACACTGCACTCCAGACTTACAAACTCATCATCATCATACTACCTTACCATACGAAATCCGTAGTAGGCACTGCTTTCACAGTACAAGCTACCAAGCTCTGGAATTCACTACTAGTTAGCATTAGATGCACCCAGAAGCATATTCACTCCCGAAGACAGTTGAAAACTGGACTATTTTCTAGATAACTGCACCACCTGCCATCCAGGCAACAGAGCTGAGAAATATCACACCCTCAAATGCAATCCTCAGCTTATAACCCACGAATTACGACAACTCAACCAGCAAACTGCTTTCATTACGCACATATGAGCTGCGGCAACAAATGGACAGAATGATGCAATCAAATATTAAACCCCAGGCAAAAGTTCTGGGTTAATTCCATCCTGCTTTTGCTCACTACACCACACCAGTTTGGACCCAGTCATATGCATATCAGTCTTAAACTTGCTCCTTATGGGAACAGTCCAGCCCGAACTGCCAAGCCAGTTCCTCCCTGAACTGGAAACAAGCCTCCTCGGACCAGGAAGGGACCCACATCTGGGCATACCCAACCGACTTAGGGTGAAAAGTGCTGTGACAACAATTGATGGACGGAATGCTGAATGAATCAAACATTCACCTACAGTAAGTCCATCATCTGTTCTTCTTGCTTTCATTATACACATAAGCAAAAAAAGAGCTGACCTATGGTCCGCTGTGACATTATATAGTTTTGTATTTCCATATATAACTGTGATGGCTCACTATAACACTAATACCACAACACACAGCGGTGAGCAACAAATTGTAACTTCTACCCATCAAATTCACATCAGCTATAAGGGTTGTCCAACACCAGCACTAAACGTCCCAAAGACGCAAACATCACCAAATGAACAGTCATGGAATGACTGAAGAAATCTGTCACACATTACTAGACAATTTGAGGACTTTAATGTAGTACATTCACTGCAGGGCCTAAATATATATACAATCTGACTGATTCTTTGCAGCTCGCATAGACACTTAGATATGGGATGATAATAAAACGTTCATCCATACAGATCTCTCCACTTCTCTCTCCCTCCAACCATGCCAGCTCAGGATAACAACTACACACAAAATCGCAGATTGGACAACCCAGCACAGTAACCAGCTACGCAGACTGTATATGAAATACCATAAAAGGATCTGCAGCGCTATGCAAAGCTAATAGCATACTGAAACCATAAACTGTACATAGGTTTCTTAGACATTGCCAACCAACACACTGCTATGAGCTACATGCCTTAATACAATAATCACACCCCAAGGTCATCATCAGCCATGTCATGGAAGAAAATAAGTTACTTACCTGTAACTACGGTTATCCAGTATTCGTATCTTTCATAGATGCACATGCCTGAATCATTCCCCGTCGTCGAGATGGGAGACCCAAGGTATGATAATGAAGCAGTATTCAAATAATGCCATAGGCTATAATGGCCCTGAGCTATGCTCATATAGCCTATCTAAGTCCTTTTAAAAAGGACCAAATGTTGAATGCAGCCAATCAGCTGTTAGCAGCCTCTAGAACCTTTCCAGCAGAGACAGTTTCCCTCAGATTTTCACAGCATAAGTGAGAAGTGAGTGGCTTAATATATTAAGGAAATAGCCTTTATGGAGGAGGAGGGTAGGTGCATGTGAATCTAGCAAAGATACCAATACTGGATAACCGTAGTTACGGGTAACTTATTCTCTTAACCAGTATTGGGGTATCTCTCATAGAATCACATGCCTGAATCAGAATAGCAAGCAGTGACATCCAATCTTTCAGTTGGTCTGTCGCGGATGGTGGGAGACTAACACATATTGAACCCTCAAAAATAAATCTTAGGTAACGAGAAGAAAACCCCTGAGGGCTATAACTGTGTGAAATGTATGTGAATGGATGCACAAAATATACTCTTAAAAGCATGGTCAAACTTCACTTATGTAACAACATCTCCATATGCATAGTATTAGCGAGAGGGAAAGAAGGAATAATAATGTAACCGATAGTATACTTTACTTAGATGAGATATTATATATCGCGTCATCCTGACATGCTAAAGCAATAAAATGATTCATTTTAGGATTTGCAAACACCATAAAAACAAAAGACTCTTTCCAAGGGATAGAAAGAGGCTTACCTTAATGGAAAAGATGGCAAAGTACTGTCTGGATCACCGCTGCATCTTGTGCGGATTCCAGGCAATAGTGCTGCGCGAAGGTAAGAGTGGTACTTCAGGTTGCAGCACGACAGATCTTCTCTAACGTTACCCCTGCGAAGAGGGCTGCTGAAGTTGCAACCGCTCTGGTAGAGTGAGCATTTGCTATCCTTTTCAAAGGTTTCTTGGCTTTGATATGACAGTATTGGATTGCAGCCGATATACATCTTGCGATAGTGGCTTATTATTGCAGTATCTTCTCTGCCTTGGCCATAGGCTACAGGTAATGGATCAGTTTTCGAATGTCCTATGTTCTCTGAAGATAGAACTTGAGGCAGCGTTTGACATCCAGTGTATGTAGCGCCTGCTCCGCAGGCATGGATGGTTGCGGAAAATAGGACCAGAGTATAACCGGCTCATTGAGATGGAACGGAGAAGGCACTTTAGGGATAAGTGTGGGATTAGTCCTTAGAATCACAGCATTCTCCTTAAATATTAGAAAGGGTTTCCTAATTGTGAAAGCTTGGATTTTGCTTACCCTCCTGGCTGAGGTGAGGGCCACTTTCCATATGAGGTATTGCAATTCAGCTTTATGAATGGGTTCGAATGGTCTTTTCACGAGTTGTGCAAGAACCACGTTTAAGTTCCATTCCGGTGGAGGTGCTCGCACTGGAGGGAAAGCACCGAACAGCCCCTTCATGAATTGTTCGATAAGGCTTAAAGCATAAAAAAAAGTGCCACTGGAAGCTCTTCTATTGCACCTTAACCGAAGAGAAGGCTATACCTGATTTTGCCATAGAGAGAAGATATGGTAAAATCTGTTGTGGGCATATCTGAAATGGATGCAGGTCATTTCGTTGGCACCAGACACGGAATCTCTTCCATTTAAGTTTGTAGTTGGTGCTTTCCGCTCTAGACTTTGAGAGAATATATCTACACTCTTGAGAAATGCTTATGACTTTAAACTCCAAGGATTCAGGAGCCAGGCGTGTAAATGCAGAGACTCCATATTCGGATGGTGCACTTGACCGTTGTCCCTGGACAAAAGAGGCGGAAACAGCTGCAGACGAATAGGTCTCGTTTCTGAGAGGTGAATAAGTTCCGTAAACCAATGTTGCCTGGGTCACCTGGGTGCGATGAGAATCAGGCGACATCCTTCCAGCTTCATTTTGGTCAGTACGCTGGGAATCAATGGGATGGGGGAAAAGCGCATGCATATATCCCGGACCATCGCATCGAACAGGCATTGTCCGGAGACCCCGGGAGGGGGGGTACCTGCTGGCATAGGACCAGCATTTGGTGTTGATGTTCGTGGCAAACCGGTCCAGAGCTGGTTTCCCTCGTAGAGAAAATACTCCATCCAACTGGAATTGATTGATTTCCCATTCGTGGCAATCGTCTATAGCTCGGATGAGAGCATCGGCCAGCATGTTGTGTAGACCTGGAAGATGCTCGGCTTTGAGAGCGAGCCCGTGTTCTGTTGCCCAGCTCCACAGTTCCTGCGCTTCTAGAGAAAGTGTGTGAGATTTTGTTCCTTCCAAGTTTGTTTATGTGGAACATACTGGTCGTGTTGTCTGTATAAACCAGTACGAAGGCGCAGGCTATCCTCGGCAGGGAAGCCTGTAAGGAGAGGAATATGGCCTTCAACTTCAGGCTGTTGATATGACTGTTTTTGAGAATTGGACCATTTGCCTTGAATTTGAAGGTCCTGCAAATGGCCTCCCAAGCAGTCCATGGAGGTATCTGTTGTCAGCATGAAATCTGGTATGTCTTGTAAGAAAGTCAACCCTTTTGAAAGGTTTGGAACGTGGTACCACCATTTCATGGCCGGAGTAACGCAAATGATGTCTTCGAAAGATCCCGATGTTTGAAGCCATTGTTTTTGTAATTCTTCTTGGATAGGTCTCATTTTTAGTCTGGCAAATGGAACAAAGTCGATCGCTGAAGAGCACATCCCTAGCAGCGACTTGAATTTCCTTACTGAAACTAACTTTTTTCTTGATATGGCCATAGCCAAAAGATGTAGTCGGGATTGACGTTCTTCCAACAAGAATGCTTTGCATTGGATTGTGCCCAATCTGGCTCCCAGGAATGGTACTATTTGACTGGGAATGAAAGAGGACTTTGCGACGTTGACTGTCAACCCTAGTTTGCTGAGCAGTCCCAAACAAGCATTGGTGGTTCTGGACGCTTGCTTTGCCGTAGAAGCATTTAACAGCCAGTCGTCCAAGTATGGGAATACTTGATGGCCTTGAGAACCTAGAGCTGCCGCCACAGGTGCCAGGCATTTTGTAAATATCCTGGGTGCCAGCCACCGCGAGGCAGAGGAATTTGATGCTTCAGGTAAATGAGGATGTGGAAATATGCATCTTCAAAGTCGAGAGAGGTCATGAAATCTCCTCCGTTGAGACGTCGTAAGATCTCGGCCAAAGTTACCATCTTGAAAGTTTGTTTCCTTCGGAATTTGTTTAACTTTCTGAGATCCAAAATTGATCTCCATTCACCTGACATTTTTATAATCAAGTAGAAACGGGAGTAGAAACCTTGCCCTCTTCGCAGAGCTGGAACTTTCTCTATGGCTCCTTTTGCGAGCAAAATCTTTGTTTTCTTCTGCAATAAGTGAAGACAAGGGGAGGGGTTCCCCTGGGTGGTGTAGTTGGAGGTTTTTGTATGAACTCCAGCATGTGACCGAAGGCGATCAAATCCAATACCCAACAATCTGATGTTATACTCTCCCATTGCTGGAAGAAACTGGATCTCTTTACACCCACGGGAGTGGAAGGTGAGGGGGAAGTTGGTACCCTGGTAAAATCAATGTTTTCTTCCATTGTCCCTGCTTTGGGTCGATGTTCTCTTTCAGCCCCCTTGGTGAGAGAAACCAGCCATAGCCGGTTGACTGTAGGCAGCAGGTTGAAGGGATTGCCTATATTGTGTCTGGTAGGGATGGTATTTTTGCGCTCTTTGGTAGTTTCCTCGGTATGTGCAAAAACCATGTCCTTTTGCCCCTCTGAACGGTATCTTTCTGTAATGGAGGGAACCTAAGGATTTAGCAGTATCTGTGTCCTTTGTGATGAATAGAAGCACCTCATCTATATGTTTGCCGAATAAGGCATCCCCATCAAATGCCATATCCAGAACTTTTGAATAGACCTCTGGTCTAATTGTGGTTGCTTTTAATCACCCCTGGTGTCTTAATACAGCTGCCCCTCCCAGTAGGCGGAACCCCGTGTTGGCTATGTCCATAACGTAATCGATTGTTTCCGAGGCTGCCCGTTCTCCTGTTTTCTGTCCTCCGGAATAAGGTCCAGTAGAAAAGCCATATCAGACCACATTTATTTGTCTTAGCGTCCGATGATAGCCAAAGCGTTGGCTGCCTTAATAGTAGTCGCAGCAATGGTGGAGAAACGCTTTCCTATAATGTCAAGCTTACGCCCTTCTTTGTCCGAAGGGGAGGAGATCGGGGTAGCCGGGTTCTTAGATCTCCTTTGTGCTGCCTGTGAAATAACAGAATACGGTTTCGGATGGCAGTCAGACAAGAAGGGGAATTTTCTGGAGCTCTGTACTTTCTCTCTATGCGAGAGAGCACTGGTGGTATTGTTGCCGGGGTCATCATTATCTTCACACACACTTGCCAAATGTAGTCAATAATTGGAATTTTGAGCACTGACTTTCTAGCTTCCGCTTTAAAGTCATACAGGAAGCAGTCTGTATGTTTAATTTCCATGGGGAGATGGAATGCATTAGAAGCAGTCTCCATTAAGTTGTGGAAACCCCCTAGGTCTTCTAGCGGGGAATCCGCTGGATGGTGTGACGGAGGTGAAGGAGTAGGAATGATTTAGTCCTCCCAGGGATCAGCAGCTGGATTTAGGATTTTGCCTTCTTCTCACTCTTCGTCCGATGAGGAAGGGTCGACCGGATCAGCCTCTTGTGGTATTGTGGATGTTGCTGGTGAACTGGGTTTGTCATGGATTTGAGTTTTTTTTTTCTTTGTACAGAGTTTTATATAGCACAAACTTGACCCGAATCGGTTATCGGAGCGCTTTACATAGCACCAGTTTCGTTACATGAGGACACATTCATTTCTTGTTAGGCACGGGGAGATTAAGAGATTTGTCCAGAATCACAGGATGTTCAGCGTCCTTGCAGAGACTCGAACCCAGTTCCCCAGATTCGAGGTCGACCGCCCTAGCCGTTAGGCAAACTCCTCTCCCCTTGCGCCGGTAGTTCCTTGGAAACATCTCGAGATGGAAATCTTTGCTTGTAATCTGCTAGCATAGCTTGAAGATCTTGAATTAAGGTTGGCGGCAGATGAGCCATTTCCCTAGGGCGATGTTCTTGGTATTCGTAGTGTTGATAATGACACAGCAGTGCCAGATGTGGCTGGTAGTATTGCCGATCCTCGAAGTCATCGTCAAAGTCCTGGCACTTGACGTGCAGCTCCCAAAGACTGTGTGCTGCTCCTCATCAGACTCCTGGAGGTCTAAAAGGTGCGATTGAGTTAATGGTAAGATTTAACTATAAGCCGACATTTCAGGATGAAAATATTTCTTCGTCACCCTAATCATAGCCGATGGTGGCATCGACGGGCTTCTGGTTAGAGCCGCTGAAAATCCTGTTGTCAACGATGTCGTCGTTGATGGAACCGTGATGGACGGTGTGAGAAGTTGGCCTGGCATATACTGTCCACTAGTTATAGTGGGCATCTTGCACCAGTCCAAACAACCCTTATTGATGATGGGTTTAAAGACAACCTTTATTGAAAGCTATCCTAGTGGTAGCTATGGAGACCAGCCTTCAGGCTAAGTCTTGAAGGAGTGTAAAGCAGCTTAGTTTACCAGATTATAACCTCTTGAATTACTAAATGAAAGCAGAACCACACAAGGCATATATAAAAAATATATGTATTTATTTCTAAACACTCACTACTAATCTCTTTATGAGATTAGAGTCCAATAATACAGTTCTAAAACAACAGTAAACGGCACAGTATACAATGGGCCCTGGGGGCGGACCAAACCATATATTAAGAAAGTGGTACAAGAACCACGACTTGACTAGACACAGTGCCTAGAGCACGTAGAATCGCTGGGACCCCAAGGAACCACCCAAGGTAGTGACAGAGGAGACCCACGGGGATGCATGCAGTGTGAGAATACAGGCGCGAGCCCCGTACTATTCTATGGGAAAGTCGCGGTTGGAATTTTAGAAGTTAAGGACACTTAGGAGAGGGCTTTGAGCAAACACCTTTAGACTTAGGGGGTTCTAGGGCCAGCACCCACGGGAGCACCGGAGTACTTGTGTTACCTCACCCAGGGAAGCTGGGTGCATAGGTGTCAAATGGTGTTGGGAATAGTCATTGATTTCAATGACGATCTGCTGCAAAGTGCTGCTGCCGGGAGGGAGAAAAGTGTCCGGTGTGATTCAAGCCTGGATCGAAGATCAGAAGAACCTGAAAGCAGAGGGGACAGAGTCTGGGTCACTTGCCAGTGACCAGGGACACGATAGATGAATGCCCACCGATGTTGGGTGTTTCAGGTGCAAAGAGGTGAAGTTTGACTCTGCAGCCACAAGGACCAGGAGGCGTCGACGACGACCAGGATCTGGATGCGAGCTGTCCCCCGAAGGATGTAGAGTGCTGCGGTGTCGGTGCCTGGCAACAGCAACCCACGCAGGAAGTAAAAAGATGCTTGGTGCGGACCAGCAAGGGCCTGGGGACTCCCCAAGCGATGGAGAGTCAGAGCACAAAGGGCCAGCTCACGGAACACTCGTAGAGTGTAGGCGGGAAATCTTCAGTGCAAATGCTGCTCGGGGTAAGGGATACAAGTAACCCAAAGCTCAGCTGCAGGAGTGACGCGGTTTCCAGGGGTTCGGGTTGCACGGTCGCCACGAGGGATACGGGCCTCAGACTTGCTGTGGGCACTGATCGACCTCTAAGACCACAGAAACCCACCTCCTGTGTTGCAAAATTCTTCGGAGTTCGGCGGGAGCTTCGGAGATGCAAACCAGTCAGATGTGTTTTTGGTGCCTGCCTTGCACGGGAGTAACTTCTTTACTCCAAGGGAGATTCTTCAGTCATCTAGTTCAATGTAGATCGTCGAAGTTCCAGGATTCAGTATCAGAGTTTAGTTCAGGTGTAATGTAAAGTCCTGTTGCCAGGGGTTCCTATCTTATACCCAAGGAAGGGGTGGGACAAACTCTAGGGACCCACCTATGGAAGAAGGGTCAGGAAAGAGGGGTGGCTACACCCATTTCCTTTGTCCAGTTTCACGCCGGAGATGGGGCTGGTAGTCCCTGCAACCGGTTTGAGCTGAACTATGCACAGGGACACCAAATGTGCCCCCAGTGCAGACTTCAAAGCACTCTTGGAGTGCACCCACCCAGCCCCAATACACTAAAGCCTGTCTGGGAGGTCGTAACACCTCCCTGTGACAGGAAACCTATTGTCCAGGCCTCCCCTGCCAGAGTTTTGTCCAGCAGCAGGAGGGCAGACTCGTGTCTGTGGCTGGCAGCATCCATTTTGTGATGCCAGGGCTCTGTTAGCTGGTACCGGGTATACCGGTGCTGTCATGTCTTTCCCTCTAGAAGGGTGGGATCATACTTGTATGATTTCAAGGTGTTTGACACCAAACACGACATGTTTTCGTGCAGCCATCCCAAAGTTAGCATTTACCGTTTGGTTATAATGCACTCAAGAGTTTATGGTTTGGCTGCATCACAAACAACCCTGGAATAAAGGTTCCGAAGGCTGCAGAGGGGCTCTGCTCATGCATGGGCACCCTCTCACATAAAACCCAGCACTCTGCATTCAGGATTAGTAAGGCCTGCCATAGGGGTGACGGATAGGTTTATATGTGCAGTGATTTGGAGAGATATAGTGAACCTATATCTCAGTAAGGGGTGCAGTAGCAGTCCTGTGGTGTCATTTTGGAAGGCTTCCCAGGGTTGGCATAATACATGCTGCAGCCCCTGGTAGGCCTCTGGGGTACCTATGCCCTGGGTACATAGTATACCATATACTAGGGACTGATAAGGGTACCCCAGAATCCAATCTGGAGTGTAACTAAAGTACTGGTATTCAATTTAGAGAGGAAGCAGCTAGGCTGGGGTCCTGGTTAGCAGGGCCACAGCCAGACTTAAGTCGAAAAACAGTGAAACATCAGCAAAAAGTGGGGGTAATTATAAGAAGCAGATCCCACTATCCTACCGGTGTAGCGGTCGATGGTCTCGTCAATATTGTTGTCGACGAACCTGCTGTCGACGGTGTAGTCCTCAGCAACAGAAGTGGCGTCAACGGTATCTTCGATGGCTTCATCACTGAAACTCTCACCGACTGCAAAGGCAGGGCCGACGTCGAATGATGATGATGATGATGATGATGATGGCTTCGCCGATATCTTCGCCGATGGTATGGGTCCGAAGATGGCCATGTCCATCGTGTTTGATGTCGACGGGCCCGACGACGCAATACTGTAACTTGCCGTCGTCGATGACCAAAAGGCGGTCGTCGACTGTGTCGTCGTCGATGGAGATTTTTCAATCCTGCCCTTTCCAGGATCAGATGTAGAGGTTCTGTGTTGCTTCTTTTCTTTTCTCAAAGGGGTAGAGGAAACAGAAGACGAAGGCTCAGAGGAGACTTTAGATTGTTTCTCCTTTCTTGGGCACTTGCTTGCTGGAGAGGGTTTAAGGTGTTTCCTGCCCTCTCCAGAGCCTTTCTCCTCAGACCTTGCTATTTGTGAGGTCTGGGTGAATCATCAGTGTCCTCCTCCGATGACTTGTGGTGCTTAGTGGACTGCAACTACAGAAGCAGCCTCCCCTCTCTGACTCTTAAGGTCTTAGAAGAGAAAGTGTGAAAGATTTTGCACTGTTTTACCTCGTGGGCTGGATGGAGGAAGCAGATGCAGTCCTTGAGGATCATCAACATGAACTCTTTTCTTGCCACAGGTCTTGCAGGGCCTAAAGAGTCCTTTCTTATCAGACATGAGGAGTAGAAATGTTTGAAGAAAAAACCTGAAAGGTTAGAAAACTGAGTAGAACTCGGGGAGACTCCCTTCACACATGACGTGCGGTGAAAATCTGAGGGAAAACTGCCTCTGCTGGGAAGGTTCTAGACGGTGTTAACAGCCGATTGGCTGCATTCAACATTTGGTCCTTTTTTAAAAAGGACATAGATAGCCCTGAGCCATGCTCATATAGCCTATTATAGCCTATGGCATTATTTGAAAACTGCTTGATTATTATACCATGGAACTCCCGTCTTGAAGATGGGGAATGATTCAGGTATGTGAATCTAAGAAAGATAGCCCAATACTGGATAAACACGTGCCACATAGGATAAAAAACAAAAACATCCTTCCAACCACACCCTACATGGTGTAGCATGCTACTCATGTAGGCATGCGTGTCTGTGCTCCACATAGGGGTAGTAAGAGCTGCATAAATGCTGCAATACAAGTGTACGTGCTGTAGGGAGAAGATAGTCCATGAAAAGTGTGGGGGTGGTAGTAAAGTAAGAAAGAAGAGAGAGATTGGTCAGGAAGGGGAACAGGAGTTCAATCAAATTTCTAGTCACTTTGATTTTGGGGTTTAATGATAGAAACTGTGAATTGAAGAATGGTATGTTGGTAGCTCCTAATAACAAATTTAGGTTTACAATTCTGTCCTTATTTCAATACACTCTTCAAAACTTGACCTACATGCGGCAAACGTTTGTACAGAAATGAGCATTTGAATTACACAGCAACAATACCACTCCTGTGTTTCGAAGGTAAAGAGCAACCTCTTGGTAAAGTAAAATATGGAAAGTCCCAAATCCAGTAAAGTTGGATCTTGGGATACTGAAGCCCCAATTTCACATATTGAACTATAATCAGCCAACACAACAGCTCTTGTCCCCAGCCAGTGACTACTGGTCAGTAAAACACTTTCAGTCACATCATTAGTGGGTAATTTGAAGGCTCCACTGTGTACAATCAAAGGGACCAATTGTTGGAGAATTTATTAAAATATGCGCCGGATTACAAAACTATTTTTGGGTGCCTTCCGCATTAAAACATATGTTAGAACAATGTGACTGCAGTGTACCGTTTTTATGGACTTCACCACTGATGAATGAATTTTGTCTGCTTCCAATACTGCAGAATGATCACTACTGAAAGAACGTGGTAATTTACGTTTCTTGCCAATGTAAGGCTAGGGGCTTGATCACGAAGAAACAACCTGGAAATACTTGCACAGATCTTACGAATAAAAACCTTAAATGTTAAGAGCTTTTTACACCAGTTTTTTCTCAAGAAGCTTCTGTCTTTTTCATTGCTACTGCTTTGATACTTACCACATTCAAGATAGGAGTAGAAACCCTGTGTGTATCCGAAGTGAGGGGAAAATGTCTCAATTCCGAGCCCAGATATTTCTGATACTTCAAACAGATTTGAAACAGTGTCCAACCTGATCCTCACTAGCTACTCATGACTCGTGTGTCTGTCAGACCTCTTCTTGATTGCAGCAGATAGGAAACGCCTTTCTCATGTGGCAGAGAGAGCAGTGCCCCAGTAGCAGCACAAGTTCCAGACATTGCGAGCTGCTCCCTTTAAAATGTTCATGAAATCTAAACGTAATGCTTGCATCTCTATGAGAGGTTAAACAAGTGTGCTATTACAGGTAGAAGGCTTGAGCTGGCATAATAAGATGTGTCAGCCCCAATATTACCAAAATCAGCCCCCACTCCCCTTAAAAATGTCAAAATTCACCAGGTAAATACCATGTGAAATTGGAGCAGGGATAAACCACAAGTGTGAGTTTTTCACATCTGAACACAGGAAAATATGAGGAATTAATGTTGTACATCCCAATCAACCTATGCAACTCGTAATAAGGCGGTAATATTGCAGAAGGGAAAAACTGCATCACGTGGTATAAGCGTTTTCCAGGGCTCTATTACTACATGGCAATACCGGTCACTTGCAAGGAGAGGCCAAATCTGTCTCAAGGTCACATTTAGCCAAAAATGGCTTTGCATCTTTACCGGGTGATGTGCCCAGCATCATCGACTGAATTAACTGCTACTGATTTTCTGTAAAAACCCGCTGCACTTCAGAGCAAAACCTACTCATGACTGTGTGTGATGAAAAAAAAATAGAAGAAAAAAAAAACCCGCTGGCTGTTAAAAGTTGACAAAGCCTAGCACTTCTGAAATACTCAGCAGACTACTGAAAGCAAGGTAATAGCAAATTCTTGCTGGGAGGACCGTCACTCAACCATTACTCACAACAAACAGGACTATGGCATGGGAAATGAATCATCATCCATTAGTTTAAACGTGCTTTTCGAGACACATTAGCAAGTTTACTACGATACAACCGCTAAAAAAATGCACAAACATGCAAGTCTTTGCAAAAAGAAACCAACGATCACTGTAGTGACTGCAAACCATGTTACATCTATTTTGTACAAATGATTGCATCTACCCCACACAAATGGATTGTAGAAAGGAATGAAGCCGCTTGCCATGTGCACACAATTTTGAGAAATAAGACCGACGTGTTATTTAGGTTAAAAAAGATTTCAAAGTAATGCTATGTTTACAATAAATTTGTTTAAAAAAAAGAAAATCAGCTTACCTTTAAATCAAGATGCACAACGTTATTCTGATGTAAAAAATGCACTCCTTCAAGGATCTGACAAAGAAGTCTGATGACCTCCTTTTCTGGCAGCATTTCTTCTGCATCAGCGACACACAAGTTAAAGATTTCTCCTCCTGCGGCACTAAAGAACAAATACATATGCCATAAAGAGTTTGTCGAGTGATTTTAGAAGTACCTAGATACTTAGGACACAGGAGTATTATACTTTATAGTTATCATTGACTTAGCAAACTTGTAAAACTCAAATTATGCACAGCTTGGAAACATATGGTTTCTACAAGTCATCTATAAAAGGTTACCAGTACACTAGAATAAGGACTACTTAACCCCAACATGGACCCCCCTTTTCAAACACTTCCCAAACCATTCACTTTATTTTGGGCCGGAAAGAGGGGTGGTGGGGAAGCAGGTGAATGTGCAAAAGTGTGATTGTGTGTGTGTGCTGGTGTGCATTTTTTTGCAGGGGGAGATCAGTGTTGAGTTCGACCAACATTTGGTGGTGGCAATACATCTGAAATATTGAGGTGCAAGAGCTTATTTTCCTTCTTCCTAACACAAATGTCAGGATCTCTTGCAATTTGTAATAGAAGAATACAGGTGCAGTAGGGTATAGTGCTAGAGGCCTGGGCTAACCACTTAGATGAAGATCCAAACCAAACAAATGTTAATGCCATTATGAGCTAGGCAAGCCAATACAATTTTTAAGTTCAGGTTAAAGCCTGCGCTGTCTGGTTGCGAAAAGACTTCTTGTGGTCATTCTGAAAGCTTCCCTGGGAAAGAATTCCATCCATTTATTACCACTGTCCGCAGCCGTGCGATATTAACAAAAGCCATGCAGCAAGCTCAGAAGCTACTTGCTGCTGAGCTTGGGCTGTAACACCCACATTCTGCCGTGTAAGAGGGAACTTGAGTTCTCCTCTTCACAGTGATCTCTTCCTCAGCCCCCCTCAACAGGTAATTGTCCGTTTTTTGTGCCACTCGCTTTTTAAAAGCGTTTTTTAAAAGCGGCAGCGGAAACGGACTCTGGCAGAATGTGCAGTGTATGCGCCCTTCAAAATAGACACTGCGCACTCGGAGTAGCATAGGTACTCGCGTACACACACACACACACACACACACCTTACTGGGAACAGTGCTTGGTATATCTCCTACCCAGAGATATCCATACACACAAAAAATACTTTATAACAGGCAAGTAAGCGTAGGAAAAACACATGGGTCCCTATGCGTTGGGAGGGAAAATATATACTAAAAAAATGGAATGTGAGGTGAGAAAGCAAATGAGACTGATACGCAAGGAGAAAACACTGGAGGCATGGAACCACCAAAGATAAGTAGCTAGGGTCCACCAGGCCAAATGTCCATAGGATAACACGTCGAAAGTCACGGTTGGTATTTTACTGTTTCAGTACCATTCGCAAAGAACACCAAGGAAACTAGTTGGATCTAGGAAGGTTGGAGAGCCAACTCTCCTGTGGATACCCAGGGAACCAGTATACCTACACCAGGGAGCCCAGGAACATAGGCACGAAATGGTGTTGAAACCGCCTATTGAGGTCAAGGGAGGGTCTTGGACGTACGGCGGCTACAGTGTATTGTGGACCAGACTGGTGGAACCAAAACGTGGATTCTGGACGAGAAGTACCTAAAAGCAGAGGGGACCGTGTACTAACCACCCAGAGGTGTCCAGGAGGAGCAGGAGCACAATGCCACCACTAGTCGGAGGTACCTGCTGTAGCACGAAGGTCTTGATGAAGCAGCTGTGGAGCCCAGGCGACAATGCAGGAGCACACGAACTGTCCCAGGACGGTTAAAGAATGCAGGACGGTCAGTGGCAGACCACCAACAAGCCTTGGCAAACGCAACAGTCTGGTTGCAGGAAACAATACTTGTTTGCAGACTAGTAAGGTCTGTGGTACTAACCCAGCAAGGGTAAGTCAGAGCCAGCCCTCAGCACGCAGGAGAGCCAGCAGGAATCGATGAAATCGATGAAAACTCCAGGAGGACTCTCTGGCAGCAGGCACAGGGAGTCGCAAGGAGGCCTCAGCAGCACACAGAAGATTGACACCCACGTCGCAGGACATGCAGGGAGGACGACACTCTTGGAGCTGTGCGATGCTTGAGACTGGGGCTTCTTGGAGTTCGAAGATCTCCATTCAGGAGAGTTGACAAGCCTTGACAACGGCAAACAGACGGGGTGCACAGGGATGCAGTTCTCAGGTCGACTGGAAATGGATTACAGTCTCCCACGTTGCAGGGAAGACTGGTATTGTCTCTGAGGAGCAAACAAACCACATACTGTATTGCAAAGCTGGAAGATGTCCGTGGGACAACAGGATCAGCAAATCGGTCATCAATGTTGAGATGCCTGCAGATGCAGGGAGGTGACTCCTTCACTTCAAGGGAGATACCTTCTTGCTTGGATACATGAAGAGTTGCTGGGGATGCACCACCACAAAGTTGCAGAAACTTGGAAGAGTACAGAGATAAAGTTGTAGTAGGAGTATTCCTACCAGGAGCAGTCTTGTCTAGGTTCCTGGCTTGATCCAGCAGCAGAGTTCCAGTATCCAACAGCAGAAGTGTCTTCAGACAGGTCTTGACAAATGTTGACGATGTCCAGTACGAATCCAAGGAACCACCCTCAGGGGAGCCCTTAAGTAACCCTAAAAGGGGGTAGGACACCTATCAAAGGGGGCCAGGGACGCTACTCTGGGGACCTAACCAGTCAGATGCTCCCAGGGGCCAAGATTCAAGATTGCAGAATCAAGCGGCCACCTGGAGGAAATTTGGGCACCTCCCAGGGGAGAAGATGGACAGGGGGGTGGTCACTTCCCTGTCCTTTGAGTAGTTTCACACCAGATTGGGAGTCAAGGGCTCCTGTGCTGGTGGAAACTGGTTTATGCAAGGACGCCTCCAAATGTGCCCCCTAAATGCAGTCTGGAGGTGCTCACAAGAACCCCCACCCTACCGAATTGTAAAGGAGAGGTAGTCACACCTCTCCTCTACAGGAAATCATTTGTCCTGCCAGAGTTAAGCTAATCGTCAGGGGGGGGGACAGAACAGTGTCTGGGGTCAGCAGCAGCACGGACGGGCAGGCACAGGTAGGTATGGAGGGGGTCCTCTAAGGAGACCACCCCGTTCGAAGTATCATGCAACTAGCACAGGAATCGGTGTAGCTGCACAATTCCAACATGTTTGACACCAAACATGACCAGGTTCGGAAAATACATTGTGTAGTTGGACATCTCAAGTTGCCAGTGTCCACTACATACCTTAAAATGGCTTCCCCACACTCACAAACCCCAGAGAATGCGGTTTGGGGTTTTTCAGGGTACCCACACACTTAGAACTATGCACCCTGCCTGTCGCTGTAAGGCCCATCTTAGGGGTTACTTATAGGTCATTCAATGCAGAGACCTGGATATGGACAGTTTGCATGGGCTCCCATGGGTGGCATAATACATGCTGTAGCCCATGGGAGGCCTCTATGTGCCAATGCCCTGGATACCTCAGTATCATATACATATACTAGAGACTCACAGGGGTACACCAGTATACCAATTGTGTGGTGTATAAAGTACTTGCCAATCAATTTGGAGGAGAGAACACTGCCACTTGGGTCCTGGTTAGCAGAATCCCAGTGAACTACAGTTAACACACTCTGACACCAGGCAAAAAGTAGGGGTAACTATGCTGGAAAATCCTACTTTTCAACACGTTTTTTCTTGCTCTCTTCTTTGCTTGTTGCTCCACCGGAAAGACTGCCCCTTCATCGGGTGCTGCTTGTTAACACTACTCCACAAACCACTGCTTGTCCATTGTTTATTTCCCCACTCTGTTATTGCTTTTTATTTAATTCCCTTGCCAACAACTCCTCTGTTGCTACTCTACCCACAACCTGTTGACCCCAAGCAATAACTACTCCCCAACCCGCTCCTACATTGCTCTCCTCCTGTCACAGTCCCTAAAAAAATATTTTCATTTTGTGGATGGCCTAGTAGCTCCCATTTGCTGGCTTGTCCTCTCCGTTTTAAACAGTATTTTTTGTGCACCTATTTAAATCTTTACATTATTTATTTACCTACCCTCCAAGTGGAGTCCATGATCATCCAATGGAGAATAAAATAGTAATAATCAGAGGCTTCTCCCAATTTCAATATTGACCTGAAACCATTTCGGCTTCAGCCTCTGCCCCCTCTTGCCCCTGATCAAAGGCATCGGTGCCATACAGTGTGCTGAAGGTCCTTGGCCGACCAGACAACACGCTGAAAGCAGTAAGAGTGCTGCTCTCCCTTGACATTAATGCCACCCCTAGGGGGTCCAAAATGATGGGAGAGGCATTGTTAGAAAGGAAAGTGTCACCTCTTTCAGGGGATGCCTTCCCTAAAGGATTCTGGCTTTGGGAGTGCGACTAGAACATAGATTCCAGAGAAATAATCCCTACTAGATGCCAGGGAGTTTGTTGTTGTTTTTTTAAGTGAGGTGAACGCGGGGAAATCGTCCGGCCTACTCTCAAAGGGGAATAAGATATTTATATTTGGCCACCTACAACATACAGTATGGGGCAATGGGACAGCCCACTTCAGTCACTGTCTGTCTTCATCTTGAAGGCAACCCAAGATTTCTCAAGGAGCACATTCTCACACAAAGTAGTTCATTTAGTACCATGGACTACTATGGCAGAACATGCTTTTTGAGGCTTAAAAAAAAATGTGTTTGCTTTTAGTCGAGGTTTTTTCTAAGACGAAAGGCAGCCTGGCAAATTACCCAACAATAACAATTTGCTCAAACAAGTAGGGTATTTTTATCAGGAGAAACTTGTGAATCCCAGCAGATTCAGGATCTTTCCCTCACAGAAATATTAGGGAAAGAAATCATTTCAGCCAAAAGCTTGAAGTTTGCAAGGCATTTTTGGTAAGAAAATGGTGTAGGATCCATGAACGTCACACCACTCATACTCCCATAGGGGTCTAGTTTTCAGAAATGTTTGGGTTTTATAGGTTTCCCTGGTTGGCGGCCGAGCAAGGGCTCAAATACCATAGCTACTCAAAATGCATCAATTATGGCAAAAACAAGGTCCCCATATTGTGTCTTGGGGACTAATTGTATTGCAGGCTCTAGGCCCAACTGCCGAAGTGGAGTACTGTTTGTATTGCGAGAAGTGTGGGAACACAGAAAAACTGATATTTGTAATTATCATTTGATTCTTGTAACTACATTTTCTGCTTCCCAAGTGTAATCCAGTGCCCACACATTTTTCACAATGCCCTCTGAATCACAAGGGAGTATGGTTAACCACACATTCCGACCTTTAGAAAAGAGCTATTCCTAAACTCAGTATATAGGGTTTTTCTTCATAACCAGGTTTCATTCATTAGATTTTACCATATTAATTACTGCATGGTCAGTAGACTAGGAAAGATTTTGTACAACCAACAAACATTTTATTTAACTGTAACCTGAAGTGTCCAACTGACATTCTATATTGTTTTTGTAAATCAGCCATCAGGCCAATTCCTCATTTCCCTCTAAGGAAATCCACAACCCATGGGTACCTTTAGAATCCCCAACATGTGGGAACAAAATGCCACAAATTTGACCCCGAGAGACTTTATGGGAAAAATATAAAGGCTTAAGCACAAAGTGCCCCAAACATAAAAGCAGAGCTCAGTACTGAAGCAGGAAAACTCCTCAGAAGGTAAGGGGTTAAAATCATTGCGTATGAAATGTAGAATCATGTATTGTACCCTTCCATTCCAGAAAAAACACAGGCAAACATCTGTCAGGCAATTATCCACAATCACGGTATGAAGCCGAGTTGGGGTGGGGTCTACGCGGAGCACCCAAGCAATCCACGGCAGGGTACATTAAAATCGATACCCCGTATCACTACGCCTTGGCCAGCAATCAGCCGACATACTTCAGTGAAGAATTCGGGGCGATCAGCATTTGGGCCATATATCAAGGCAAGAAGGGGGGCGTGGCTTGGATGCCGAAGGGAATGGCGGCGTGAGCTAAGAGCTCCGCTCCCGATCCCTGCGAACATCCTGCAGACAACGCGGAATCCGGCGCACACCGGGCCCCTGTGGCGGCTCAGAGTGCGGGGCGGGCGGCGGCGACTCGAGGGACGCCCTCCGGTGCCAATCCGGGGGAGAACGACCGGGGCAGGAAAGTGCCGACCTGGCGAGTGACGCGGCCCAAAATGGCGGCCGCGACTCCGGACCTGCGCTGCTAGCGGGGGCCGGGACCGAGAGGACCCTGCAGGGCCGGAGACGGCGCGTGGAGACCCACCTGGGCTGGCCCTGATTGAGGAAGGGAGATTGGCGCGGAGACCCTGAGTCCTGCTGGTGGGCGCTGGGTGGGCGGCGGATCGGCCGTCAGAGGACGCGGCTCGCCCCGACACAATCCCTGAGGCCTGTGGCCTTCTGGTGCGGCGGATCGAGGTGGAGGGAGCTGCCCGGAGAGAACGAGGATTGGCGGACCCCGTCTGGGGCCCCGGAGACGGATTGCCAGCGATGGACGGCCCGCGCTGAACCGGCGGGCCCGCACTCCGAGCAGTGGAGGCGCTGGCGGAACTGGCGAGAGGGGCTGGCACCTGTGTAGCAGGCGAGGCGGCCGGGGCGGCGGCTGGCACGAAGGAGGTGAGAGACCGGGGGCCCCCGACGCCGGGATCCCTTGCGCTGAGAGGAGCCCGAGGAGCTCGAGGGGGGCGCCCCCAGATGGAAGCTTGAGTGGGGGCGAGACCTGAGGGGCACTGACGCTGCCGCGGCCCCTGGACCGGCGCGGAAGCGTCTGAGGACGGCGGCAGGGGGGCACCGGATAGCGCCGCCTTCGAATAGCGGGGCCCCCAGCGAGGACTGAAGTGGCAGACTGAAGGGGAGGCCAGCTGTACGACGACCGAGCGCCCTATCGGCGGAGAACTGCGCCCTGCGGCCTTGAGGAGTCGATAGGCTGAGGCGGGGACAGAGACCACAAGGAATACAGGGGGAGGCACTTGCCGGAGAGCAGGCCCTGAGGGGGAGAGGTGCTGGGCTGCGCTGGCCCCTGCGCTTAGGTGGCACCCTGCGCGAGGTCGCTGAAGACCGGCGGAGCGGCGGAGTCCCTGGAACAAGGACGAGCAGTGTTGCGACGAACCCGGGGGCGGGTGGCGGGCGCCCGCGGGCCCCCTGAGTACCTTGGGGGAGACCTACCTGGAGGACGGCACCGGCACTGCGAGAGAACCGCGATCGGTGGAAGCGACTGCACCATGGGCAAACCCAGGGTTAAAGGTGGAGAGGCGGTGTCTGAGTCGGAGGTGAGAGATGGGCCGACCCAGAGCCCTGCAGACTTACAGCAGATGCGAGACTGTATCCTGGAGGCCATAGCGGCCACAAAATATGCACTGCAACAGGATATAGCTCAAGTGGCGTCCGGCTTGGGGATCCTGCGAGCAGACCACGGTAAACTGAAGGACAGGGTCACGGCCGTAGAAGACACGCTACAGGAGTTGGTGCCGGCACGCAAGTCACTGGAGGGGAGGCTGGTTCAAGCGCTAGACCGTATACAAGTCCTGGAGCGGCGGGCGGAGGAAGCTGAAAACCGCAGCAGGCGGAACAACGTTCGCTTGGTGGGTCTGCCGGAGAAAACAGAAGGGGATGACATGGTAGGGTACCTGGACGCCTGGCTGCGAACGGAGGTGGCTCCGGACGGGCTCTCGCCCTTCTTCACGCTGGAGCGGGCGCACCGTGTGCCGGCAAGACCCCCTAGGCCGGGCCAACCGCCACGCCCAGTGGTGATGAAGCTGCTGCATTACAAAGACAGGGACTGGCTACTCCAGCGAGCAAGGGATGCGGGTCCATTCCGAGTGGCTAACAGCAACGTTACCGGATTATACATTCGAGACTCAGAAGCTGCGTGCCTCCTTCTTGCCGCTCAAGCGAGAGCTGCGAGCCGAGGGAATCCAGTACTCGCTCCTTTTCCCGGCCAAATTGCGAGTGGTGGTCGACAATAAGACGGTGTTCTTCCCCACGGCGGAGGACGTCTGGGCGTGGTGGGAAGAGTACAAGGCGGGGACGGACGGAGCGAGACCCAGAGTGGCAGAGGAGCAACGATGGCAACCTGTGCGGAAATCGCGGAGGCTCCGGCAGAGGAAGCGGAGAGATGGATGGCCCACAGTCTCGCAAACTGATGAAGATAGGAAGGCGGCCCTGCAGGCGGTGGTGAGCTTGTCGGGGGCGGCCCGGTCGACCCGCGGGTCGGACTCAGAGAGCCGTGTCACAAGCTCGGACACGGACCAATCCGAACTTAATGGGGCCAGGGGCCCGGTGGTGACCCCGCAGACCTCGGGAGAAATCGTGGAAGACTGAAGGAGGGGCCCTCCCGTGCGGCTGGAGTGCAGAGGCCGGAGGATCCGGCTCTTCCTGAGGATGAGCTAAGCTGCCGAAATGATTGGATTTTCGTGAGTGACTATGGGGGGGGATTGAGGGGCGGGGGGACGGGATTGTGGTTGCCGCCCTTGGTACCGGGTCGCACCCTAGAGGCCCTTAAGGCCGCCGCAGTGTAGACTGCGGCTTCGGTGGGTGGTCGAGCGAGATTGCTCTTCCTTAAGTTTGGATGGGAGCTGCTTTTTCGAAGTTAGGTCCTGTTCTGGGGGGGATGGGGCTGAGAGAAGTTGGGGGGACTCGAGGCGGGGGAGTTGGGGGGGGGGGGGTACAGGGTTCTTTAGGGGGAGGGAGGGATAGTGCCACGGACTGCGGCTGGATTTGGAGAGGCGTGGCAACCTGGCCTTGGACATGGGACTATGGTTAATACTGGAATGGTGAAATGTGTGACATGGAATGTACGGGGACTTCACACAATGGCACGGCGACATAAGATTCACGCTTATCTGGTGCGCAAGGGTGTTCAGATTGCGCTTTTGCAGGAGACGCACTTAACAAAGCAAGAGGGCATAGCGCTGCAGCGTAGGTGGCGAGGGCAGTTATTTAACACCACGTACTCCGCTTTTGCGAGGGGCGCTCTGATCTGGATCCGAGCGGGGACCCCCTTCCAGATAATCAGGCACACGATAGACCCAGAGGGCAGATATGTGGCGGTTGAGGGTAAACTTAGGGGTCGAGATATAGTACTGTGTAGCGTATACGTACCTAATACGGATCAGGGGCCGTACTTTGTGAGACTTTCTGGAGTGCTGGCCAGGTACTTGGCGGGTCCTATCCTACTGGGGGGAGACTTTAATTCAATAGCGGACCCCGTGCTTGATAGATCCCACCCGCCTCTAGCGACGTCCCCGGTACACCGGCTAGCGAAGCGTAGGCTTGAATGGCAGGGGCGGTGGGGCCTGGAGGATGCCTGGAGGGCTCAGCACCCCACACTGAGGGACTATTCATATTATTCGACACTGCATGACCTCCATGTTAGGCTGGACACTTTTTTAGGTTCCTCGACCGTGATACAATCAATCAGTCGCGCACACCGAGTACTTAAACCGAACACTCTCCGATCATAATCCTTTGCTACTGACGCTGGACTGGGTGACTGAGATTTCGAGGGTCCCAACGTGGCAGCTAAGGCCTGAAACGCTAGACGACCCGCCATACTGGGTGGCACTCGGGGATAGGATTACCCAATACTTTGACGAGAACAATGGGTCCACGGCGCTTAGAGCGATAGAGTGGGACGCTTTCAAAATTGCTGTCAGAGGGCATTGCATAGGGAAATATGCCGGGGTGAGGCGGACTCTGTTGGAGGACCTGGACAAGGCGGAGGGGACGTTGAGGGCAGCGGAGTTGGCGCGGCCTGGCCACCCCAAGCGCCAAGAGGCGGTGAGTGAGGCGAGAGAGGCAGTGGCGGTTGAAGTGGAGAGGCTCCGTAGCTTCGACTATAAGAACTATATGGTGAGGGCGCACGCGGAGGGGGACAAGGCGGGAACGCTGCTGGCTTGGCTGGCCAACCCAACAAACGTAGCCAACCGATCTTAGCCTTGGACAGGGAGCGAGGCGGAGTGGTCACGGCCCAGATGGATATATTGGAGGGCTTTAGCACGTACTACGAGACGCTCTACAAAAGCGCGCTAGAGGGACGGGAGGAGGATATCGACGGCTTTTTAGAAGGACTACAACTGCCGCGACTTGACCGGGAAGACGCAGAGGCCTTGGGCGGAGATATTGACCTCGCGGAAATCAGAGGGGCAGTGAACCGAATGGCGCGGAATAAAACCCCGGGCCTAGACGGCCTGCCGATAGAATTTTATGGTAGATACTTGGACCAACTGGCCCCGCGGCTTCAGGAGGTGTATAAGGAGGCCAAGAAGAGGGGTAGGCTGCCCCACTATGTGTGAGGCCCTGATGATCCCACTACTGAAGCCGGGAAGGGAAGGAAAGGACCACGCTTCTTATAGGCCGCTGTCGATGCGGACGACGGACTATAAAATACTGAGCACCATTCTGGCGACCAGGTTGCTGAGGCACATGCCGAGACTGGTTCACAGGGACCAGTCGGGGTTCATCCCCGCGAGGAGCACCACTGCTAACATCCGACGCCTTGTCCGTCTGATGGGGGACCCGCAGGAGAACGCACGAACGCCACTCGTCTTATCCGTAGATATAGAGAAGGCTTTTGATAGCCTGGAGTGGGGTTACCTATACAAAGCCATGCGGCGTTTCGGCCTCGGGGAGGGATACATCGGTTGGACGAAGGTCCTATACGCCTCGGCGGTGGAGAGGGTGCGGGTGGGAACCCTGGTATCGCGCCAGTACTGCGTGGGTCGGGGCACCAGGCAGGGATGCTCGCTTTCCCCACTTCTATTTGCACTAGCAGTGGAGCCCCTCGCGGCGGAGGCCAGAACAGGCTGTTACTACAGGGGGTTGAACTATAGAGGGGCCCCGCAACTCATCTCATTATACGCGGACGATTTGCTCCTGTTCTTGGAGAATGCAGCGGAGGCACTGGACGGAGCGGAGCGGCTTCTTGCGCAATTTGGCAGGCTATCTGGACTGCGGGTGAACTGGGCCAAGACCTGTTTATTCCCGTTGCGACAAGGCGAGCCGCTGCCGGCGGTCCGGCCATTGCTTCATTGGGAACCTGATTGCCTTAAATACCTCGGAGTACATATATACCACACTGCCGCGGATATGCTGGAAGGCAACGTGGGGCGCTGTATCCGAGCACTGAAGGGCAGCATGTCCTTCTGGTCCACACTCCCGCTCTCGGTAACGGGCGTATCTCGCTGCTGAAAACGATTGCATTGCCGCGCCTTCTGTATTATTTCCGCACGCTACCAGTGTGGATACCGGGCTCTGTTTTTCGTCAGCTGCGATCATTATTAGTCTCTTTCTTATGGAGCACGGGACGGCGCAGAGTTGCGATGGCGACTCTGACCCGGCCAAAAGACGAGGGGGGCCTGGCGGTGCCTGACTTTGAGCTTTATTATCTTACAGCGCAGTTGCAGATCTTTACGCAAGAAGTGGCACGGGTGTACCGGGGGACGGAGCAGGACAGGGAGGGGGGCACCCCCAGACATGTACTGGCGTATATCACGCTACAGCAGAGGCTGGTTATCAGAGACTTATCCCTGGAAGAGCAGACGTTCCGGCAATGCTGGAATCGGTCGCAGCGTCAGGCTGGGGTGCGGCGACCGTATGCGCCGGAGATCCCGCTGGGAATGGTAACGGCGCTTCCGCACGGCGGAGACTGGTCGGGATTGCAGGTTTGGGAGGAGGCGGGCCTCCAAATGTTGGGTGACTTAGAGGGAGCGCTGATCCCTTACCAAACGCTGCAGGAGCGATACGATCTCCCGAGAGGAGACTACCTGATGCATGCGGCGGTGACGAGGGCGATGCAGGCGCATTGGGGAGAGGGGCTCTTGGAACCCGCTACATCCGCAGCCTGCCAGTACACCATGATGTCTGCTGGCAATTATAAGGCGGTGACGTGTTTGTACTCCAGGATGTTGCGCGAAACCCTGCGGCCGCTGGCGGCGCTAAAGGCAAAATGGGAGCTGGAAATACAAACTGAGATCCCTGACACTACGTGGGCGGGACTAGTGCGGAGGGCTAGGAAAAGCACCAGGAACGCGCGCTTTCAGCCGATACATTTTTATATCCTCCACAAGGCCTACCTTACACCGAGTAAACTTGGGAAGTATTTCGGGGTGGCAGATGCGGCGTGCCCTAGGTGTGGAACGGTGGGAGCGGAGCTCGGGCATATGTTGTGGGACTGCCCTCACCTGCGAGAATACTGGAGGGCGGTAGGCGACACACTGGCTGAGGTGACGGACAGGGACTTGCAATACACCAAGGCGGTTTGTGTCCTACACTGGTTTCCTCACACACCCAAAAACAAGAATACCAGTAAATTTATCGACATGGGCCTCCTGCTGGCCAAAAGGAAGGTGACGAGACTCTGGAAGTCGAAGGCGGGTCCCACACACGAGAGGTGGGCCAAGGAGCTACAGAAATGGGCGGCGAGTGAAAGCACGCTTAGATACCAACTAGTGACTCGCGGGGCCGATGACAGGGCGCTAGCGGCGGCCACTGCATGGGAGGGGTTGGTGCAGGCCCTGCGCAATAACGTGATGGAGGAGGACGAGACGCCATCTGAGCCCGAGGGGGTCCCCCCGGAGCATTCCACCCACACAAACACAGTGAATGGTTAAGTACTTCTGAAATGTACCCCAGACTAAATACTAAGGCCGGGGCCAGTCGCAGTCACGGGCGGGGGCACGGGTGGCAGGGAGGGAGGGGGATAGGGATGGGGGAGGGGTAGTGTTGAAGTGGGGGACGGGGGGGGAGGAAAACTCTAAAGCGGAACGCAGACGCCCTACCATGTTAGCGGCAAAAGTACAGTTCACAATATAGTTCAGTATTATGGTACCCTGAATGTCGCTGCACCGCTTCCGGGATGTGGGCTCATGAGCTGTGTACGACTGTCTTAATGACCAACAGAAAAAGGGAGCTGGTAAAAGCGATGCAGGAAAAGTAAGAATGCACGCTGCTGATAATACTGTTCTGCAATAAAAACGGTTTTATAAAAAAAAAAAAAAAAAAAGGAAAGAAAAAAATCAAGGCAAGAAGGACATTCAGTCTATGAACTGTGCCTGCGAGTAGGAGGTATCTCCCATCCACATCGCAAATAGTGGAGCGTCAAGCTTGTTCAGAAGCATAGGAGTGCCCCGAGCTTAGTTTCCGCACACCATCACACACGCAGGCGGGAGGCTGCCTACTGGGAGAGGCGGAGCTCTTGAATAAAGCAGGTGTCTATACGGTGTTGTTTGAGGTACGCGTGTACCAATCTGGCCTTCTGCTGGTCATTGAGTCCGCGAACGTTCCACGTTAGGCATCTAGTCGTGGTCATCGTGCTGCCTGGGGGGGAGGGGGGAGTAATGCATAGTGCTATGTGATGGCCAAGTAAGGCCAGGGTATGCGTATGATGTAAGCAGGTTTATCGCCCTGTGTGATGTGTGCAATTTTGTGCTGGGATGAGTTGGTGGAGGGAACAGATGTTCAGGGAGAGTTTCAAAGAACACAAACCATTCAAAACTCTCCCACCCCCAAACCATTCCAACCAGCGAACATGGTTGTACATGCCCATGCCTCCCACTTTCCAACCCCACAACCTAAAAAACAGTAAAACACAAAAATGGGCAGTGGGCCACAGAGCACGAATGCAGCACCAGTCTAAACAATCAAACCAATGTCTTTAAAGAACAAGCATTGGCATAGCCAATAGGTCTCGCCTTTGGGACCTTGTAAGTGCTTAGCCAGAGCTATTGGCTTTGGCAATGTATTTAAGTTATGACGTAAAGCAGCATGGCTACTGTGCAGCTTGTTGAAAAGTTATAATAAAAAAAGTGTTAAGTATTTTTGTTACCTTATATGCAACCAATAAGACATTATATAGAACTGAACGACCCTATTAAAAAAAGAATTAACATAAAAAAGGTCTTCTAGTTTTCTTATTCTTGCAATGCTTATTGAGAAGAAGTGGAATTAAAAGTATTATTTTTTCGAATATTAGAAGTAAGACCAGTAACCTTTCTAATATGGTGGGAAAACGTATTTTTTGTCTTCCATGGTACTCCCGGTGGGGGCAGGTGGGGGGGGTGGTATTCAGCTCATTGTCAAATCTCCTGGCATGTATATATAAGTGAAACCTCAGAAGCGCAAATGGGTATGTTCACAATTGCAAAACCCTTTCGAAATTGGTTTTGTGCTTGTAAATTGCCTCTTTTTTTTGCATTTTTATATAGCACTAACTCTGACCCAAAGGTATTTGAGTGCTTTACGTGCGCACCAGTTACATTGCACACATGCACATTTATTTTTGGTAGGCAAGGGGAGATTAAGTTATTTGCCCAGAATACACAGATAGACACTACAATAGACACATTGAAGTATACTTCCATATTCACACAATAACATACATAGGCTAAGACCAGGGCCACTGGAATTATACGGCACGGCTAAATAAATTATGTGCCAGGAGAGGCAAAATTACATAAACTCACCACAACCTCAAACACACTTAGAGTCGCATATCACAGCCTAAACAAAAACACGAACACACACACACCTATGGAGGTCAAACACAGATACCTGAAAAGAGACCATAATACATAAACACACACACAAAAAAAATTAGACAGGGAGATATGCTTATGAGCACATGTTTGACATAACAAACCTGTAAATATGTTGTTTGTCGGCAGCACTGATGACGCTGTAAGTTCACAGTGCCTCTGCGCCACAAAATAAAATATCTCTTGTATTTCTAAGACTGTTTTAATTTTGCGCATGGTGCACATGAAAGAGCACGCAAAAATACATCAATAAACCTTTGTACAAGGCAGAGTTGAACAATTTCTAATTGTGTACTTCGATCCAACTGAATATTTTTTCTGAAAAGCGGCCTTTAACGCCATTCAAAAGAATTCCTGAAAAAGCATCTTTCACTAATGTGCCCAAATTCTAAATCGGTCCCTCCGCTGCTCTAACCATGATCACCAAAGCGCCCGAGGTCGGACCTGGGTGCACGAAGCACACGGTGTGATTCGTTTAACCTGTGTCATTCTTTCATGAACCTATTTATTTATTTGTTGGTGTTCGTTAGTTGATTCACTCATCCATTCAAAATGTAGCGGGGTTATGTTAAACACGTGATCAGATTACCCACCTAGTGATGTAACGAAACTTCCTCATTGCATTAACCACAAGCCACGCCTGTATGGGGCATACACAGAAATAAAGAAAAGATTTGAACAGTGGGTTAGGTCGTTGAGTTCAGCTCCAGCCTAAGAGGAAATGTGTAAGATGCAGTTAACTGGTTTGTTCTGGAATGGCACAATTAGCATTTCAGTCCGATCGGTATTAGTAATTTAAGCGCTAATACGTAATTCAGGTTGTGATGCTTGCTATTGTAAAGCCCAGTATTATATTAGACTCATTGAACATATAGGACTTTATGAAAACATTTAAAAACTATTAGGGGGAGGCTCCATTAAATTCACTTTAAAATGCCATATTCTAACGAAATATATGTAAATATCAATTGAAAAGCAAATCCTTATTTAAAAAAATTTAAAGATGTTTTTTGGCAGTGTCCTACTAAAAAACCTCGGTGTTGTGTTCACCCAGCAAAGCAGAAAGAAGACACGGCGTTTCCTGTAAATCTCTTTTCCTGAACATGCCTAATGGAGGCCAACAAACATATGGCTATTGCCTGCACTACAGCCCTTTGTAATAATTGAAGAAGAGTCTTTTTTCATACGTCTTGTGGGCGGTGCATGGTGTGCCCTTCTTTACAGCATGTGGCTCAAACTGTAACTATTTCAGTTAAACACCCATCATCCCCCCAGACCTCTAACTCGAAGTCTAAAGTCTTAAATGTGCAGGAACCCGTTCACCGTGCATCTAACAGGTTTACACGCATCCCAGCATCTCTAATGAGGGCATCCACAGTGGATCTAAGATAGCATTAATGTAACCTTGCATCGGCGTGGCGCTGCATAGAACAGTTTATTATGAGGAATAACGTAGCACACAACTCAGTCTACTTAAAAAAGCAAAGCGACACAGCAGACAGACTTTCAGGCTGAAGCAAATGCAAGGACACAACGGAGACCCCATCATAAACAAGCCGAGGTGACAAGAAGGGCTGGGCGAGAAGGGAGGGGGGAATGCCAGCATCAGAGAAGCCTGATTAAAGCTGACGAAAAGGGAGGGGGAGAAGGGAGGAGGGAGTGCGAGCAGCAGCTGTGCACGTGCACGCCATCATGCACTCAAGCTTTAGGCCTGCCATATCATGTGGGTAGCACTTTTTAAAACCCACTTACAAAATGTCTCAAAGAGACAGCTTGCGCTGTCTCAGCGAGACCGGGTGAAAAGGACTGGACCTGCATCACTTGACCCCAGAGTGACTCAAAGGGCTAGCTGGCTAGCCTCCTGATCTGAAGTCTCAGGAACACAAACCCCTGCACCTGGACTCTGCCATCTGTAAATATACCCTACCAAGATGTGCCATCCCAGTCTTGGACCCCTTGGAAGTGGGCTTAAGGTGCTTGCCATCAGAGCCAACGCTTCTTCTCAGCTCAAAAACGCATCCCTGAGCAGACGCATCGCTGCGGTTGCGTGGATTGAACCAGTCGCGAAGGCTCGCTTTCCAACAGCCTTCTGCATCTGGGACCAATGCATTGTCTTCTGAATTGCCACTGTGGAACACTTTTCCCAACACAAGCTCCTCGCATCCCTCATTGACAGCAGAAACTCGGCATCGCAGCTTCACCGCTTATCAGAACCTATGCATCGCCTCAGCTGTGCCTCGCATCGTCGACACCGGACTTCTACATTGCAAGCTCAGTCAACAGGATCCTCACCTTCAACGCATCGGGCTATTACACCGCAGCCTTATCGTATCTCAGAACTGACACATTGTCTCTGCTGCTTTGACGCATCTTTTGGCTCGGATCCACGCAATGCTCAGCAACCAGGATTCAAGGTACTTTGCTCAGCGGGCCTAACTGGGTCCCTGTAGCCGGCCAGCGCTCCATAGCATTCGGCCTTGTGAGACTGTCCTGGTCCGGCACAACCAGATATACCCAATAGCGCCTTTTGCTTCTAGGCACTGTATTACCTGAAAACTTAGAAATTCGATATGTCCAGTACTAATTGAATTTTGTCGTTTTGGTCTTGTTTTATGTATTAAATTCTGCTTTATTTTTCTAGCCTGGTGTGGGATCGTTTTGCGCTGTATTTTCACTGTGTTACTGTTTGAAATGTTGCTCAAATACTCTACACATTGCCTCTAAGTTAAGCCTGACTTCTCTGTGCCAAGCTACCAGAGGGTGAGCATAGGTTAATTTAGGGTTTGCCTGCCTCTTACCCCGACTAGGACTGTGGTCGCTACTTGAACAGGGTCATACCCCAGTCAACCAACATCCCAATTTCTAACAATATTCATCATGCAAACCTTCCAACCTTAATAAAGGAATGCATAATTCTTTAATTTTTTGGTAAAGGTTCTTTAGAATGCACTCCTGCAGAGTCCTCTAAACAGTGGCTTCTGCAAACAATAAATCTCAACCTGCCCCACCAGAGTGGGTGCCCACTTAATGCTGAGCAATCCCTGAAACAGAGTCATGTGCCAAATGCATATAGGACACATGAAAGGCAAATCACCAGCAATCTCATCAACATCCTTATGAGTCTTACGCTAAGATATTGGATTAAGAGAAAATGCCATGACCCTATCCCACCAACTGCTTTCTTGGGATTTGAACTAGACCTTTTTAGATTCACAATGAAGTCGCACTGATTTGCACCCTTCCAAAATTGATTTAATAAAATTAACTTCGAGATGATTTCTCATACTTTACTAGTAAACACATTTAGACCATATTGGTACTTAGGCTGGTGTTCGCGATCTAGGAGAACCCAGGAGGGTGTGCATAGCTGGGCTAGATTTTTGGGAAGTTATTAACATGGCATATTAAGCTGAGACGAGGTGCCGTTATTAATTCTTGTTTACTGACAGTTTTGATTTATTAACCAGGATATGCATCATATAAACGGCATGTTTTTGTGGAATGGACAATTTTTTGTTACCCGAATGTCCTTATCACCACGTACGATCCATGACTTCCAAAATAATTAATAAAACCTTTACTTTTTTTCTTATAAACACACTTGGTACAGATTTTGGTAAATATTTTGGCTCTGGAATTTGGAGCCAATCGAGGAACAAAATAAGTCAGAGCTGAACAACTTAAGTAGCAAATAAAGAGAAATGGTACCACAAACGTGATTAAAGGTAAATCATGTTGCATATTCAGTGGCATAATGTAGCTTTAGGAAATTTTAACATGCATTATATATTGCTACTAAATAGTTCCCAAAGCTTTAGAAAATAGATGTTTCTAATAAAAGACACTTTACACATTTAGCCGACACAATTTAAATTGTTACTCAACAAGGATTTATTTCTGGCATGGAAGCACAGAAAAACAATTGTATTAATTATGCTATTTCTACTTTGGACAGTAAAATAGTTTTGTTAGCCATACACTGCACTCACTGAACACAACTACAGCTACACACTTCTTGTGATAAAAGATGGACCTCTTTAATTCTGTACACACCACAGCTTTTTTCCAGGCTCCACACATTGGGTCTTACTGTCGGGTTCACGGCGTTTGCCGTTTCCAGACATCCCGCTAAGCACACACAATACTGCCGGGATTCTCACTTCCGGGTGGAAGCTGAGTCCCGGTCTAGTCTTCTGCTGCCAACTGCGGGTCACAGAAGCACTTCTGGGGGAAACGCTTAAACACCGCGTTTCCCGCCGGCTCCGTGCTTCGAATTCTTCTGAGGCTTCAGCTGCGTAGGAGTGTTCCTGGTTCCCGCCGTTACGAAGGTAACTGTTGTTCTGGTGTTAATCGCGCAGGAGCGCTCTCCTACTCGGATTGGTATTCCGCGCTGGAGCGCTACATCGCCTGCTACATTTGGGCTTCGCGCAGGAGCGCCGTACTTTGTTTTCCGTGAGGACAGCGCAGGAGCGCCTTCATCTTGTTTCTTTTGGGGACAGCGCAGGAGCGCTTTACTTTTGGTTCCTTGGGGGTCAGCGCAGGAGCGCCTTCATCTGGTTTCTTTTGGGGGCAGTGCAGGAGCGCTTTACTTTTGGTTCCTTGGGGGTCAGCGCAGGAGCGCCTTCATCTTGTTTCTTTTGGGGGCAGCGCAGGAGCGCTTTACTCTTGGTTCCTTGGGGGTCAGCGCAGGAGCGCCTTATTTTGTTCCATTGGGGGAGCCGCGCAGGAGCGCTATTCCTTGGCTGAAGACCGTGTGATACAGAAGCACTGGTGAGTCCCGGCAGAAGAACGTTTGTGTGTGTTTTAGGGATATTTAATAGACAAGCGTGGGGTTTGCTTACCAATCGGGTTATTGTTTTGTTTTCCAGTTGCCCCGGGAAGTCCTGCAAGCTCCATTCCACTCACCACTGCTCTACGTCCTTTATTGGCTCCTATCCTTGTGTCCATCTCATCCCTGTTGGGTTCTAGGTCCAAGGGGGTCAGGTGGGTACAGGGGCGGGCGCTCTTGTCGTCTCTGCGGAATTGCTTCACAAGCAAAGGCAAGTCTTGTGGGACACCTGACAGAATTCGAAGCCCACGTTTACTATTCCACCCAGACGACATGGGCGACCCGGAGGTCACCTTGCAGGACATAGCAGTCATGCTGGCTGCCATGCAAGCCGAGAACCTTAGTCTGCGCCATGATGTCTCCTCCTTACAGATCCACATGGCATCCGGGGTTGCCGGCCCTTGGGGAACTACCCCTAGCCCCAGAGTCATCCAAGAAGGGTTGTTGCGACCGCCTACTTTCACCTTTAGGGGGCCCTCCACTACTACAAATCAGAGCTCCGCCATACAAGTCGTCACACCCCATCCTGTACAACTGGCACCGCCTGAACGTTTCTACGGCGACAGTACTAAGTATGGGATATTCATCCATCAATGTCACCTGCATTTCATGGCCAGAAACGCGGCCTTTCCCGATGATGCATCCAAGATCGCCTACATTTTATCATACATGGGAGGCGACGCCGCTCAGTGGTCCATTTCCTTTGTGGAAAACGACGATCCCATGCTCCACCACTTGCCGACATTTAAGGAAGCCATGCGGCGTATGTTCGCTCGTCACACCTTTGTGCAGGACGCTGACAACGAGTTGCTTAACTTAAAACAGGGCAGTCAAGACCTCCTGCATTACATCACCCGTTTCAGCCGGCTGGTTATCGAGGCCAATTGGCCGGAGGATAAGAAGGTGTCCGTTTTCTATCGAGGATTGCGTGATGACCTGAAGGATCTCATCTCACAGTTAGCCAACCCACCTGAGGAAATAGGTCCTTTCATCGACTTGGTGGTGAAGATGAACTTCCGACTACAGGAAAGAAAGACCGAGAAGGGGAAGAGCAGCGACAGCCGTTTCTTGTCCTTCGGAGACAAGAGCGCTGAAAAAGCCAAGGATGAATCCTCTCCCCAGGTCGAGGTTTCAGAACCCATGCAGATCGGGAGCATCAGAGGGCCGTTGACCAGTCACGAGCGAGAAAAAAGGAGGAAGCAGAACCAATGTCTGTATTGTGGGAAAAGCGGACACTTCGTCCGGGAATGTCTGGTGAAACCCTCTAAACCAAGGGGCAGACGGCCGTTTGCGTTGCCCATCACAAAAGGCGATCAGATGGGAAACGAGGCAACCCAGTAGACAAAGGGATCCGTCCTCTGGGTTCTTCGTATCACACCTCAGCGATCCCTGCAGTATTCGACGGCAGTCATCATATAGGCATTGAAGTATCCTTACAGAATCAGGCGGGCAGAACCTGGTTGGTAACCGCCATGTTGGATTCCGGTGCGACAGGCAGCTTCATTGACACCAGTTTTTCAAGTGCCTTGAGCATAAAAACAGTGGCAAAAGAACAACCCGAAACGGTCAAGGCTGTTGATGGAACGGACTTGACTTCTGGCCCCATCAGGCATCAAACCGAGAACATGACTATGTTTTTTGCCAACCACCATGCTGAGTCTAATCAGTTTTGACGTCATCGACGCTCCACAATTCAAGGTTATATTGGGGTTGCCATGGTTGGTGAAGCACAATCCCCGAATCGATTGGGTGACCAGAATAATATACCTAGATTCAGAATACTGCTGTGAAACCTGTTATACGAGGGACAATCTTCTGGGGGTTCGCTCCGTCCAGGCGAGGTCTCAACCAGTAGATGGCATGAGGATGGTTTCCCATACGGTCATACCAGAGGAATATCAGGACCTGGCGGAGGTATTCGATAAGAAGGGAGCCAATACACTGCCACCACACCGGTCGTTTGACTGCCGCATCGATTTGATCCCCGGCTCCACGTTGCCATGCAGCAGAATTTATTCTCTCACAGAGAAGGAGAACATCCATCTTCGGTCCTATTTGGACGAGTATCTGGACAACTGTTTTATTCGCCATTCCAGGTCTCCGGTTTCCTCTCCTCTTTTCTTCGTGTCGAAGAAGGAAGGTGATCTGAGGACCTGCATAGACTTTCGGGTGATGAACGCCATCACAGTTAAAAAACGGTACCCTCTGCCGTTGATCTCCAACCTCCTGGATCAAGTAAAAAAACGCCTCAGTGTACACCAAACTCGACCTGCGGGGTGCTTACCATCTAGTCAGAGTCCGAAAGGGGGACGAATGTAAGACCGCCTTCCGGACGAAGTTCGGTCTGTTCGAATACCAGGTTATGCCTTTCGGACTCTGCAATGCCCCCGCAGCCTTCCAGTACTTCATCGACGAGGTGTTGAGGGACTTCATAGACGTCTTCTGTATTGTCTATATTGACGATATTCTGATTTATTCTCAAAACATCACAGAACACGTGCAGCACGTACGTTCTGTCCTCCAACAGCTAGGAAAACATCGTTTATACATCAAGCTGGAGAAGAGTGTTTTCCACGTCACCTCTGTGGAGTTCTTGGGGCACATCATTACTCCGGCAGGCATCCAAATGAACAACAAAAAGGTAGAAGCCATCTTGTCTTGGCCTTCTCCGGAATCCGTAAAGGGGGTCCAGCGGTTCCTAGGCTTTGCCAACTACTACCGCAGATTCATCACAAGCTTCTCCGCACTGGTGGCTCCCATAACACACTTGTTACGAAAAGGTGTACCATTTGGGTGGGATCAGAATGCTGAGAGTGCCTTCCAAGAACTAAAGAGACGTTTCACCATTGCCCCCGTGCTGGTGCATCCTGACACCGAGCAGCCTTTCATAGTGGAAGCGGACGCCTCTAAAGTTGCTATAGGGGGCGTGTTATCCCAACGAAGCCCCGACACAGGACAACTGCATCCGGTGGCTTTTTATTCCAAAAAACTACAACCAGCGGAACGCAACTACACTGTGTCTGACCGGGAGCTGTTAGCCAAACGGCATTCGAGGAATGGCGCCATTTCCTGAAAGACGCCAAACACACAGTGACCATCTACACTGACCACCGGAACCTCCAGTTCCTACGTTCAGTCCGTGCCCTCACGGCACGACAGTTCCATAATATCGGAGAAACACTTCCAGGGCGTTATAACATCTTCAGACTTCCTAACTCAGGTGAAACAGGACATGAAGCAGTCGGATCCGGTAGCCCTGGCGAAAGAACACGAAGGGGCGAATTGGGTGGACGGATTGCTGTTTAAGGGAGAACGGTTGTACTTACCTGGGGCAACCAGCCAACAAAGAGCAGTCCGTATGTGCCATGATCATGTCCTCTCCGGTCATCCCAGCTATCACAAGACACTCGAACTCGTATAAAGACAGTTTTGGTGGCCAACACTGGTGTCCGACACAAGAACGCGTGTGACGAACTGTACAGTATGTCTGTTAGGTAAGAACAGCTCTGAGCCTTCTGTTGGTCTGCTGCGTTCCATTCCAGTGCCGCCTTTTCCTTGGCACACCATCTCCATGGATTTCGTGGTTGATCTCCCCATCACCAAGACCGGACACAACGCAGTTCTCACCATAGTTGACCACCTATCCAAGATGGCGCACTTCGTACCCTTGTTGAAAGTACCCACAGCTAAGGACCTGGCCTTAGTCTTCGTGCACGAGGTGGTTCGCCTCCATGGCATTTCATCGATGGTCATAACGGACCGAGGTTCACAATTTGTATCCCGTTTCTGGACAGAAGTATGCAGGATCCTCGAAATGGAGGTGCGTTTATCCTCAGCCTACCATCCCCAGACCGACGGTCAGGCCGAAAGAACAAACCACACCATGGAACAGTATCTCCGATGTCTGCTGCTGATGGTGGAGAAGGAACGGTCTGCGGTGCTATGGTTGGCAGAATACGCGTACAACAACAGCAAGCATTCGGCCATTGGCATGTCCCCCTTCTTTTGTCTCCACGGCCGTCACCCTCGCACCTCTGCTTGGGAAGTTCCCCGGGACAGCCAGTTACCTACAGTGCGTGCCTATCATGAATCCCTACATAGACTCTGGCAACAGGCGCGTTTTGAATTGGCCAAAGCGAAGGACACCTACAAGGCGCATGCGGACGCTCAGACAGAAGGAGCCCGAATACAGCGTGGGTGACAGGTTGTGGCTTTCTATTCGGCACCTCAATGTGCATGGTCCCAAGAAACTATTGCCCCGTTTTGTGGGTCCTTTTGCCATCGAAAAGGTGGTTAACCCTGTGGCCATGAGGCTCTCGCTCCCTTCTCACATGCGGATCCATCCAGTATTCCATGTTTCCCTTCTGCGGGCGGTCCGCTCTGCTAACCCTATTCCCTCTCCTCCTTCTCCGGTGGTGGTGTAGGACCATGTTGAATATGAGGTCAGGGCCATTTTGGGGTCTCGACGTGTGCGGGGCAAGCTTTTCTACCTGGTGGACTGGAAAGGTTATGGTCCGGACGAGCGGTCTTGGGAGCCCTTGTCCCATGTGCGCCATGCTCCCGTTCTGGTCCATGCTTTTCCTCTCAGTCACCCCCTGAGCCCTCGCCCTGCTTGCCCCTTCTGAGGTTCGGGGGGTTTCGGTGGGGGGCTTCTTTTGGGAGGGGGTTCTGTCGGGTTCACGGCATTTGCCGTTTCCCGACATCCCGCTAAGCACACACAATACTGCCGGGATTCTCACTTCCAGGTGGAAGCTGAGTCCCGGTCTAGTCTTCTGCTGCCAACTGCGGGTCACAGAAGCACTTCCGGGGGAAACGCTTAAACACCGCGTTTCCCGCCGGCTCCGTGCTTCGAATTCTTCTGAGGCTTCAGCTGCGTAGGGGTGTTCCTGGTTCCCGCTGTTACGAAGGTAACTGTTGTTCTGGTGTTAATCGCGCAAGAGCGCTCTCCTACTCGTATTGGTATTCCGCGCTGGAGCGCTACATCGCCTGCTACATTTGGGCTTCGCGCAGGAGCGCCGTACTTTGTTTTCCGTGAGGGCAGCGCAGGAGCGCCTTCATCTTGTTTCTTTTGGGGACAGCGCAGGAGCGCTTTACTTTTGGTTCCTTGGGGGTCAGCGCAGGAGGCCTTCATCTTGTTTCTTTTGGGGGCAGCGCAGGAGCGCTTTACTCTTGGTTCCTTGGGGGTCAGCGCAGGAGCGCCTTATTTTGTTCCATTGGAGGAGCCGCGCAAGAGCGCTATTCCTTGGCTGAAGACCGTGTGATACGGAAGCACTGGTGAGTCCCGGCAGAAGAACGTTTGTGTGTGTTTTAGGGATATTTAATAGACAAGCGTGGGGTTTGCTTATCAATCGGGTTATTGTTTTGTTTTCCAGTTGCCCCGGGAAGTCCTGCAAGCTCCATTCCACTCACCACTGCTCTACGTCCTTTATTGGCTCCTATCCTTGCGTCCATCTCATCCCTGTTGGGTTCTAGGTCCAAGGGGTTCAGGTGGGTACAGGGGCGGGCGCTCTTGTCGTCTCTGCGGAATTGCTTCACAAGCAAAGGTAAGTCTTGTGGTGCACCTGACACTTACAGAGACAATACTTTTCGTAACAAGCATTTTCAAATATCTACAGCCTCATCTTCTTCACCTGATATTTTCCATTCCTTCAAGAATACGTTGTTGCTAATGTCCAAGGCTTTGCCATTGGAATAGGAGCAGATTTTTAAACACAGTTAGTGCCTATTACTATGCTTTCTTTAATATCTAGATTAAATCGGTCAAACTCCAAGACGGAGGTTAAATTTAGAAACTGAAACTTGAAACACCATCTTTAGGTTTGAAATTAGCTATGACTGATTCAGCTTTAGCAGCCAGCATGTTCCAGTTTGGTTCAGGGATAATGCACATTTGACCGCTGACAGATGCGTGCTAATATGACACCTGGAATATACTAGTCATCATTTAAAAAGAATTTCCTAGGGATGAATGAAGACATGAAAGACGTTCCTTGAAGGCCTCCGTTCAGAATCAAAGTATTTTTAACAGTGAAAATAACTTGTGAAGCCTATTTACGGAATTCTCCTTAAAATCTTAACACAGAAAACTTTTCAGTCTTGAATGGCTGCCTCTTTTAGAGCAGACGTCTGCTTAGACGGTCACTTTGCTCCTTTAAGCCCCATCACCAACCTGTAAACTGACTCATGTTTGACTGAAAACACGTTGTGTACACCAGCCACGGAAATTATTTCAACGAGTGCCCATGGGAGAGGGCCATTGGATCGAAAGGCCGGCAAGTGAGGATTTCGCTGTCTTCAATCCTCGAATTGTTGGCGCGTTTCTAGCCAGTGCGAAGTCATGGTTTCACCCTAATTCACGAAAAAATTAACCACGTGGAACTGTGGTTGGTGCCATGTGGCGATTCGTAATACATTTATGATTGATGCACACTTCTTGGGGCTGTAGGGAAAAAATAAACTATTCACAAAAGAAACCACTAGGTGGCAGAACGAAACCGCGTTGTGTGCTAATCTACACAAGATTAACTGGGGAAAAAAATCAAACAACATTGCATGGCAAACCCGCAGGCTAAAGCCAGCCCCTGAGGAAGACTTCTCTCACGGACCACGAAGCCATATCATAATTACAATGTAAGGTTGTAGAAGAAACACAATGTCAATCACATGCGTGGGTTCAAAAGAACCGCACATGAACTCAAATAAGGGAGCATTTGGTTCTCAAGAACCCTGCATGTTGGCTCAACTTACTTTCTTTTTTGTTCAATTTACGGGAGGGTAATGTGTCGCTATGGAGCAGCACACTAGTACTCTCCATGTACACGGTTTATCCAGGGGCAATCAATCAGTCTAGAAGGATGGCGGAGCTTTAACTTATCTTTTACTTCATACGCTTACTGGCTTCTGAAATGCTGCGCGTTTTCAGCAAAGTATAGTGCATCACTGTTATAAACAAGGCTAATAATAACAGCGCAATCCCCTTTTTTGTAGGGGCTCATGGCGCAAAATAGATACAATCCACCCACTGATGTAAATGACAAAACCGTTCTGGAAAAAAAAAAAAAAAACATGGGGCACTGACGGGCCAAATAGTCAAACACTGCTTGGAGAGTTTCGACAGAAAATGAAGGGCACCAAACGCAGGAAACTATCAGAAAGACCAAAACTATAAACTCAGGACGAAAAGATCTGAACGTTTCAGTTGAGGAAAGATCCAGAACCAGAATTTGTCCTGGAGGCTGACCAGCAAAGCAGGGGTGGGTGTTGTAATAAGGTAACTACTTAGCTGTGGGTGTCAGTGTTCAATATTCTGTAACAGATGTGGATCACAGTGGGCAGACACCATCCTGCACAGCTAGAGCATGGTTCAAGACAGAGAATTCAAGAGGGAATCTTTCTATGTTTGGAGCCTGTACATTCTGCAGTCAACTAGATATTTTCTTATTAAAACACACACACTTACTATTCAAGTACTAAGATGATTTCATTAGTAGATTCATAAATTTCATAGAGATCAGCAATTCTTGAACTCGGCTTTGCCAACTCGAGAACCGCAATTTCATGGATAATCTCCGCTCTGCAATCTTGACCTCTTCTTCTCTTCTTTAAAAATTTTGCTGCATATTCCCGCCCACTACATTTTTCAAAGCACTTTCGAACTACTGCAAATTTTCCTCTGCAGAAAGAGAAAGTAGAAATTCAAGATTGAAGAAACGATAGACAAACTGTACTTTTCATACAACGAAAGAAGGGTAACAGAGTAATAAATATTAATTATTATTTATATAATGCAAACCATACAGTGAATTCCCTCTTTTACTAATTTTAATCAACATTTGAAAAATAAAAGGTGGACTAAGCCCCAACAAATTTAAATTCCTTTACACTGAAGAATATGTTAAAGGGAATAACATTCACAGAACTATTGCTAGAGGTCATTAATGGACACACCAGTCACTGGGTGCAAGGCTCACAAGATGGACATGGCGATAAATGGGAGTGCACACAAATCCACCCACCATACAATTGTGATAGAAGAAGACGTTATTTATCTTAGGTATTGCTCTTTCTGGTGAAGTGCCTTTCTAACCGAAAATTCCGCAACTTTTTAATACTCACAGGTGTCAGACTGGATCCAGACTCTACTCCAGCAATTTCTTTGCATGTCAGTAGATGGCATGGAGCGGCTCCTTGCCAGATTTGTGCCACCCCAAATGTAACATGGAGGCCCTTACATAGTCACCGAATAATTTTCTTTCGATCTGTCCCTGCAGTCAGACTCAGAGCCTTAGTAATTAGATTGGGCCAGTGTGCAGCTTTCTGACATGGCATTTTTTAAACATGAACTAGAAGAGCCTGGCACATCGCACCAGCGCAGTGTTTGCAGCCTTTGCTTTGGTAGAATAAGCGAGTAGGCCATCCTCAGCTAAGAGCTCTGATGGGTTTAAGTGATCAGCCTCTCTTCCTCTTTCAATGGATGAGGTGAAGAAAGCTGGCAGGTCAATGGACTGTCCTATGTAGGAAGGTGTGATAACCTTTGAGAAAAATGCTGCCTTAGTTCTGAACACTAGCTTGTCAGGGGAAAAGGTAGTAAAAGTTTGCTGGAAAGAATGTATGTAGTTCACTTACGCAATGAGCTGATGTGATCCCTACAAGGAACACCATCTTTAAGGTGAGTAATCTGAGATGGCAGCTATGCATGGATTCAAAGGTAGTGCACATAAGTAAAGCGAGAACCAGATAGGATACCATTGAGGAGTAAATGGTGTTGATGGGAACACCAGACAAAAAAAACTTCTCCCAGCGTCCCACATAGATTGTATTAGTCGAGGGACGCCTGGATGCCAAGAAGACACTCACTACTTCAGAAAGGAGATTAAAAGTTGTCAAGTGTCGACTCTCAATCTCCAAGTAGGGAGGTGTAGGTTGTGAACGCTTGGGTGCAGGATTCTGCCCTGCTACTATGACCAGAGGTCCTGCAGAAGGGGCATTCGGATTGAAGGGCAGATGCTCATGGCCAGAAGTTCTGGGTACCACACTCGCCAAGTCAGGAGCCGATAGGATGACTTGGGCCAGTCATTCCTGATCTTCTTCAGAACTTTGGGCAGAAGAGGTACAGGTGGAAAGGTGTACAGGAGTTACAAATTTCAATCCAAGTGAAAGGAGTCTTTCAGCAAGAACCACCTTGGTAATGCCAAATCTCGAAAGTTTGGACACTGCACATTCTTGGTGGTTGCGAAAAAGATCAAGCCTGGGTTCTCCCCAATTGTGGAAGATGCATTGTTCCACTTCTGAGTGCAGCTACCATTCATGATCCGCTAGACAGTGTTGGCTGAGTGTCTCCTCCTTGGCGTTTAAAGGTCCTGTCAGGTACTGTACGACCAGGGAAATGCCCTGATAATAACCATTTCTATAGGCACAAGGCCTCTTGGCACAGGACCCACGACCTTACTCTGCCCCGTTTGCTGTAGAACCACATGGCCATGGTATGGTCGTTGAGAGCCTGTACCCAGTCTTTGCAAACTTCTTTGACACCGGGATGGAATCCATCAGGTCCCCTTAATGCTGGACCTACTGAGACTTAAGATCCCACTGCACAGCCAACATGAGCCACCTGGCATTATTCACAAGCAGGATGCAGGAGGCCAAGAAGCATCAGAGCTGGTCTCACCGAGACCCAAGTGTTGGGTTGAAACATAGAAAATCATGGTCTGAATGTCTTGGACTCATTGAGGCGACAGACAAATTTAATTTCAGCAACCACGCATCAATGTACACACTAACTGATACTCCCAACCTCCGAAAGAGGACTACCAACAGCACTCGTAAGGCTGAAGGGGAGCCCTGAGAACTGAAAGTGCTCATGGCATACCTGAAACTGCAGGTAACGTCTCCGGGAAAGCAGGACAGGTGGTCAGACATCACAATGGTCCCAACTGAACCACCCAAGAAGTCGCTAGTCTCCAGGCCCAAGCGTATGACATATCTGGCAAAGCCCTGACCATCATGTAGGATTTGTTGGAGGTTAGTTCTAAGATCATCCAGGAGAGCTGGCAAAATTTCCACCACAATGTCCGACAACGAATGCAAACCGCATCCCAGGAGGGAGTTGGAGTTCACAGAGCGCAAGGAGAGGCTGGTGGAGTAATACGTTTGGAAACCATCTCCATGCATTTCGAGACTCTTTCTGGTAGGGTGGTTGGAAATGCTTTGTAGTTGAGCCAGTTGGTAGAGGCCCAGGCCACCAGACTTCCTGGTGTGGGGTGTTGTAGGAGGAAGGCTGGGTCTCCTGGGGCAGGCCTGTGTCTCCTGGCATCCGGCTATTAACTTGTGTACAAGATCCTGGCTTAGTCCAGGTGCAAAGCAGTGTGTCGGTTAAGGCATTGTTAAAAAGGCAGTTCTAATGAGTTATGCCCAGGATCAGGACCTCTGTTAGGATGTTTGTCTTGACCTCCGTAGTAGGTAGTTGTATGCCGAGGACCTCTGCTGCTCTCCAAATGACCATTGTGAAGGAGGATCATCAGATTTTTCTATTGATGAGCCAGGAGTAGGAGAATGAAGGCCACTGTCAGGAGAGGTATCCAGGCCATTGGCATCTTGAAGGTCCAAAAAGTGCCCTAAATCTGTGAATTATCATCATCAGCGTCAGTCGGTAAGTGTAAAGGCAGCCTCTTTAAATCTGAATATGATCAGGAGTGAGGAGATTCCAATTTCGATGGAGGTCACTGAGGATTTCCTGCCTTGTCCAAAAGGACTATTGGCTCCCCTGCCGGCATCATTGGTGTGGCATCAATGCTCAGGTTGAGGGTGTTGTGGCACTGTAACGGGTATCAGGCTTGATGCCAGCACCAGAATCAGGGCTGACCCCAGGATGTTTGGGGGAAGGGTCAAGGAGCACAGTCAGCAGGGGGGACAAATTTGTTTTGACACCTGTGGCTATTCACAAGTTAAGGAATCTGTAGCTTGAAGTATCTATTAGGACTCAGGACTATGGTTCGGCCCAGTGCTTAATTTGTAAATGAATAAGTGCTTGGGCCCAAAGCGTCGTTCAGAAACTCTTAGCCGGTGCTATTGAATGCTGTGAGAGCCAAATACCCAGGCTGCATAGGCTTGCTTCCACCTCACACCTCTTTAATCCACTAACAGACACTCCCTTACACTTTATCACACTCTGGCAGGTTCTTTTTTTAATCTCTTCGTCCTCCCATTGTCCTTGTTTTTACGCCTTTCTCTTCCTCCTGCTTTCCCCCTTTTGTGCTTTTTCTCTTTTGGTCTGGGACAAAGTCTGATAAGTAAAAATAAGTTCTGGCACCTAAAAAAGCCCTAGAAGACCGACGATATTGTGTTATTTTTTTCAACGAGACAAAGAGCTATTTATTATGTGCTACACCCAAGGGCACAGGGAAAAGGTTCATACGACTTAACAGCTGAACCCAACAAACCACAATTCTTAAAACAATTAAAATAATCTGTGATAGCTATTGACTCCAGAAAAAAGAGTTTAAAGAGTGAATTACTACTTGAAATACCAAAGAGATGAGCTGTCCAATTCCTCTCTTATGCTGAAAAGGTAAATATGCACATGTAGTCTGCCATGTTTACTTTGGCAAACTGGTTGTGAATAAAACACGTTTAGCAAGAAAGTCTCAAAGTACGTCGCCCTTAGTAGGCAAAAGAGCAAGTTTTGCCAAGTGCATTTTTTTTTAGTACAGTCACACTTTCACTACTAGATGACACATTGCCCTAATCTTTCTGTACCCAGAACCTATCAACCAGCACTTCTGAACTACACTAATGCATTCACTGGAGCATGTTAGGCGATGTGTTCATAATTTCATATCAAAGAAACAGTGAGAGGTTATCCCATAATCCACAGAGCTAACCTAAACAAAAGCCATCGTGTCACCGCAAGAAACTACTACTGTTATAATGTTTTCCTGTTTTACCGGTAAGTCACCTCAAAATTCCACCTGCCAACATGCAGAACTATATATGGTCCTAACTAGAAGAATCAAAGGCAATGCAAGCCAAGTAAAGTTATTTCTTGGTACGAGGCAGTAAACTATAAAATACTAGCAAAATCACAATTGATATCTGTGAACTGCAAGCCTACACTGCTACCTAAACATTCTGAAGACTTTAAAAACCATACCCCATTATCGTGTGTGGTTTAGAATTTCTCATATCACCTGAATGTTGCTGCTGATTATTTACATAATTTTCCACTCCCTCAATTTATACGGAGCAACTTAATCAGCAAATAAATAAATATATAAAGGAGCCAAGTACATTGGCCATAAAATTCTCCAAGTTACAAGCTGTGTGTGACTTTAATGGATCGATATATTTATAAACCAAAGAAAATCCACTGAATTGGGTCGGCGGGAGGAGACCTAAATTTAGCAATGGGATTTTCACTGCAGTGCCATATATACTCCTCCTGGCAGCAATATTTCTTACCTTCCTAATTCCTTATCAGAAACGGTGTACGCATTCTGAAAGTTTTCAGTCTTGATTGGAGTACGGATAGTGGTGGATAGAAAACCTGGAGGGACTCTGCTTTCAGACTTCCTTCGAGACATAGCGTTTTCAGCAGTAATTTGCTTATTTCACCTGACAAAGGAGCGAAACATTAGAGCCATTAAATTGCGTCACAGCTGAAATGATCAAATGTCTTCCGGTTTGGTGCAAGCACAAGCTTCATCAGAAAACAAACACTGGCAATGCCAACAGGTCTGGGTTAAATAAGACACCACATGCAAACACAGACTTGCAGCAAGAAGTTACCATACAATAAAACATTAAACAAGACAACCTTTGGCAGTGCTTGTAGTGGTGGTGTGGAAATGACCAGCTGTATTCGGAGCGATGAATAATGTGATGCAGCACAATTAATCTGAGAACTTTTTAAAAGTAAAATGTGGTGGTTTTATTTTCTGAGTCAGACGCAAGACCCACACTTCATTAAATATAGATGTAGAAGCAGGACTATAATGAAGACTGCATTAGTTCCCAGATCCTTCATTATATTAGACTGGAATGATGCCTTCATTAAAGTCCTGGGTGTATTTCTATGTGGTGGTACTGGCAGTGCAGGGATGCCTCTCAGTTCCTGCAAGTTGCCATTAACTGCTTCTTTCAATCAAGCAATCAATCAGGGTGTTTTAAGCGCGCTACTCACCCGTGAGGGTCTCAAGGCGCGGGGGTCACAGATCTGTACAGCAATAGAGCCAGGTCTTGAGGGTCTTACATGATGGCACCAAAGTGCTCCTACAGCTGGATTTAAACTTGCTCCTCCCACTTTTCACAATCTTGAAGCCACATACTCCATTCAGGTCCAGGATCTGTTACTCATGCAAAAAGGAAATACAGGACTGGGGAAGGGGTGAGTGTTGGCTTCAGCTTAGGTCTATAGCAGTACACATGGGGCCCATATTAAGAGGCATGAGGGACAAAACCATAGAAACGGCTAATTTAACCCAACACAGGGCGTTGTGGGCCTTTGTTACAGTTTAGGTTTTCTGAATAGTTAATTGTTTTGAGACTGTGCACCTCTGCTTATGAATGCAAATTTACCAGACTCCAAAACCACGCTGCTATGTTTAGAGCTACTGAAGTTGTAAAACATATTGTACCTCCTTTATAGGACGAATAACTTGCAATACATATATTGTGCCAAACTACTCTGACATACCAGTCTGCAACATCTGTGACTACATAAAGGGAGCTGCATGCTTTTAGTGTGGCTTATGAATCAAACCAGAAGGCTCTTCTCATCCGGATACGTGCCCGAAGAGTACCCTAATCCACCCAGAAGGAGGCTACACAGGCATTTGGGACATGGACGGGTGGTGGCAGTTATTAGAGGGAGTCACAGGCCTTTTACTTGAACATCGGAAATCAGGAATCTACAGACCCTCTGCATTAAGTTCTAATTGACTGGACGATGCCCCTTTCCCATATGTATATGTGGTTGAGTGGTGACATGCCATGGATGTGTTGTATGTTGTTTTAAATTGCAAAGGTTACGTGGGGGTGGTACCCTCCATGTGGACTGTCTCTACAAAATGCCTTTAAAGACGGTACACCTTGTTACCCTTCTTTCACAGTCTCTATACTGTCTCTGGGAGGACTAATAAGAATCCACATTCAGCCCCTGTTGAACCAGAATCCTGTCAGAGATTCGAAGTGTGCAGATTGCCGGTTCTGAATAGAGAAGAGCGTAATCTTGCTTTGGACTTCTAACCCATTACCCATTGATTGAGACCCGGTAAGCCAGCTCTGGGTTTCTCTTTGTCCGGCACTATGAACTATGTGGGAACCAGAGAGACCCACATCGTAAGGCTTCACTTCCAACTGACTTGCTTATTTAATATCATCTTTGAAGAAAAAAGTCTAGTTCTTGAAAAATGAAGTTGGACTTACACATGCTGCCTTAAAAAAATTACCAAGGATTTGTTTAGAAGATTTTCCTGGTTGAAACATGCAAGTCTTTTACAAAACTCGGATACAAAGAATAGATCATAACATTTATAAAAATACTTTTCAGATTTTCGTTCCTGGTCATGCAAATTAAAAGATTTGAGAAAGGTTTGTTGTTTTTCACAGCAAACATGGAAATCTTCAGCTCAGGTTCGATGCCAGGTCTGGTGGCTTAGTAGATTCAATACGCCCACTGTAGACACCTGTGTTCAACCTCATGGTTACAGGTTCAAATCCCAGCGGGTCCCTCAGCCTTTTCATCCTTCGAGGTCGATAAAATCAATCAATAAAGGATATTGTAAGCGCACTAATCACCCGTGAGGGTCTCAAGGGGCTGGGGGGAGGGGTCCACAGATCTGTTTAGCCGCAGAGCCAGGTCTTAAGGGACTTCCTGAAGATGTTCAACGAGTACCATTACATGGGGAACAATAAACATCTGTTATTCAGCGCCAAGATCCCCTTGGGTGTACGTGCGCTTTACAATTACACGTTATGTTAATGGCTGCCTGCCGATTTTGTAATTAGGATAGAGGCCACTCACTGCCCATGCTCTTAATTGGTTGCTATGCATACGCAGTAGTCTTTGTGCTAAATCAGAAGAATGTAACTGTAGTGACACTCAGATACGAAGTGATTTTGACAAATTCATGGAAGCTGCCAACAAACTATCACCAATAGCATGACTGACTCACAGATGTGTTATCAACTGTTCAACAGATGCAAAATATTTGGGACTGCCTTATTTCTTGCTGACAAGCCGCTCAGAATAAAACACTACAATTTACTACCTTCTTCTTTTTCAGTCGGCGGCGATCTGCAAAATTACTGCTCAACCAAGAAATCTTCATTCAGGTTTCGAAGTTGAAAATTCCATTACAGACTCTTATTCTGCATCAACCATATTAAAATTCTCCTGGGTGAAAAGCAATTGAATCACAACGTTTAGGCTTCCCCACAACTGGAGAAGCAAAATGCCCCAGCTTAAATTATCCCAACAATCCGATGAACATATAGCGTAGATCACATCATATACGATGTATTAAGAATGTATTTTAGAAGAGCCATGTGGATAGCAAAGGCACGAAGCCTCAATTTACAACACACACTCACGGATGCAGAGGTCACCAGTAACAATCTAACTGGCACGCCGCATAAATAATCAGCAGAGTGATCCCACAACAGCCTCTAACAAAATGCGCCAGTTTCAAAAGGTTTCATTACAGATCAATGTAGAAGGATATGGACTATAAAATACTATTCTTTTTATAAGCATACACTGTAAAATTTGAACATGAATAGGTTTAACAGAATGAATATTCATAGTTTACAGATTTAATATTTAATACAATTGAGAGGATTATGGTTTGCCACTACAGAGTACTCTTTGAGCAACACCATAATATATTAGAAAGAAATGTCACTTTATTCAGGAAAATGAAATAAAGAAAAATTTAAATGGCTAATGACATTTTCTGCTAATACAACTAATAATTTACACTGAAGTGACAGCAATAGCATAACTAACAGGGTGGTGGGTGGGGATGTGACAGTTTAAATTATCAGCATATACGATGTGACAATGCTCTAAGAATTGCTTGTAGGTTCATACAGTTTTCTTTTGGTGCGACATGGTGTAGCAGTTACACTGAAAACTGCCCAATTTATCCCACTAAAGTTAAACACTTGATCTGTTTCCTAGGGGTGTTAAACAACAGGCACTGGCAGCTAGGAACGTGAGCCGATTGATATTAACTCTGTCTTTCTCCCACTTAGGCTAAAACTTCAAACCCTTGAAAAGATACTCAGAGTACACAACTTAGCCATTGTAAAGGGAATTGATGACACCTGTAGAGTTAATCACAGGGGCGATTGACAATTTTCTTATTCTCCAGTAGACACAGATCAAACTCAAGGCTCAATTACTTATTCACAATTATCATATTCAAACACATATATAAGAAACTAGTTGCTTGCCTGTAACTCCAGTGTTAGTATCTTTCATAGGTACATACACATGCGTGGCTCATTCCCTATTGCCAGGCTGTAAATCCAATGACTTTAAATAGCCAGTATTACAATGGCCATAAGCCCAACAACAGAGTTTGTTTGGTAGCACATCCACCTCATTTGACACAACCCAAACTTCAACCAAAGCGGTGGAACCGATGATCTCTCTACTTCCCTAAAGGCTACTAAAGCTCAGATGTCAGAGTGAATTATATTTATAATAGAAAGTGAGCCTCTGACCAGGGAGGGACGTGTGTAAAACGATGAAGGACAACACAGGAGAATTTGAGTTGCAGCAAACTCATTTTTTTCTCCAGAATTGGATTGTTCAAAGATTCACATACCTGAATGAGAATAACAAGCAGGGCGTTGAATTTTAATGAAGTGTAAAGCAGGTCACTCTTACTGAAACTGGTTGTGCAGAACTGCTTAAACCATCGAAGAGTCAGCTGCTGCATTAACATCTATAAAGTAGTGCTTGGTGAAAGTATGTGTGGCTGTCACGGTCATGCCCCTTGTGCAATGCGCCCTCGCTTCTACTTGAAATGGGCACTTTGCTTTAGTGTGACAAAAAGGGATACAAATTGACAGTCGACAAGCAATTTCCTTTTTGAACAATGAACGCCTCTGTCTGGGTTCCCAAAAGAAACTGCATCTACGGACATCCAGCGAATGCCAAGATATTTCTTGATGTGTATGGATTGGAGAGAAAAAAAGAATGCAAAATTACAGGTTCATGTAAGTTACAGTCCGATGGGAACATGGGCATGAATTTTAGGTTAGTGCATAAAATGACAATGACCGTCTTTCATAAATCAAGGCTATCATATTTTTTTTAATGATGAATGCTTGCAACTCGGTAACACTTGAAGCTGAAGTGGGTGGTAGCAACAGCTCAGTCTTCCATGAAATGTATGAGCCATGTGGATAGGTTCAAAGGCAAGAAGCATTAATTTACCAAGCAATGTATTTAACTCCCATGGCTCCTCACAGGGGGTAACCCCTAAAAAAGGTCTGTATTGAATTATTTGATTAATATTTGCGAGAATAATGGTGAAGTCCACTTTTCTTCTGAATCTAAACAAGGCAGCAAAATGAACTGTTACTGAAGAGCATCTGAGGCCATCCTTTGCCATATCTACCAAGTACGGCAACATGTAATGGAGCTGCACTGAGATATTGTCCCAGCCATTTGGATTTACACCTTATACAGAAACACTTCCACAGATACCCTCTCGACCCCCTCTTCACAACAGGGAACTCCATCACTTTCAGCCACACCACCAAACTCCCATGGACAGGCCACCGATGTGTCCATTTCAGCTTCAGAACACCCACCATCCACAGACAACAGCACCTGTTCCCACGAAGAAACTGGACCAAAATCACCGACGACCAGCTCACCTCCTCACTCAGCAACTCCACCCCAACCATTGCAGAAGACGACGATGCCAACACCGCAGACCGAACTCTGCACAGATGGATCTCCGACAACACCATAGCCCCCCTCAAGAAAAACAACAACACTCACACCAAGAAAGCCAGATAATTTACCACCGAACTTGGAAAGTCCAGACGCACGTGCCACCGCCTCGAAAAGGCCTGGAGGAACTTCAAATCCACAGAGGCCCACAACGACTTCAGAGCCGCTACCAAATCATCAGAAAAACGAGAAAAAAAGCAATTGAAGACAGAATCTCCACGCAGGTGCACAACAGCAAAGAACTCTTCAGCATCATCAAGGAGTTCGCCCAATGCACCAGCGAGTCTACTGACATCCCTCCCTCACAAGATCTCTGCAACAAACTCAGCACCTTCTTCCACCTCAAAATCAAGAACATTTACGACAACTTCGACGAAGACAACCAACACACTGAGCCCGCACCAGCCACCCCATATCCCCTGAAGCCAACGATTGACAACTGGACAGCCCTCAAACCGAAGACACTGAAGTAAATCCACTCCGGGGCCTCCACGGACCCCTGCTCCCACCACATCTTCAACAGAGCTGCCAACACCATCACACCCATGCTCTGCCACACCATCAACCGCTCCCTGACGAACATCTCGTTCCCCGACGACCGGAAACACGCCGAGATCAGCCCCCTCCTGAAGAAGCCCTCGATGGACCCCACCGACCTCAAGAACTAAAGACCCATCTCCCTGCTCCCGTTCCAGTCATTGAGAAAGCCGTCAACAGCCAACTCGCCACCTTCATCGAAGAGCACAACATCCTTGCCTCCTCCCAAACAGGATTCAGAAAAAACCACAGCATGGAAACCACCCTCATCGCTGCAACAGACGACATCCGCTCCCTACTGGACAAAGGAGAAACAGTAGCACTCATCCTCCTCGACCTCTCAGCGGCGTTCGACACAATCTCTCAACGCACCCTAATACGCAGACTCCATGACGCAGGGATCCAGGACAAGGCCCTCGATTGGATCCACTACTTCTGCACCGGCAGAACGCAGCGGGTCCGACTTCCCCCTTTCCTCTCGGACCCTACACCCACCACCTGCGGAGTTCCCCAGACCCATGCTTTCAACGTCTACATGGCTCCGCTTGCCCTCATCGTCAGAACCTACGGACTCAACATTGTGTCATACGCAGACGACACCCAACTCATCCTCTCCTTATCCAACGAACCCAACACCGCCAGACACAACTTTCAAGAAGGCATGGAAGCCGTTGCCTGATGGATGAAAAGCAGCTGCCTACAACTCAACACCGACAAAACAGATGTACTCATCATGGGCCCAAACTCCGACGCCTGGAACGACACCTGGTGGCCCCCTGCCCTCGGAAGCCCACCAACCTCCGCGGACCACGCACGCAACCTTGGATTCATCCTGACTCAATGTTCAAAATGGAATGCCAGATCAACTCCGTCGCATCCTCCTGCTTCCACACTCTCCGCCTCCTACGTAAGAACTTCAAATGGATCCCCCCTCGAGCACAGAAAGTCCGTCACTCACGCCCTCGTCACCAGCATACTCAACTACGGCAACGCACTCTATGCCGGAACATACAAAAACCTCACCCGCAAGCTACAAAACATCCAGAACGCCGCCGCAAGACTGGTCCTCAACCTGCCAAGACACTGCTACATCTCTCAGCACCTGCGCACACTCCACTGGCTCCCCATCGAGGCTAGAATCACCTTCAAGATTCTCCCCCATGCACAGAAGGCCCTCCACGACACTGGACCAGCATACCTTAACAGCTGACTCAAATTCCATGCACCCCAAAGGACTCTGATCAGCCCAGCTCTCCTATGCCGCAGTCCCCCGCACCAGAAAGACCAGATCGGGAGGCCGTTCCTTCTCCTTCCTCGCAGCCAGAGCCTGGAACGCCCTTCCGCTCTATCTCAGACAGACAACATTGCTCCCCATCTTCGCGAGAAACCTCAGAACCTGGCTCTTCGACAGACTCCCTACTTGATGGACTGGAACCTGCACACCTCCATTCCACCACTCCCCTACCTCTCCCCTCCCCCCCCCCCCCCAAGAGTCTGGAGACCCTCACGGTTGAGTTGTCGCACTTAACAAACACCCGATTGATTGACTTAGCCTTATAAATCTTCGTATTAGTCAATGGTCATGCCAGAGCCAATATCCATCTACAATGAGCTGAGATGCCCAAATCTCAGTAGTCAAAAACCAAGCTGTCAGATTAAGTGATTAGTGGTGGAGGATCTCTCTGCTGTGTCTGGAGAAGAGTGTGGGAAGGTTCTTGATTTTAACTGGTGGACATGCAAACAATCTCAACAGGCCACTGTACCCATGATGGGCAATCAGGATACAGTGGTCTTCTTTGGCCTACCTTAGCACCCTGGGAATAAGTACACAGTGGAAAGGCGTAAGCGATGATGTTTGACAAGGTCATCGAAAAGGCATTGCCCTCAGATCCCAGTGGCCAATACCGGTTGGCCTAGTATCGGAATTTCTTGTTCTTTAGTGTGGCAAACAGGTCTAGCTCTAGGTGGCCCCATTTCAGAAACACATGTTGCATTTGATCTTCATGCAGCTTCCACTCTTGGCACTCAGAGGGATGTCTGAGTAAATTTCCTTGGTTCTAAAAGGTCTCCTGAGAGCTGCCCGACAACAATATCCAGTCTGTTCACTAGGGCCCAATCCGAAAACATTTGTGCCTCTTCCGACAGAGTCGTTTGCCTACCTGATTTGTGATGTAGTACACTGAGGTTGTGCTTTCTGTTCTGATCAAAACAGGTTTGCCCGCAAGTCTTGACAGGAATACTTGCAGATCTAGCCTGATGGCTCTCAGTTCAAAGACAAGACATTTATGTGAAGTTCCTACTCCGTTTTTGATCAGAGGCTTTCTTAAGGAAAATTCATGCATGTGAACCCCCTGCCTACCATCGAGGCACCTGTTGTCATTGTTATCCTTTCTGTTGTGTGTTGGAACAAGACCCCACCACTGAGATTTGTTTGATATCCCCAGCACAACAAGGCTTGTTTGAGTCATCTAGAATCCTGATCTATTTCATTCCAAGATCCTGCTGCCTATTTACATTATTATCCTTTTCCAAGCAGGAGCAAGAAAATGAATTATTCGCCCCTCTGGGAGGAACTGGATTAGAGGAGGAGTGGAGTATTTGTTGCTTGGCTCATTTTTTTGGTTAATCTGTCAGCATGATTGAGCAGCACCCTTCCTCTTCCTTGACTTCTTACAGCCTGGCATTGGTCTTGGAGGAGCATTCTTGATTATATTTGGTCTCTCTAGGAGGTGAGGGGGAAATGTGGTCATCCTTAACCTCTGTACTGAGTGAAACCTCCTGTGTGTGCCTGGAGCCACAAAGGAAGCAGATGGGAGTGTTTACTCTAAGGCTACTAGAGAGCGAGCAGTGTCTGTTTTAATGTTCTGCAATGCATTATCAACATGTTTGCCTAACATGGTCTGTCCCTCGAAAGGCATGTCCAGGGTCTTGGTCTAAGTTTCTGATTGTAGGCAGTGTCTTTGCAGGACTGCCACTCTGGCAAGCTGGCAGAAGCCATTATTTGACACATTCATTGCTTTATCAATGATAACAGTTGAGGCAATAGCCCATCCTTTAAAATAGCCTTATTTAATTCTCTATTGTCCTCTGGTATGAGAATAGTGATGTTGCGCCAAATCTGGTATTTGCTACTTTGATCGCTGATGCTGCCATCTAACTGACTCTGCGACCAAGATTATCTATAAAACCATCATCTCTATCAGGAGAAGCTGAAGCTGGAATTAAGATTTTATTTGATTATCTCCAAGTTTCTGTCACAATAACAGAAGCTGGTTTGGGATGTCAAGTTAGGCACGTCGGTGCAGACTCTGGGATTTTGCAATTTTTCCCCAGACTGCTTGTGCCGTAGCAGTTGTCTACACAAGTTTTTTTGTCGATTTCTTTTTATTGAAAACACTTGTAATAAATATAAAGATTAATTGTCAATTAACAGTTTAAGCATATAGAATATAATTTTCACATAAAACAGTGAAAATGTGAAATTTACATAAGGTATCTTATACGATTATAGAGAAGGTACTAAAAATGAATAAGATATAGTAAATTAATAAGTATACATATTTCAATATGGAAGTATAATTGAGAAAATTATAAATATAAAGATATAGAAAAAAGGGTAAAGCACTGAACGATATAAGTGAGATTGTTAGGGAATGACATGAAAATAGAAGGAAAAAGGAAATTAAGCTAAAAGGAAAAATAAACATAGAAATACGTAGGCAAAAAGACTAAAGCTTAAGTAAGTAGAGGAATACATAGGTGAATATTAACGTAAGTACAAGTATACAAGGAAGTAAAAGTACATACGTTTTAAGACCTTTTCAGCCAAAAGCAAAGCTCAGAGTGGATGTAGCTGTCTTTCTGGGATGCTCTTTAAAAGTTATCCCAGAATCTCTGCTGTCCCACATATTACACTAAAGCCTAAACTTTTTCGCCACTCATAAAGCATGTTTATATTGTCTGGTGGAGAGTCTGGTTGTCGAGGCAACTTGTCACCCTCCTTAAGCAGAACAGTCCTTCCATTCTTTATCTTGGTATCAAACAACATTTTATTGACCCTCTTCCATAACTTCATCTTACTCCTCTCCTAGCTTCAAATTCTGATCAATGTCTGAAGTACCTTGTTCTCCCATGGCCCCAAGCATTGGTGGGACAGGACGTGTAGTTGAAGCTGAAGTTGGGAAGGCATGTAAAGCAGCCATTACTATTTGCCTCTATGAAATCAAAGGTTTCCTCCCAAATGTATAGATCCACAATTAATAATATCCCACACACACTGGAAAAACGAAGCAGAGTCCTCCTGGGGTGATTTGAAGGACTGACTGGGAGGAGGTCATGCGATAACTCAGGAATTTGAAGACCTGTTGCATTCATCTCTTATAGGAAGACCAAATTTGCTGCATGATTTTTTTTTTTTTTGCTTTATCACTGTAGGCATTCTGAAACCCAAAATCAAAATGACATGGTTTAAATGTACTCAAGACACTGGGTACCAGTAATGAAGAGTTTTACATTTCCATTCCAGTACATCAAAGGAGTTGTAAATAGCACACAGATTACTAAGATGCCAGAGAAGGGGTTTGCTACCAGAGTTTTAGAACTAGCCTGCTTTGCTGGATGTGAAGGAGTAGGAGGTTGGGTTTACTGTAATTTGGTAGGTAATCCGTTACCACACAGAATATCTGGGAAGCTCTGTATCCGATCACAACCCCTTGTTGCTGTGTTTTCGCCTTCTACCAGAGCCCACGTTGACTCCCAAATGGTGATTGGATCCTGCCCTTCTAGAGGACAGCCTGTTTCGTGCGTCGTTGCAAACAGCTATTATACAATACTTTCAATTCAATCTGGGCACGGCCACCTCCAGGGCAATAGAATTGGAAGCCTTTAAGATGGTAGGACAGTGTATGGGCCAGAAAGTTGGGATACGGAGCGAAATTCTGGGGGAAATTGTTAGCTTGGAGACTCAACTACAGGAAGGGAAAGCCCGTTTAATCACGGATGAGGATGCCCAGGATGTGTTTAGGGACATTAGACAAAAATATGATGAAACTCTAGAACGATTGAAAGGATGCGATACACAGGAATACCATGGACAGGTGCATATGGAGGGAGGTAGAGCGAGCAGACTGCTCGCCTGGCTGATCCAGCCTGAACACAGGAGAATCCCTATCTACCAGATACAACTAACAGCAGGGGAATCACACACCACCCCCCGAGATATAAATGATGCATTCCGATCCTACTATTCCCAATTGTATTGTGAACCTCGGCCGCAACATCGAGAGACCATAACAAACTACTTTGCACCCCTTCCCTGGACGGTAATATCACCCGGCCATCGTGAGACCCGGGGGGGGGGGGGGGGGGGGGAGGGGGACAGGTTACCGAAATGAAGATTAGGGAAGCACTAAAGGAAACGGCCTGAGGGAAAACTCCTGGCCCTGATGGGTTGCCGGTGGAGCTTTATTCCACGTATGCCCAGATCCTGGAACCAAACTTAGTGGAACTGTAGACAGAAGCCTGGGGCAATAAGGAACTGCCTTCCTCGACCAGGGGCGCGCTAATTGAGCATTTCCCCAAAAACAAAAATCACACCCCCAAGTGTCTGACTTCCACCCACTCTTGATGCTGAATGCAGATTTCAAAATCCTGAGTAAGATCCTGGCCAAAAACAAAAATCACACCCCCAAGTGTCTGACTTCCACCCACTCTTGATGCTGAATGCAGATTTCAAAATCCTGAGTAAGATCCTGGCCTCACGTCTACAGCCACAGTCTACACCCTAATTCACACGTAACATGGGACTTTGATCTGTACAGGTTGCTATGCTCGGGGATGTTATATAATTGTTCGTACTTTTTAAAAACCTGCAATTTGGTAGGTAAGGGATGGTATGGACTTGTTTGGTTGAGAGCAGGAGTTACTCTGCAGTGTGGGAAGCAGGTCATTCTTCTATGTGTGTGCCCTACCAACTCTTTCCACTTTGAGGAGATGCTAGGGTAACTGTAGTGGTAAGTGTACTGTGCATTAAGCAGAATTTCTACATTGATAGCTTTCGTTTTGGAACAGACTGAAAGAGTTGCACCTTCTCCTCTCAGTTGACCTTCTCCCGTGGCTCAGACAAAGGGCAGGAGTAGGACTCACCTAATCGGAGCACCCCATGCACAGAAAGGAGCAGCCAACAGCAGTTGATAAGTGATGCTCTGCACCTTCATAGAGGAAGAGCTGTGGAGGACAACACACCAATGATGGAACACAACTTCCAACTCCACCATCAAAGGCACCCTCGCCTACAGACCACCCCAGGACCATGCACCGGCCTTGGTGACGCCATCACAGACTTCATCGCTCCACTCGCCATTGAGTCCGAGCACTACATTTTCATCATAGACCTCAACTTTCACCTGGATGACCCCACAGACACCAACTCCACCAACCTGCTGGAATGAATAGACAACATCGGCCTTACCCAACTGGTTGCAGATTCCACACACAAAGTGGGACACACACTGGAAGATCTATACATCCAGAAACAGAGTCAAATACAGCCATGCCATAGAAATCACCAGGACTGACTACTCCATTGCCCACTTCTCCATCGTGGATCACAGCATACAGCCACCAACACCCACTTCCGCAGACAGAACAAAGTGACACAGACCCAATGGATGGACACCCTGGAACAAGCAGTCCAGAAATTCAACACCTGGATCACTAATGCTGGCGACTGAGTAGCCCCATTAAACCAGTCAGAACCCACAGATCCACCAAACGAGCCAGCTGGTAAACACCCGAACTCTGTACAATGAATCACAGCTGCAAACAACTGGAGCAAAAATGGCGCTCCAGCATAGACACTACAGACCAAGCAACATTCAAGTCAGTCCTCGATGAATACCCCCAAATCAAAGACGCAAAAAAGTATGCCCTTTCAAACTGCATTGAGGCAAGCGCCAACCACCCCAAGGAACTCTTCCCCATCGTCAGTGAATTCTCCTGCCCCACAAACACCGAGAACACGATTCTCCTCTCACAGGGGCTATGCAATGCTTTAACGACAAGATACCCATCATCTACAGGAACTAGCTTTCGGTTATGCTTTGCCGCTCAAGCCTAACCAGCGAGCAGCGATGTACAGCTTTCTGATACCCTGCCGGGTCATGGTGTCGCTTTATAAAACGAATCAAATAGATAAATAATAAACAACGAACCACAACCCACAGACCTCCCCAGCTTCCTCACTCCAGCGGATGCCCCCCTGACCAGCACCTCACCGCATGAACACAACTCACCACACTGGACACCACAGCAATCATTAACTCCTTCCACTCCTGAGCACTCACGGACAACTGCCCCCACCGCCTCTTCAACCTAGAAAGCAACGAGCTCAGCCTCAAACTCACCACCATCCTCAATGCATCTATCACCACTGCCACGTTTCCTGATGCAAGGAAATGCACAGAAGTCCGATCCCTCCTCAAGAATCCCTCCAACAGGCCAAGTGAACTGCCGTCCTATCTTGCTGCTCTCCTTCTCTGCCAAAGTCTTGGAAAAGGTAAAACAACTGGCAGCTCATCAAACATCTGGAGAGAAACAACCTGGTAGACGCATTCCCAATCGGGTTTCCGCACCAACCACAGCATTGAGAGAGCCCTGATCACCGCCATGGATGGCATCTGCACCCTACTCGAAAGGGGAGAATCGACGGCCCTGATCCTCCACTACCTCTCTGCAGCCTTCGACACCATATCCCACCACGAGAATGGACCAGATTGGGATCAAGGAAGATGCATTCAAGTGGATCACATTACTCAGAGGACGAACACAGAGAATCAACCTACCTCCCTTCCACTCGGAACCCACAAGCACCATCTGCGGCATCCCTGAAAGTTCATCCCTGAGCTCCACTCTCCTCAACACCTACATGATGCCTCTAGCTTACATCGTAAGAACTACGTTCTCAGAATCACGTCCTAAGCTGATGATACCCAGCTCATCTTCTCGCTCTCAGCAGACCCCACCAAAGCGCAACTTCCACAACTGCATGAAGAATGTTGCACAGTGGATGAAGGACAACGGTCTGAAACGTAACACTGACCAGACCAAAGTGCTGATTATTGGCAACCAAACCTCCCTCTAGAACGAAACAAGGTGGCCCGCCAAACTTGGACCTACTCTCACACTGACAGACCACAGCAGCAAACTCAGCATCATCCTGGACAGTAAACTCACCATGAAGCGACAGACACAATGTCCACTGCCTGCTTCCACACTCTCCGATTGCTCCGAAGAATCTTCAAACGGCTCCCCATCAGCATGGGAAAAACAGTTAACAAGTCCTAATCTCCAGCCGGCTGAACTATAGCAACGTACTGTATGCACGAATCGTCACCGAACTCATGGAAAGACTGCAGATGATACAGAGCTCAGCAGCCAGACTGATCCTCAACCTGCCCAAGCAGACCCACATCACTCAACACCTGAGAAACCTCCATGACCAAGGACCAGTGTACATGAACCACAGCCTGAACTTCCATCAGCCATCTAGAAACCTCTGCTTCCCGCGGCCTCGCACAGACAACGCACATCTGCCATAACCTCAGCAGAGGCAGCTCCTTCTCCCTCCTCACCACCAACGCCTGGAACGCCCTTTCCCTCTGACCATCACCCTCACTGACCGACTTCAGGAAGATGATTAAGACCTGGCTCTTTGAATAAGCCCAGCAACCCAGCACCTGAATACCCTCACGGGTGATAAGCTGCGCTTTACAAGTAGTGATTGATTGAGTACATGGCCAGGCCGCTCCATAAATAATACACTGGAATGGTTTCTGACACTTGGCTATCACTGAGAAGTTATTTGGTTTGCATAGGTGCAAACGAACTACACCACGCAGCCAACTTTGCTCCAAAACTCTGTAGAAGCCAACGTAAAAGCTTCCAAAGCCACTAACAAGAACAAGCATTTGCAATGCAATAGGTCTCACATTTACGCAAGCTTGAGCTATTACCATTGCAAATAACAATGCCTTTTTGTTTTAAAAACTTAAATAAAGGGCATTGTCTTTACAATACCAATAGCTTAAACTCAAGTAACTGCGAGACCTATTGCATTGCAAATGCTTGTTATCACCTAGCTGGCGTCCTTTTGGCAGCCAAGTGCCAATGCAGGCACCCTTGCACCATAGTGCAAGGGTGCCTCCTTTGCATGCAGGATTGTTTTTGTGCAGGAAGGTACCCCTTCTTGCAAAAAAACAATCCACTGAGGCATTGTCCTCTTGCAGCACACATAGAAGGTGTTTAGAAAAATATCAGAGAAAAGAATATTGTGTGGACAAAATATCACGCCAAGAATATATCAAGGACAAAAATATTGGGAAGGTATGTTTCTATAGGTAAGCAAAGTTTTACTATATAATGTACCTTGATGATATATATATATATATATATATATATATATATATATATATATATATATATATATATATATATTCACAGTATGTAGCCATGGAGTTAAGAAAAATTGATCTATGCTTACCTAATCGCACTTACCTTCTCGATATTTTGGCCCTCGATATTTTTGACCTGATATTCTGCCCACACAATATTTTTGGTTCCGATATTCAGTCAGTGATCTCACATAGAAAGGGGAAGCAACGAGTAGAAATAAACATATTTCTCCTCATTTTGCCTCCCCAGGGAAGGTGTAGCATCTTGACGCATTCCCAGGTTTACCAGTTCTGGTAAATCCATGGAAGTGGTGTGGAAACACACGTGCAACGCCCATGGAAAACCGCTCAAGGCAGAATAACGAACGCAGCAATTTACACTGTGTTGTGTTACTCCAGATTTATGAAGCCGCTCAGGGCCACACAAAGTGGTCTTGCGTGGATACATAAATTGCATTTGCGGTAAGCGTCAAACATGTACCACATTGCGTGGTGCAAAAGTGACGCAAATCCCCTCATAAATATGACCCTAGACCTACAAATAAAGAACATGCAGAATTTAGAAAACTCGAATATCCAAACTGTATATGCATAGCACTTATTGCTAGCATTTTACTCACTTCCAACGTGTTGCAGACAGCGGGACCGTGGTACAGAGGGTTGAAGTCATTTTTTTCAAGATCACATCATTTATTTAAACCGGGAGGCGAGGTTTGAAATCTAAGGCTCTCTGGTGAATGTTAACAATTCGCAGGCAGAGTAAATCGTCTCATTTTCCGAGCTTCAAACGGTTCTATTCTTCTTAGAATTGTAATGGAATTTTAGGAAATTGTCTGTGGTTGTGGTGTCTGCCATTTCTTTGAATGCTATACTGGGTGTTCCTGAACATCTGATTTTCGGCAAAGGAGGTGGGGCGGGACTGTGAGAAAGTCATTGAACCGCCTCGAAGTCCCAGATGCCCCGTGTCGTTGCCGGGAAGGCCTCGTCCAGACGTTTCCCGAGGGCAGCTCTGCCTATCACACCTCCAGTGCTGCTATAACTCACTGTCTGCCGTGGCTGTAGCAGCGTCTGACTGCTGAGTCATGCGCTCTGTGCCTCCTGGGAGCATTTTAGACTTTTCATTGGCTTTATATAGCGCTAACATGGCTTCTTTGGCGAACCGAGGAGCTAATTTCTTTCAAGGGTCTGACAGTGTGTAGTAACAACACGCGACGTGTCGAAGGGCCTTTAACCACAGTAAAGGAAGAAACTGCAAAAAGGATAGCAGAAGCTAGAAAATACAAATATTCCCTGTAAGGATTGAATGATGTGATGCAGACCCCTCATTCAAGAACGCTTTTTTCCTTCTAAAGAGGCTTTGCAGTGATGCGAGACAGCTTATCGGGAACTGCTTTTCTTTGCTGGTATCAGCGAACAGTTCCCTTCCTGTGGCATTGTCAACTGGTGCTCGCGCCTCTCGGCATTCAAAAGAGGCGGCAGTGCTGGAGCAGGATTTTCTGATGAAAATCTATTGGGTTTTTAAGCTCTGGTTTGTCTATTTGTCATAATTAAAACTACTAATTATTAAATTATTAATTATTTGTTTTGTGTATATGTTTAAACTTACCAATGTACTAATGAGAAGAAAACCAACACGAGGGAATGCTTTCGTATTGCTATTTAATAAATGTGCACGTTTTATTAAATAAATGTTGCTGAGTGCTGTTTATTTTAAAGCACGAAACGCTTTTTGAATTAATGCTTTTTTGTGTTGCAAAAGCTAGATAATTACATACACATAAGGGTATTAGTGGGGTTAACTCTGTTTAATCACTATGCTGTGGTAACGTTGTTTTTGTCTCTTTTAATTAAGATGGTCCAATTTTGGCTTAGCGTAAAATGTCCGCCGTTTGCAGCCTGGCCTCGAGTGAAAGATTTGTGATGAGAGGGCCTTGCTGAATATGGTTGAATCATCTGACCACAGTCTTCGCTTGGTTAAAACTTTCCGTGAGGACAGTAGCAGTGCTGGGCAAGTCTCCAAGAAATGTTTGAATAACCTTGGAGGACAAAGGAGCCATAAAGAATGAACTGAATGGACTCTGAAGTCATCGTGTTAGCACTGAGGAAATGTGGATGTTAAAGGATACAATGTTTTTAGTTCCTGTTCTGTCTTTTTATTTTTGTGATTTTTTCTGAGCGGAGATTTTCCAAATGTAGCGATGCTACATCCTTTCCTGCTCGCTCTGCTCAGCGGTTCGGCGGACGTGTAGAACATTTAATGTTTCTTTAATATTGCAAGTTTCATTATAAATATTGTTAGCCTAGAGAGGGTGGGAGGCCACTTTGCCATTTTCTTCCCAAACCTGCGTTGGTGAGGATCGATGCTGTGAGGACGGTGACTCGGGAGACTTCTACTGAGAGACTTGTCCTGATGACCCATTCTGACATTTAGCTAGAATAGGTAATTATGAGAAAATGATTTATTCTGATTAATTTCTTTTGACAAATTTTTAGATAAAGAATCATAATTTTAAATACGGTGTTGGTGATTATTTCTTGTCGATTATTGAGTACTTTTTCTGATTATTGTTGTATAGATTGTTTAGATTATGACAATTACAATAACTAGGTCTTATCGACCTCAGTGTAGATGTGGGGTGTTTAGGAGTTTTCTTTCCACAGGTTTAGTGCTGGTGGAGTATTTGAGTGTATGTTAGTGAATTGGGCCCTAGTGTATGGTGAGTGTATGTGCGTGTAACTGTGAAATTACTCTATCCGTGGAAGTAGGGAGATTTTGTACACCCCAATCTGCATCAGCAGATGCCGTCTGCCTCAGAGCAAGCGAGGATGTACGGGTAGTGCAACGCCTCCGAGCATACCACCTCATACATGTTCATCCCACCTTTAACACTGGAGCACTGCCTGGTCTCAGCGTCCCTAGAGTTACCAGACGGGGAACAGGGCACAGGGACAAGAAGCGATGAGTCCAGGATCACACAGTGCAGTGGTAGGCAGGCCAGACTGGATTACAAACCGTGTAAATTGAATGCACACTTGACAACGGAAGGTTTGACTTACACAATGCGTTGTTTTGTAATATTGATTTACTAGTGGAAATTCAGGTGTTATTTACACCAATGTTGTGAGCCAATCGCATTCACTTACAGAAACAAGCAAGAAGGGGGTGGCAAATGGTGTGCACTTTGATGTCCTCAGTGGCCGCGCGGCTCACTGAGGACATCAAAGCGAAAGTGATCAGGCAGTGCTTTTCAGGCTGCCAAATGGTGCGCGCGCCCGGCCGACGCACATGCACTGTATTTGGAGGCCTGAAAAGCCACTGTTTGCACTTCCAAAACTCGCTTACTATAAGTCTCGCCAGAGCAGCGCTAAAGCGCTGTCTCAGACGAGACCTAAAAAAGGGCAATACAAGGTTCACAGATCCAACAGAATCAACTAGGAAGCGCACCAGCACCATATACCTGAACAGCGCTTACTTTGTAAAAGAAAGAGTGCTGGTGTCCAAAGATCTGCTCATAGCCGATGAAATTAAACGTTGGCATGCCGAATATCAAGGTTGCCAGTCTTAAATCTTCCTCGTGTCTCTTTAATGCACTACCAGACATTTCCTATCCCTTTAACTCACTCTTGCAGGTTCCTGCTTTCTACCTTCGAGACGGGTTTGACATCGTTCTCTTTCCCGTATTTCCGATCTGTAAGACTTCCCAGGAACCAGTTGAGGTGACAGCTATGCGTATCTCGCTACTTAAAAAACATGGATGCACGTCTACACTGAACACAACAAGACTGTGAAAAAAAACAATTGAACTTTAAGCTCACCACTCTAAACGGGCGACTAGAGCGAACTTGAATGGCAGTTAATCAACTATACATTCTAACCTTTCACACTCCCCTCCTCCTATACGGAGAGATCAGGAGGGGTATTTGGCGAAGGCGACAGGCTTCACTACCCGCAGTGTTCCCCTGTATGCCTAATCCGTTAAACACAACACACAGCAATACAAGTTAAAACATGTCAATCATGCTTTAAAGGTCAGGCATATGGAAAGTATGGCATCACACTATGAAGGGCAGAGTAAACTCTACTCACCGAGAAGCGGCTTGAAACCGGCAGCTGAGGGGCGATTAAATTGCAGGAAGGGGCAACAGCGGGTCCGCTGGACTTCAGGGAGGAGAACCAACACATCCGCAGTCCTAAAGTATAGCTTCCTCCAGAGATATCCCCGCCCGGTCCCGGAAATACCACTAGGAGGCGGCGGCAGAAAACTCAGGGGAGGCGGAATCACACTGTTAGTTTTTGAAAATTGCACCACTCGGCACTCTGACTCTCACGAAATTACGTCACCAGGTCTGCAATCATCTCGAAGGCCGTCATCCCTCAGCCAATCACAGTGTTCGTAGCACCAAAGCATTCTGTAATTGGCCGCCATCACAGTCTAGTAGACAGAAACAACGGACTCTGAATCCTCAATCAATCCGGTGGAAACAACTAGCTTCTTGATTTCTTCATTGTCGCCATGCAATTCGTGGGGCGGCTACAGTCCTGTGCTCACTTCTATCTGCGGCAGTGTTTTGATATTATTTAGCAAGTAAATAGTGCAACGAAATCACGTTAAATGAGATAGCGAGTTATCTACCTATTACAAAATCGTGTTGTTGTACTGATTAAAGTGTTCGGGTTCTGTACGTTGGATGACATTTGATGCAGTAATTTCTGAAAATGAACGTTAATGAACCCCATGCTTTGAACGATGTACTCCGTGAACTAAGTTTTCATTTATTTTTGTTGTTTGACATAGAACGAACCTGGAGCGCCAGAGCACCTTGCAAGGAGGGGGGGGGGGGGGGGGGGGAGAGAGAGGGGTAGGGCATTGTGTGTGTTATACGTCGTTTTAAATTGAGCTCGCATCTCGATAGGAAACCAATAGAGGCAGAGCGGGCCTTTGCGAAGATAATGCCCTAGACGAAGAGAAATTTGGCGTCCTTGCTGATGGTATTGAATTAAATGAGGCAGCAGGGGTACCCTTTGTGTTCACTAGGCAGCACCTGGATGAGCATGGACTAACCCCTTATAACAAACATCTTCGGACCCCCACAGCTCACTTAAATCGCCGATAGTTTAGCTTCCTGACACAGATGATAGATTTGTTGATGTGTGCCAGCAGGGTTCAGAGAATGAAGGGAGGGCAAGGAATAGGGCTAAAGGGATGTTAAAATCATTGCCCACTATATGATAATGAAGGACTAGAACCACTTTAAGCAGGCAATATATTAGACCGAAATGAACAGGCAAGGACAAGGCTAAAGCAAGATGAGAAGGGCGCTGCTGTTGGCATGACCTTAATGCATACAGCTCAGTGCACCCCTCAGAAAATTGGCACCCAGGGCCAAGCTCGCCCATGCTAAAGGCCGGACCTGAATGGAGGTCTGATGTGGTCAAATTTCTTTTCTCCATCAACAATGCAGGCCGCAACATGTAGAACTGCTCTGAGCGGAACCAAGTGTGCTTTGACGATGCTTCTGAAGAGTGAGCGCCCATCAGCGGTCGAAGTGCATTAAAAAAAAGTATGGGAACTGTGATGCTACGTGCAAATTGGGTTGGGGTGAGTGAGCGTGGGGGCGGGGTAAAAGGCGTGGCTAAAAAACAATATATTCTGTAAGTTTTTTCAGTCATTCACATTCAGGTAACTACATGTGGAATAATGCACAGCTTAATGAAAAATACAAAGTAAGTTAGTCAGTGTGAATTGCACTGTCGTACATTATAAAACCTCTATTAGTTAATGCACTGCATAGGACTATGCATGTAACCAGAGAGCTACAGAATTGCATCCTGGTTGGTGCAGTGGAGAATAGTGAATTTTGTATGTTTAGTGTTACAAGGTCCCAGTGTGTGACAGAAAGCACTGCGAATATGTAAGTCATTATTTGAAAATTGCATTACACACAGTAGAAAAAAGGCTGGTCTAAAATGTGCAAAAAGGTTTAAGATAAAAAAGGCTTTCAAAATATAGATTTTAGTGATACCCAAACTGTACATAGTGCGATTAACTTTAACTTTAAAACCACACATTTCACAGCTCAGTTGGTAGATCTCTTGCAATAGCATTAACAAAGAATAAATCTGTCATCAAGAAACTTCATGTGATTCCATAAATTAAAACAAATACTGGCGTCCAAGCACCCTCTATAATTGCAGATTAACCAGTTGTGCACATTTAAATTTCTTTCAGGCAAACAGGCACCCTGGCAAGAAGGCTTCTTTAGCAGTCTGTCCCTCCCTCGGTTTCACTGCACAGGAGACCCCCTGCCTTACGCTTCACCTGAAGCATTTCAGCTGTCATAATTAACTGTCCTGGGACGGTTATCTTTTCACAAAAAGTATGGGAACAGTTTTTCTTAAATTAAATAGGTAAGGGCACATTGTGCTCCTCAGATCCTGCCTACTTCAACCAATGGTTCCCGTATCAGTGTCTTGAGAGAACCAACACCTGGACAAATGATTTTAAATCCTATTCCTGAATGAACTGCCGCTGACCGCGGCCCCCGCAGGGGGCCACTCGGCGGTCGGCGCCTTAGTGGCCCCGGGGCCCCGGTCACCCCTCCCCACTCCCTCCTTCGGGGGGGGGCGGGGGCAGGGATCCTGACTGTTGCCCCCCTCCGTGTCAGGGGCCGGAGGTGACGCGCAATGCGCGTCACTGCCGGGCCCAGGTGTGAGGGGGAGGCTATTTAGCCTTCCCCCACCCTCACTGGCGACCTCTTTGTCGCCCACCTCGCCTTTTTACCCTCCCTACCGCTTACCCGGCGTAGGTGTGGTGGGGTGGGGTTTTTTGCTGAACGTTTTAATGTTTTCCTTTTCGTTGCAGGCGGAGTTACAGGGCGATCTGGAAGCAGGCCGGTACAAAGGGTACCTCTGCGCGGCACCACGTGGTGCCTGAGCCAAAACGAGGAGCCTCCAGAGAGGTCCCGGAAGCCGGTCGGCGCCCCGCTAGGCCTGCGGGCGGTTGTGGGCCTGAACAACCGGGGGCTTGCTATGCGACGCTCCGCCCCGAGAGGGGGGGTGTGAGTAGAATTTCAACGGCACGTGATCGAAAAAAGAATCACTTGGGGGGCAGCACTTGCGGGTCGTTCCCGTGCTGCCCGGCTCATCAGGCGGGGCAGGTGAAGTAGATGGCCGCCTGCCCCTGGATCGCCCGTAAGATAACCCACCTATTACATATCCTGGAATTATGTAATAAAAACCTGCAGCATTTGTTACCCACTTACAACTGTTTCTTGTGTCTTCTTTGGGTAACCTAATTTGGGGGAGGGGGGAAAGCGGGGTGCCCCTGGGGGTACTATGCCTGATACTCCCCCAAAGCAGCCTTAGTTGGAACCGAGTGCTCTTGGCCATGGCTGCAATTTGACTCTGGACGGGAGAAAGAGCGGGGACCGGAGAAGCTTCTGTTAAACCGCTGAGGATCGGACTTCCCACAAAACTGCCACCGTGAGGAATTGCCCCAGAGTGAAGGCGCATCAGAGACGCTTTTTAAAATCCTGGGAAATCACCACTGCGGGCCCTGGAGCCTCAGGTATCCCATGCGCAGCTCTTCTGACATCAGAGAGGAGCCGCGCTGGAATTGGTGCCGGTGGGGGTCATTGCCCAGCAACGAGGGGCTTGTTCTGGAGCGAGGCTGCGTTGGAAATCAGGAAGGGTTGCCTCGCTCCTCACCCGTGCAGCGCCAACGAGAGAGCTACGTGTCCCGGGGACCGGAGAAGCCTTGTGCTGATGCCAGCTTCATTTAGTCACCTTGAATCCCCCCAGGTAATGTCCGCGCCTGGATTCGCATGTGCGGTACTGCCGGGAGCGGGCCGCTAAGACTGTCTGCGAGCAGGAGCGGGCCTGCCTGGGGGTTATTGCTGCATACCGCCTATGATCTGATTATCTGTGCCAATAGAATTGCGGGCCGGAGGCCGTGTGGACTTCAAGGGGTGCAGTACTTCACTAGCCTGCCGGGGGCTCTGCACGCGGGAGAGCAGGCCCGCTGGGAGACTGTTTTCGGGGAAGAGGGCCACTGGGGACAAACTGCATACAATACCGGGCCCGCCAGGGACTGCCTCTATCCATTAGCAAGACGCCGGAGGCTGGTGGGATTCACGCGACCGCTGGCCCCCGTTCACAGGCCCAAGTATTACCGGATTGTCCCAAGGGGGTAGCCCAGGCAGTTTTCAGCCCTGAATGTAAGGAACAATTCCCCCAAGGTGCCTGATACTGATCTATATTGTGAACATTGGACAACCTACTGCATTCGAGGAACTATTTACCCTGGATATAGAGTACTGTTTTCCCTTTCCAAAGACACTCCAACTGACATCTTTTTGATTGTAAATGTGGAGTCTTACCATTTCTTTTTTTTTGACCTTGCATAATTTTTAGATAAAGGCAATACGTGTGGTGAGCCAGAGATTCCCATTATAGTAAAGCTGCAGGACCCTCGTTGCCTATATGTGGGCGGAAACGGGAAGGCGCTGATAAAGTGAATAGTGAGACTTTACTTACTGTTATGTGAGTAGGTCGCGCTGTGGGATACCTTGCTGCCTTTCCCATTACAGCTTAGCGCATCACCCGGGACGAGGACTCCAGTCCCCAGGGTGCACCAGACTGTACTCAGCTGCCGCGAGTGAGGGGGGAGGCGTGGTCCATCGCGCTTAAAGCGCCGGCTCTCCACCCGCGGCGTGGGTCGAAGCCCGGTCCAAGGCCCGTCAGTGCCCGGTTGGGGCCGAAAGAGGCTGGACTGGGCCACCTCCCTTTTATTGGTAGTCTCATTCTAGCTCATTGTACTGGGCTTAGTTAGTAGGGAGATACAGTACTTGTTTACTGGTTTTCTTTACTTTTTTGGTTGTAATTTTACTGTCAGTTGTTTTTAGAGTCATTCCCCCCAGAGTTAGGGATATGATCAAGATTACACGTAAAAGGGGTGGCGGGGACGGGAGTGGTGGGTACTCTTGATGCTTTTCTTTCTCGGGCAGAATCTGTGTTAATACAAGAGATTCAGCTGACCGAACGCCGACTCTCCCTAGATCCACTATGCCCCCCCACAGGCTTAACATCAACACTAGAGTCTAATGTTATTCCTAATTTGTTTTCCCAACTGCCCTCAGTGCCCTTAGTAAGTCCACAACTAGGGATTTCTACTGTATATAGTGTGGATAGTTACTTTCCACTCCGCCTGTTACTCCTGCTAATGTGATCAATAGGCGGCAAAAGACAACCCAGGCCCTAGGTGGTGATCCCCAATTAAAAAAGAGGAAAGCGCGTAATGCTCCTAAAACTAGCCAACAGGTCTCAAAACAGGCGAAACTCAAGCATGCGGTAATAGGGAGGGGGGAGGCTCTATTCCATCTTCTATGCTTAAAAAATACAACTGTGGGTGCTACAGTTGTAGATAGTACCTCCATTGAGAACCAACAGCCCTATTCCCTGCAGGCTCAAGATGATTTTTTAAGCGGGTTGAAGACAAGCTGTTAGCGCTGATTGACCCCCTATTGTCAAAATTGGCTGCAATAGATCAGAGATTAGAAAAAATTGAATAGCATATTTTTAAGGTCCCCCAAGTCTACTCTGGGACTAGACAGCTTGAGCCCTCTGACGTGAGGCAGGTGAACAGAACAGTACCAGATCCACTTCCACACCTTGTGGCTTGTCCTCCCCCTCTATAGAAATTTCCCCGAATCCTATTACATCACTATTATCTTCACAAAGTGGTCCATTGCTAAGAAGGAAGGACCCAAGGGTCCTCAGGCTAGAATGCAAAGTTCGGGTGGGGGTATACCAACTGATGTTTTCCTCCACCTTCCACCGGAGGCCACACCGTATACTATTGTATTGGCAAATGTTCCGAGACTACAAGCCCCAGTTCGAGAACATTGGTCTTCCCTTAAGAACAAGGCCCTTCACTTCTTGAACAATAGGACTGGTATTGGAAACCCTCTCTTCTCAGAGCTCTAGATGGTTCGAAGAGTCTCCTGGGTTGGTCAATCCGATAAAGCTTATGATGGCGATTGTATAGTTCTAAGCTTTAGGTCTCCAGGTTTGGTCCAGTTAATCTTGGACAGGGCAGCGTCACTTAGACTATATAAAGATGCCATTAATGTTCTCCCGCTTGGCTATTTTTACCAACTAAGCACTCATTATAGAGGGGGAGCACAAAGGATACCTGCGAACATGCCTGGACCTCATAAGTTTGTGGTCCCGACCTTTAACAGATTTGAGGTTTTTGGTTCGATGGAGGATAACGATTGACTTGAATCCAAATCCTGTTTCACTAGCTGCAAGATGAATGACACTAGGGGTTTAGGAGTGGATCATTCAACATCTGCAATTCAGGAGTATGGGGCTCTTCCCCTGTTAACATTTAAAGCTCCGTTGAGAGGTATTAATGGGGAAGATAAAGCGGGGGAAGCTGTCAGAACCAGCGAGCCACTCGAGTGCAGTGAGTCCGTTGGTGAGTGCAATAGATCCCGGCTCAGCACCTTGTGTCAACTTGCTATCATCTAGTCGAAATTTAAGTCATAGCGATTGTAGTCTTCTACTGATCTCCTGGAACATAGCTGGATTAAAGAATAGACTACCGTCGATGGATTGGTCATCTTTCATCGAAGCCCATGACGTTTTGGTGTTTCAGGAAACCTGGTCAGTGGACCCCGTGTACCGCCAAGGTTATTTAAATTTCTCTAAACCTGCCTTGGCTGGTCTGAGGGGGAGACCAATGGGGGGGGTTTAACAGTCTGGGTGAGACAGAATGATAAGTATAAAGTTCAGCAATTGGATACTAATAGTAGATATATTTTATTAATTAAACTTCATATTCCGGATGCCACGGACCTATTAATTTTTAATGTATACGCAAGAGGGATGCCTGGTAGCAAAGCCTCTGACATTGTTGCCCTCCTGGACTCTTATCTTGACCAGTACAAAGGTACGGGTAACCTAATAGTAGCAGGTGATTTTAACTGTTGTTTTGAACCACTGGACAGCCATGATATAGATCTCAGCTTAGAGGAGGATTCTCAATGGAACATTCCGCAACTGACAGTAACCCCTATTAAAAAATGGACAGAAGCTGCACTCCAGCTTAAAGTTTTATGTTTGGAACAAGGGATTAGGGCTGCAAATGGGAGGGCGGATTCGGATTTGCTGGGTTCCTCAACTTTTAGTAACGGGCTGAGAAGTAGTCGTATAGACTACATTTCTCTCAATAAGGAACTTTGGCCCTCCCGTTTGGATATGGTTGACACGGAACGGGTGGAAAGTGACCATAGCCCTCTAGTACTGTCTTTGCAGCTGGAAGGATGCCTTGTCACTGAAGAACAGGCAATGGAATGCGCCCATATTGAAGTGCAGCTTAGAAATGATACCAGAAGAGTAAAACGGTCAAATTGTATTAATAATGAGGAACAATTGGAGCTTATGAGGCAGTTGGTTGATAATGCAACAGTAGATCTCCAAAGATGTGTTACACAGGAGGAAATTGACACCAAGGTTATTCTCATCCATAATGAACTTTTTAATAAGCTTAAGGGCTTTTTTATAACCAATGTAAAAACATCTAAGAAAAAACATGGCCAAATGGTGGATACATGGTATGGGAAATCATGTAGGGAAGCTTACAAAGCATTAGCCAGGGCCATAAGATCTAAGAATAGGGACAGCATCAAAAGAGCGAGGGTGGAGTACAAGCTTGTACAATATAAAGCGAAAAGGGACTGGGACGAGCAATATTGGGACAAATTATTCAAATCTGTAAAGATAGAAATATGGCTACATTCTGGCATTTGGTGAAGTGGGGAAAGGGAAAATCAAGTCAAATTCCCAGTAACCATGTAGCACCCGAATTGTGGGTATCCCATTTCAAGACCCAGTTTGCTATTGCAGACCATGATCCAGATCATGATCATGAACCATTCCTGATTCCAGCAAGTATTCCCCGCTTGCACTTTACTAGGCGGGAGGTAGATCAAGCACTAAGAACAGCCCAGAGAGTTAGAGCGCCTGGGTTGAACTGTGTACCTGCCGATCTGTTCTTACAAAATAAGGCTACATGGGCAATTTATTTTCAGTCCCTAGCGAATGCTATTGCCAGTGGCTCCCCAATACCAGACTCATGGCAGGGAGCCGAGATCCTTCCAATATTTAAAAAGGGGGATCGTTCAAATCTTGGTAATTATAGGCCTATAAGCTTAATTGATTGCCTACAGAAAGTGACTGCCAGGCTCGTGTTGAGTCGTATCCAGGTCTGGATAGATGATTATGATATCCTCTCTCCATTGGAGGCTGGGTTCCGCTCACACACGAGCACTATCGACCAGGTTTTTAGGTTTGTTTTAATTTACTGGCGCGTGGTGATCATAAGAGGCGGCACACTATATGCTGCTTTTGTAGATCTAAAGGCGGCTTTTGACCTAGTTCCACGTGCAAAGATGTGGAAAGTATTTGCGGAACAGGGCATGCCTTTGGATCTTCTGGCCTTTTTAATCAAACTTCACACTTCTAATTTTGCACAGGTTCGTTGGGGTCAGCAGGGGAGGGTGACAGATAGGTTTCCGATTGCCAGAGGGGTTCGTCAGGGGTGCGTTTTGGCTCCAACTCTTTTTTCTTTGTATATAAATAGGGTGATTCTGTATTTTATGAATCATCCAACCGATGCCCCCACTCTTGCTGGCATGAAGATCCCCCTGCTTATGTTCGCAGATGATACTCTGTTAATTTCCAAAACCCAGAAAGGTTTGCAGACGGCGATCAATAGATTTGAGGAGTTCTGCCGGGACTATGGCCTTATAGTCAATGTGGATAAGACCAAGTTCATGGTGCTACATAAACATAAGATCATAAAAGGGAGAGTAGCCATGAGTGAAGCCACTTTAGAGCAGACTCAAGTTTTTACATACCTGGGTATAAATTTGGGTAGTAAACTTAATTGGAAACCGCATATAGATCAGTTGGTCCTTAAACATGCACAATTGTCTGGTGCTTTATAAAAGGAACAGCGTCTCTCACACACTAAGCCTCTCGCCCCGCGTTAAAAAATGTACAATTCAAAAATTAGTGCTTCTGTCCTGTATGGGGCCGAATTATGGGGTTTTAGCAACATAGTACCACTGACAATTTCCCAAAATAATTTTTTGAGGGGTTTAACTGGACTTCCACAATCTACACCACTTTTGCCCCATTACTTAGATTTGGGTTGTCATCTTCTCGAGGATGTGGCACGTTATAGACCAGTGGCTTACTGGAGAAGGCTCTGGGTTACCCCTGAGTTTTCCCAGTATGCACAGGCTCTCCTCACAGTAAGGGATGCTGACAGTGTGTGCAAAATTCCATGGCTGAGGCAGGCAAAGGTTATTTTTAGTGCGATGGGGTTGAGTCGATTGTGGGAAAATCCTGTAGACAATGTTTTTCCTTCTAGAAAGGATTATAAGGAGAACGACTGGAGTATGGTTACCATGAAGCGTTAGACGTCTCTATCCAGGCCGTCTCTAACGAGGGAGTTCATGGAGATAAAACATGTTACCGAATATGAAGGATACTGGGATTTTATTACGGTTTCTATAGACAGGAAATGTTACCACCAATTTCGGGTGGGCACACTCCCAGTTAATTCATTTGTTGGTAAGAGGTGTTCTACGACCTGCACCAAATATCCATTCTGCCCGACTCAGACTGAATCTATAGTGCATATCTTATTTATTTGCCCAGCCTACAAAAAACGGAGGCACAAATGGATTAAAGCAATCTGTTTGTCAAAGGGTATTAACACTGGCAGCGAAGCATTTAGGATGCTAAAAACAGATACAACCGAACCTATAGTAATTGCGGTTGCCAAATGTTTAAACTGGATGTGGGCCATTCGTGCCAAAAATATGCGATTGCACTAACTTGCTTTTTAAAGTAGACACCTGGTCTTTTTATATAGTCACTCATATACATGTGGCACCTATTGTAAATAGGCATGGGGTTTTTATTGAGTATAGATTGTATTTTTGGATGGAACTACTAGTTGATGTATTTTTCTATTGTGTCAGTTTTATATTACTTGTTGTAATGGTATGTTTAAATATTTTAAAGGTAAATGTCTTTTATGATTTTTGTTAAATCGAAATAAAGACTTATCGAATCGACTCTGGAAGTTTAGATGATTGTCAAGTAGGAAGCCAAGTGTCTTGGTGTTCCGAACAATGGTGGGTTGGTCTTCTACTCTATTCAGCCCTTCACTTCTTTACCTTTCTTGACTTCAGGCAGCATCTTTGAGCTTGTTATCTGCATAACTCATGTCTAATATTCAAGACTTGGGATAATGTCACGGAGGGGGTGTGCTAATGGGCCAAATTTGAAGAAAACGTTACTTGTTTCCAATTTATTGGCTATGTCAAGGCTGAATTTCCCTTAGCATCTTGTACTTTTTAATGGTTCAAGTAGTGATTCGTTTTTTTCGTAACCACATTTTTTATTTTTATGGCAGTAAAAGAGAAATGAAAATAAATCAAAGAACAACAAACCGCAACCTGCCCAGACATCATCATGTATAGTATACAGTCCCCGCTTGGGGGCACAACAGTATTCCTCGACCCTCCTTCAACCATTGAATTAACCAAAGTGGCCCCACCAACATCCCCATATCGCGCTGCGTTTCTTAGGGCATCCCCTAGGCAGGTATATTGACTCCTCTATCTTGTTGCACCAGTTAATTGCAGTGAGGCGTGCAGCAATGCTCAGGGGCTGTTTAGAGCTCCCGTGGCGTGCAGTGTCTCTTTTTGCCACTAATTCAGCAATCCACACAGCCTTTGGGTGTCAAGTAAGTAAAATGCAAGTAACTGAGCTGGATAAGCCTCCGTTGAGAGGGGATAGCGAGTGTACCGAGAGCCATACATGCATCTCTCCAATCTGCTTCATGCAGCAATCTCACCTAGGCCTCCCATTGGCTCCTTAGGGTCTCAAATCTATCTGAGGAATTAGGTATCAGTGACTTATAGATATGGGAGATCCCTCTTTTTCCCAGTGCACCCAGTAGGAGTTTGGCCTCCAAGAGGTTCAATTTGGGGCTCTGCCAGGTACGGAAGATGGCAAGAATGTGTGTGTCTCAGCTATAAGTATTTGAGTAACTGTGTGATGGAGAGCACGGATACAGATTGTAGGTCCTGAAAAGATCTCATGGAAGTACCCAACCAGACATCTCACATATGTGATGGCTGTCCTGTCCCATTTAGCGAATCCCTCTAGCCTAGGTGCTTGTGAGAGCTAGTTTCTTCTCCATAATGGAGTTTGGTGTGTCAGTTTCTTCTCTCACCCCATCAGATGCAGGCGGCACGCCAGACAAGACTGAGTCTCAGGGAGGAGAGGAGTGGGCTGCCATAGAGGACATGAAGGACATTATCTAGGCCTAGCATGGATAATTCTAATCTGTAGGTGGGGTCAGCCCAGCCCCTGTTCAGCCAATCATCGATTACCAACAGTTGTTATGCTCAGTAGTAAAGTGGTATGTCAGCCATGCCTAGACAATCATCGTAGGGTGATTGGCAACATTTGTCTCTGTTCAATGCTAGGTGGGTGTTCCACAGAAAGGAACGGACTAGGGCTCTGACGTTATGAAACCAAGGAGCAAGGATCACAACTGGGAAAGTTTGCAGGGCATAAAGTAAATATGGTAAGACCATCCTTTTTAACAACGCTACCCTGCCCGGGATCTGAAGCAAGAGCTGCGCCCACTCTTGAAAATCCTGTTTCATCTAGGTCAAGAGAGGGGAAAGGTTAAAGGCCCAGGCTAGATCAGGCTCCTCAGAAATGTTTATGCCCAGATAAAGGAAACTAAGGTGATAGATCGGAATGGGAGACTGCCAGGTGATCGCATCCATGTCCCCTTTGAGCAGGACCAGTAGGGGTTTGGCCCAAGTGGCCCACAAGCCCGATGCCTCTCTGTAGAGAGCTAGGATGTACAATACATGAGGACTTGACTCTCTGAGGTTTGTTAAGTAAAGAAGGACATTGCATAAAGAGCAATTCTGTCTTCCCCTCGTTCCTCCACAGTCGGCCATGGAGCTGTGCATCATATGTAAGGTGTCGGGCCAGGGGCTCAATCGCCAAGGCAAACAGGAGGAGCGAAAAGGGGCATCCATGTCAAGTTCACTTTCGGATTGGGAAGGAGTCTGCTCTTGCCCTGTTGATCCGTACTTGTGCCTAGGGAGAGGAGTCTAGGACCACCACATAGCAGCAAAAGTGTGGCCTGATGCCCATGGCTGTAACACCTCATCAAGAAAGGAACAATCTAGTCAAATGCTTTGTTGAAGTTGACCAGGAGAAGGGCACATGAGTCTTTGACTTCAAGGAGGCACGCCAGCGCTAGGTGTAATTACCAAATACAATGCCATGTACTTTGATCTGGCATAAAACAACATTGGTTGGGGTCGACTAGGTCTGGCAGCATTCAAAGTTGCCTATGGGCTAGGACTTTGGCGAAGATTTTGAGTCCAGCATTGATCAATGACATGGGTCTATGTGAGGCATGCCGTTCTGGAGGGAGCACCTGTTTGTAGATGACCACAGTGGTTGCTAGATCCAAGCCCGTACGGAATGCTCCTGTCGCCACAATCTAAATAGAGGTCAAGCAGTCGGGGTGTGAGGATCTCGCGGAAATTACGTGAGTATTTTACCGGGTATCCGTCGGGGGCCCAGTGTTTTGCCCTCATTCAGGTCTTACATGGTGTCCTCAACTTTCTCAAGTGTGAGGGAGGTGTCCAGGTCCATTCTCAGAGAGGGTGAGATCTGAAGTAGGGGGATGTTCCTGAGGATCAATCTATTGTTTATACTGGGAGCCCACAGCCTGAGTGGCATAAATGGTTTGGTAATAGTCCACAAATGTTTTTGCAATAGTCACGGATGTGCGGTGCCTCTTACCAGTTTTGTATACAATCTCGGGGACGACCCTGGAAGTCATTTCCCTAGTGGCCATCCACTAAAGCAGTTTACTGGACTTATCCACAAATTCCTAGACACATCAAAGAGAGGCACACCAGCCTGGGTGGGCCTACTCCAGGGCTATTTCATGTAGAGAGGTTCTATTGAGCTCTAGTTATCTAAGGGGATAGTCCAGGGGTGCCGTAGGCAAATGTTTTCAAAGTATTCTAGAGTCCAGGGCTGCCATTTGGGCCTGTTTGTCCCTTTCCTTGCAGCAGAGAAAGGGTTTAGCTATACCTTGGATTGTGGCTTTACCAGTGGCCCAGTGTGTCTGTGGAGGAGAAAGACCTTTGGTTGGTGTCAAAATATGTTTGTATCTCCGTCTCCAGAAAGTCCAAGAAGGTTGGGTCCATTAGGCACCACATTGGTCGATGGGTCATCTCAATGTAGAGAGACTGGGGAGTGGTCTGAGATGCCACGTGGAATAATCTACACCGCCATTGTATACATAGCGTCAGTGGCGGGGACCAGGAAGACATCAATGTAGGACAGGGATTTATGGGCGGACGATGTATGCGTATATTATCTACCTTCCTGATGCCACAGTCTCCACACATCACAATGCCCCAAGGAAGTCATCCAGTACCCTAGCTCTTATGTGGTACCCGATTGATGTAATTTGTGGACTGCGGTGGAGTACCACTCTTGTTCTGGGACGCCGGGTGGCAGGCCTCCCTGGGTAAGTTGAGTGGGATATACACGCTGAGGAAATTATAGTGTGAACCCTCGAGGACTCCCTCCATCCCTACGTATTACCCCAGTGGGTCAGAGTGCGTCTTAGTAACCTTCAGAGGCAAGCTTCGGGAAAGGAGTATTGCCACCCCTCTTGAGCCTCTGGCAAAGCCTGAGTAGAATACCCTACTATATCCATAACTGCTTAGGAAGGGGCATTTCATCCCTAATAAATATTTCTCTTGTAGCGGAAATATGGCTTGAAGTTTCCTTATTGCATAGTGGAGGACGGTAGTTCTTTTAATGTGGTAGAGGAGGCCATTGACATTCCATGAGAGTGTTGTGAATTCAGCCATTGGATTGTAAGGGTTCTAAAGTGGTAGCGGTGAGGTGGGTGGTGCCATTGTATTTCTTGGGATGCCCCCCTAGGGAGCCTGTTGGCTCCTGAGTAATTGAGTGGTGCGGTCGTGAGGGAGGAAGAGTGTGAAGTGAGTCCTGGCAGAAGACAAGACAAGAAATACAGTACAGCAAACCAAACCCCAATCCCGCAAGCTCCCACCACCCCATATTTCCATCCAAGAAGCATCTGTCACTCTTAACCTTGCAAATTAAATAGTAACCTAAACTGCATGAGTCATTAGTGATAGACCTCCAAATATTAGGTGATTCTTGCGCCTCAAAATTGCACCGGGGGCCATGGCTGGGCATCTCCAACATCTTCAGGCCCTTCGCCCTCTTTGAGTGAATTATGTCGCCCCCAAGGGATGGGTGTTAACTCCCCCATCTCGCTGGGCTTGCATCAGAATAGACTCTCCCAGGCCAGTGATTCGGGATCTGCAGGGACATCACAGGCTTGGGATTCGACAGGTCGTTCTCGTGAACAGTCTCATCTGTTTCGGAAGAGTCAGGAGAGTGTCTAGGACGACCCTGTCCCCTTTGGGATCTTGTCTTCCGTCTAAGCAAGGGTGACGGGGAGTTTCAGCTTCAGGCTACCAGGATGGTCCCATGTACTATGTTCCAGGTTTGGTACCTGGCGGAGAGCTTTCTTTTCAGCAGGTGCTGTTCGGCATGAGGTGGCGCAAAGCCTAGCTCCAGATATCGAGGAATGGTGTGCTCGAGCTGAGTAGTTCTGGGGGCAGTGTGCAAGTGATATGCAGGGCATACACTTCTATAGGAAGTCCTTGCCGTGCCATCCAACTTGCTCCTTGGAGGATGCGTGGGCGAAGGAGGGGGCAGCGTGTGCAGTCGGGTCTCTCGCTCACTCATCGGGTTGTCTCCAAAGTGAATATTCCCACCCAATTCAGGGCAGGGGAAGGCCTGTGGACAGCTAGTTCCCAGGTCCACACTTCAGCTGTTGTCCCAAAGCGTGTCCCCAGTATCCATTTGTCAGGGGCATGCGCAGGTAGCTGAGGCGGGAGAGGCCTCACCATTCACCAAGCCACTGCCAGTTGTCTTAGTTCTGGTCTGTTAACCAGGTCCCCAACCCCGTTGTCGCTTAACACCACTAGGGGCCTAATCCCCTCCACCTGCAGTGGAGTCCCCCACTCTGCTCGGATTGCCTCCGCAAGGTCCCCCAGTGGCGGCGTGACATCCCCTGGCTCAGTCTCAGTTCCAGCTAAACACCTGCCTTTTTTCCTTCCTCTCCCCGTACTCTGCAGAGACACAGACATGGAAGCACAGAGCACCAAAAGATGCAACAAAACCAACTCAGGCTCAGCAAATGCACCTTCCTTTGCTTTCTGGGGGCTGTCATTACTGCTTCAAGGGTTTGAGTCTCTGACTTAGTTCACTAACTCTCTCCTCTTGACCCTGTTACCATGTTACAAGCTCTTCTCCATGTGCTCACACCAGCGCTTGGCTGCATTAGATCATGGTAGGGATATATATCTGGGAGTGTAAGTGTCAGAACCCCTTTCAGAGGGACAGGGGGCAAGCAGGAGCTACTAGGCCCACTAGGGGTGGTTAAGGCTTTCACTCCAGATGTCCTGGGGCCTGACCTACTTTGGGTCCTGAGCATCTGGACGATGTACCCCCTCAGCACTTCACTCTCAGAAGTAGCATGGGTCAAGCAGTCCAAGGCTTTTGGGGTGGGGGGCTCAAGGGGATGTAAATGCAGGCGGCAAACACAGCATACACAAATAATACACACAGTCCTCCTGACATCAGTACTCTAGTGTTAGATAGGCAGGTGTAGGAAGCTGGGTTTCTGTTGCAGTATTCCGCCCCCCTCCCCACTTTTTTCCAGACTAACAATGCACTTTGGTAGGGACCCAGGGCACATAAAGTCAATCAGGTTCACAGAAACAAAGCCTTTCCTGGGCGAGGTGTTCACACCTCCCCCAGGACAGGAAGAGCCATCTGTGGCAGGTGAGCTTCAAAGACCTTGCAGCCTTTGTAATGTGACCCCCAGCCTCTCCTGGTATCAGGAGCAGGCCCCCTTCCTGTCTCCCCTCCTTTCCCTAGCCAGCCCAGAAGGTGAGACCACCTCTGCCAACCCCACCCCTCAGGTGGGGCTGGTGAGGTGAAGCACACTCTTCAGTGCCCGCCATCTTGCAGATGGCAGGCACTCCCCATTCAAGATTAGCCCACGAAGGGTGTAGTCACCCTAAGGTCAGTAGCCTATTGGCAGCCCTGATCCAAGAAATCAGACAAGAAACCAGAAGAAGAAAAAAAGAAGGACCGAACAGCAGTGCTGAAGCTAACAAGAGGAGGACGCCCACTGACTTGGTCCCAGCCCTACCATCCTGTTCCCACCTCAAATATGCAGAAGCAAAACTCTGGTGTGTCCTGCAGCTAGGAGCCTCAAGAACCCCGAGAGCCTGCCCTGCCTTCAAAAGAAAAGACTCTGTCTCCCGTGAACACCGGATTTGTTCACCAACAGACTCCAGGTCCAGCAAAGACCGCGAGTCTGCACCTGACGCCCGCGGCCCGAGTTCGAGCGGCCCTACACCACTAGACGGTCTCCCCAGCGATCTTGACCCGGGATCCCGTGACCTCTGACCTGCCTCAAGCCTCCAGCCGACGCCTGCAGCCTAAAACCAGAAAGTCCTCCAAGTGCGACCAGGAGCTCGTAAGAAGATCCGAACCTAAAAGGCACCCCTGCACCTGACGCCCCACGGCCTTGGGTGGCCCAACCGACAGTGCCGAACCAACCCCCAGCATCCCAACTTGCCTCTCCAAGTGGCGGTCGCACCCAGAAGACCTTCGTCCCCGAGCCTGCAGTGTGTTGGCAAACCGGAGACTCTCCATTGAAAGCTACAGGCCACCCGACACCAAAACAGCACTCTGCACTTGGCCGCGCCAGTGCCGCTGGGGTGCACCTTTTGTGCTGGCTTGAACCCCCATTTGCCCTGAGCTTAAGACAAGGAGCTTTGCTCTCACAACCTTGTGGCGTGGTCGTCAGCAGCCACCAACCGGAGGGCCTCTATACCCCACTAGATAACATTGGGCCTCAGCACTCTGCACCCAGCCACCGTAGTGCCGCTGAGGGTGTAACACAAGTGCATCCTTTGGGTCCTGAGCATCTGGACGATGTACCCCCTCAGCACTTCACTCTCAGAAGTAGCATGGGTCAAGCAGTCCAAGGCTTTTGGGGTGGGGGGCTCAAGGGGATGTAAATGCAGGCGGCAAACACAGCATACACAAATAATACACACAGTCCTCCTGACATCAGTACTCTAGTGTTAGATAGGCAGGTGTAGGAAGCTGGGTTTCTGTTGCAGTATTCCGCCCCCCTCCCCACTTTTTGCCAGACTAACAATGCACTTTGGTAGGGACCCAGGGCACATCAATTCAATCAGGCTCACAGAAACAAAGCCTTTCCTGGGCGAGGTGTTCACACCTCCCCCAGGACAGGGAGAGCCATCTGTGGCAGGTGAGCTTCAAAGACCTTGCAGCCTTTGTAATGTGACCCCCAGCCTCTCCTGGTATCAGGAGCAGGCCCCCTTCCTGTCTCCCCTCCTTTCCCTAGCCAGCCCAGAAGGTGAGACCACCTCTGCCAACCCCACCCCTCAGGTAGGGCTGGCGAGGTGAAGCACACTCTTCAGTGCCCGCCATCTTGCAGATGGCAGGCACTCCCCATTCAAGATTAGCCCACGAAGGGTGTAGTCACCCTAAAGTCAGTAGCCTATTGGCAGCCCTGATCCAAGAAATCAGACAAGAAACCAGAAGAAGAAAAAAAGAAGGACCGAACAGCAGTGCCGAAGCTAACAAGAGGAGGACGCCCACTGACTTGGTCCCAGCCCTACCATCCTGTTCCCACCTCAAATATGCAGAAGCAAAACTCTGGTGTGTCCTGCAGCTAGGAGCCTCAAGAACCCCGAGGGCCTGCCCTGCCTTCAAAAGAAAAGACACTGTCTCCCGTGAACACCAGATTTGTTCACCAACAGACTCCAGGTCCAGCAAAGACCGCGAGTCTGCACCCGACGCCCGCGGCCCGAGTTCGAGCGGCCCTACACCACTAGACGGTCTCCCCAGCGATCTTGACCTGGGATCCCGTGACCTCTGACCTGCCTCAAGCCTCCAGCCGACGCCTGCAGCCTAAAACCAGAAAGTCCCCCAAGTGCAACCAGGAGCTCGTAAGAAGATCCGAACCTAAAAGGCACCCCTGCACCTGACGCCCCACGGCCTTGGGTGGCCCAACCGACAGTGCCGAACCAACCCCCAGCATCCCAACTTGCCTCTCCAAGTGGTGGTCGCACCCAGAAGACCTTCGTCCCCGAGCCTGCAGTGTGTTGGCAAACCGGAGACTCCCCATTGAAAGCTACAGGCCACCCGACGCCAAAACAGCACTCTGCACTTGGCCGCGCCAGTGCCGCTAGGGTGCACCTTTTGTGCTGGCTTGAACCCCCATTTGCCCTGAGCTTAAGACAAGGAGCTTTGCTCTCACAACCTTGTGGCGTGCTTGTCAGCAGCCACCAACCGGAGGGCATCTATACCCCACTAGATAACATTGGGGCTCAGCACTCTGCACCCAGCCACCGTAATGCCGCTGAGGGTGGAACACAAGTGCATCCTTGACCCTGGGGGACCCCTGAGTCTACCTCCAGAATACCAAGTCCCACAACCGAATACTTAGCTTTGAACCGATAACCCTATTTTCCTCCATAGGATAACATTGACAGTTTTTCTGTGAAAAGTTTCCAAGTGTGGAGTTGGAAAATCTAAGAAGCCCTTTAAAACTGTAACTAAATAACAAAAATGCTTTTACTTACCTGTTTACCGGAAATGTCCAAGTGCAGTATCCAAGTATACTGCACTATGTAAGAAAAGTAATCAGTAAAGTAATCTACTTGACATTCCTCTAAAAAGCCAATACAAATTATATGTACTGTATATCAAAAGCATTACATTACTAGTAGCTCTACTGTAATCAAATCAAAGTGCATATACAATTGCAATTCAAACTTTTACAAACTACATTACTACTGTAAAGTATTTATTGCTTACATTTGCCAGGCTTGCTTGGTTCTATAAAATAAAATAACTAAACATATATCTTTATACATAACCAATTTGTCTGAAGTTCAGTCTTTGAGTGTGTGATATCATTTGCTGATTGAGTGTGCACAACAAATGCTGAACACTACCCTCTGATATAGCCATACTGCTCAACCACACTACCACAAATAGAGAGTAAGGTGCTATCTACTTTTACCTCTGCCTACCTTTGGGGTTCCACTGGACTCTGTGCACACTATACCTCACTTTTGTACAGTATATACTGAGCCCGCTTCCTACAGCAGGTCCTTGAATCCCACTTCCATTTCACTCTATTGGTTATACCCTAGTCATGATAGGTGACATTTAGGTTAGACTTAACTAGAAGTCCGTGTTTTAGGAGTCCCACTCCAACTCTTCTGTTCCAGTGCCCACAGCGCTAAGAGGCAGAACAAGTTACCTTGGACCCTTTAGCCCTGTAATCAGTCTTACTCACTCAAGCCGGAGTTGCTCTAGTATAGTCCCTACTCGGATGTTGTCGAAGTCTACAGTGCCTGATGGAGGTGAGTAGCATTCTTGGCTCTGTGGGGACAGCAGCTGTTCATCTGTGGCCCTCCCCCTTATGGCATGGTAAGTCCCCCTGCTCTCTCTCTCTCTCTCTCGCATGTAGGGGGATGATCGCTAAGATACGAGTGCTTTAGTTGGGGCTCGGACACTCGCAGGTCACTCCGGCAGTCTTCCCTCTCGGCATCAGTGAAACCAAGTGACGGCCATTGCTCTTCATTGCGGCCCTCGCTCTGGCATCTGAGTTCGCCTACTTTACTCCACAAATTGGCTACCGCACGACAGTAATGCACTCATCGCAGCATACAGATGATGGCCTGATCAGTGTAGCTGTTGATTCCCATACCTCACTACGTAGAGCCACTCGTCCGGATCCCTCACTGTACCTCGCTTCCTCCAATCGCTCTCCTCTTCCTCACAGGGCACATTGGATTTCTCTTCGATATGTCCTCTTACCCAGCTGGCAGAAAGGATGACCTTAGCCCTCAGTCCTGGTCACGGGTAGAAGTGTTACAGAGCTTTTCCTCCTCCTTATAGTCCATTTCCAGACACATAATGTGATTTAGTGTCTGAGTCTTTGAAGTCTGTGCTGGGGCTCTGGTTCCCTTTGAAGGGCAAAAACCTCTGTCCTGCCCTTCCACCAGAAAGCAGTTTGTCACAGCGAGAGCGACTCCAAATCGGTTAGCCTGCAACACAGGCAATGGCAGTAACTAGAGGTTCACACCAGAATGTCAGCCACAGTCATATGTGTATAAAAGATGTTTATGTTTGTGTTTTGTAAAGTGCATAGCTGCCCGATCTCCCTGGAAGCGTCTGTTCAGTGCTGCCAAGCTCAGATTTTCCAAATCCTTAAGAAGCTCTTTAGCAGACCTGGTTTGTTTGCCCCACTTGCAAACTTCCTGGTACGAAATCCCCCATGCCAAAAATTGTTCTGCCACTAATTGGTCCCTGTCCAAAGGCCCTGAGAGGTGCATATTGAAATTGCCTGAGACAATTAGGTTCGGGGTTGCCTCTTCTGTGAGTAGCCTCGTCAGCTCAGCTACCAGGAGTTTCGCACCCGCTTTTTTATCACGTGGATGGAGATAGATATTTACGAGTATTAATTGTTGATTATTGTTGAGGCCTGCTATGTCCATCTTAATTGCTTTTATGCCATTTATTGCTGTCGTGTTAATGGCCAGTTCCTTAACTGTGTTTATGCTCTTGGTTGAGGTATAAGTTGAAAGACCTCCTTTTAAGTGCCTAAATTTGGCGCCTCTACATGCCATAAGATGGTGTGATTTGTAGCCTCGTAATTGAAACGGTTAATCTAACCAGGTTTCTTGAACTAAGATGATATCAAATTGTTGAAAGTACAGCAGAAGCTCCTTGTCCATGATTGTGGCTCCTAGTCCATTTATGTTCCATGACCAGAGTCATAGCTGAGAGTCTTTTTTGAGTTGTTTCATGCCCTGTCAGGTGTTCTTGGTCCGAGTGTTTATAGTTCTTGCTATCCAGGATGAATTGTTTGGTCTGTTGGTTTTGCCTGTTTACCAAGGGCTTCAAATATTTGTCTATGTTGCCAGGACGGATGTGCTGCGAGCCCCTTTTACCACCGATTGGGTTTTTCCTACTTTGTTCGTATTTCTGGGCCTGCAGCCTTCCTGCTGTTGTCGGACTCGGAGCAGATGTTCTGGGTAACCGATTTTTTGATAAAGTTTTAATCGGATCTCCAAGGCGTTTCATTGGCTTTCCTCCTTTATAATTTTCTCTGCTGTTTCCTGTGTGGCTCAGGTTGTCTTTGTTATCTCTTGCTCAGACAGATGCTTAAGATCTTTAAATTCTATGAACTCCAGGTTGAGTGAGTCTACCTCAGCCCGGTTGCTGATGGAAGTTAGTAATCGCATGATGTTTCCTCTGTTCAGGATGTCTCTGCTGCCTTTTGATTTATTCCCCTGAATGAACAGGATTATCTTAGATTACTCCTGTTGGTAACTACTGTGATTAGTTCCTGTGACTTGCAGTTCTTTGTGATTCTGGGGATTTATCGCCTCCGGGGTTAAGCGTGCTTCAATCCCTACTGTGTTTGATGTGCAGACTGTGCTTCTGTTTTGGGCCCCTTCACAAGTAACGGCAACCTGGTTTTCCTCACAGTCGTTCAGGTTTGTCTTTCCTGTGTAATCAGCATTCATATGGCTCAGTTGGCTGGGAGGAGTCTGCATGGTGTGTGAGGTTATCGATTCGCTGCTTACCCTCTTTGCTGTTAATTCTCCTGTTCGGGGCTTGACCTCTGCATGAAAATATGACATTGTGGTTGAATTCTTGTGACTCCTTTCTCTTTTATTTCTGGCGATGTTTCGTCCCTTGCAGTTTTTTGTCAGCTGGTTCATCTCCTTGAAGCTGCCCTTTTGAGCAGTGACAGTTGCTGGCTACTTGTTCAATTTCTTGTTTGAAGTTGTTGGTAGATTCTGAATGATCAAGTCTCAAGCCTGGGCTCTCCTCGGGGGTAGTTCGTTCCCCTATTACCTGTTGTGATTCTGCACCAGTGGGTCCTGTTTCTCCATGACCACAACCTGTGCTCTCCTCAAGGGTGGATTGGTCCAGGGTCCCTCCCTTTGCTCTTGTTCAGCGTGTTAAGGGGTTCTTGCTCCGGGTACCGCTGTATCATTGCTGCTGAGCTGCTAGGATTTAATCTTTCAGTGTTTTTGTCTTGTCTGATGGGATTTTCTGTTCTTGCTGTGTTTCTTGTTTTTTTTAAGGCGGTGAGAAGCTCCCCCATCAGTGATGGTAATATTGAAACTTTGTCAATGATAGTAAAGCAAGTGCAACTTGGTTGTATTATTTGGGTCTCGGCTTGGCCTCTCTTGATGAGGTTGCTCATCTCAGTCAGTTTGCTATCAATATTTGAGACGTGTATAGCCAGCAAGTTGAGAAGGGATAATTGAATATCCATTTTATCTGAGTGGAAGTACATAGCCTTTATTGAGAGCTGCATAGTGTTCAGGAGGGATGACCATAAGCTTTTTGGTTCAGTTGGAGTGTCCTCACTTTCCATGTCCTGCTGAGTTTTGCTGTCTTTGTCCAGGGGTGCCTAAGGCGAGTATGAGGCTACCAGCTTTTCCCACTCTTCTGTGTTGAGGTAAGATGTATTGCTTGTTTCAGTTTTTATATTTTCTGCTTGTTTGGTGTATGTCGTGTAAGAAACGCAGTCCGTTTCATTGTGTGCATTTACTGGCTGTAAATCAGTTGTGTCCGAGTCTGGAACCATGGTGTTCTTTCCTACCTTTTCTTCTTTCCAACCCTCTTGTTGTTTCTCTTTGATGTTGTTATGAGCTTTGGGATGGAGGGTCAGTGCAAGTAGGCACCCTCCGTTACTTTTTGGTTGATTATTTAAAGCGTTATCTGAGCTACTTGCACATTGCTTATTGGGTTTTAGTTCTTGGGGCAGATAAGGCTTTGAGTGCAAGTTAGAGAGGATTGTGATTTTTGGCTCCAGCGGTGTCCTTGGGTCTTTGGGGCTTCTTGCATATATGGAAGTGTGGCACCTTCGTAATCTGTGCCAGGTGTCGGTGTACTTGCTGCCACCTTCCCTGTTTGTATGCACATATTTATTGCGCCTCTTGCCTGGTCATGTCTTTCCCCTTTGTGTGCTATATCCTCGACATTGCCTTCTGTAACTTGTACTTTTCTGACCTCATGTTGTTTCATGTTTTGACCCTTGTCGTCTATCATTGTTGTGGTCGTTGCTGCTATTTCTGTTCGGGTTTTATAACCTCTGGGTGCAGTGAGGAGGGGAGCAGCCTTAGTTGGAATTTAGTACAACTCCTGCGTCTTTCATAAATGAGAATTTGTAATATGTTTTAGGTTGATAGCCAGTCTTTGTTATTTTCGCTGGTAAAGCTCCATCTATCTCTACCAAAATGGTGCAGTCCGTTGTGTTAAAGGCTCCTGTCTTAGCTTGGTCCCTATTAGGTTCGCCCAGCATTTTGTTCTTCTTTTTCCTTTTGTTAATTACAGTGTTGACTGACCGCCTTTCTCTCCCTGACCTCATACTCTGCCTAAGGTAATAGAAGGAGAGGTGAAGTCTTCTCAATCCTGCTCCCCTTCCCAGAAAACAATGACAGGAGCTGCGAGGTGGCAGGGCTGCTGCTGAATCCGCCTGTTTGCAAGGGTGTGTTTTCCCCTGGGTTCCATGGGTTGTAGGATTGCTGTGCAGCTGGTTCCCAGTGCTTGAAGACCTCCAGAGTAAGGCAAAAGCCCTCGCCCCCCAGCACAAGGAGTCCCTGAGAGAGAAAAGGCTGGCAGGAGGGGGAGGAGCCCCTGCCTGGGAAGACTCCCCAAAGAAATCCCGGTACCTGCAGGAGACAGCAAAGGTAGAGGAGGGGAGGCCCAGCCGAAGTTTACAGAGCCGTGGCAAGCCGAGCCCAGACCCGGCTGGGCCGCTTCTGTGGCACCTGGTTCTCACTTCGCAGCCGGCAGTAACACCACTTCTCTCAGGGTCCCCTCCCGATCACCTCCCTGCCTCCTACCTCCTGCTGATGCGTCGCGCTGAAGAATTGGAGCCGATGCAGACCGTTTGGGTCTCGGAGCTGGTACAATCCTCCTGTTGGAACAAGCGGGGGCTGGAAGGAACGGCCCCTGCCTCCGCTGACTCCACTGGCTCCGCTCCAATCCGCTGGTCGTCTGGCTGCTCCCCGGAAGCGGAAATGACGCTATTGGGTGAAGGGCTCCAGTCTGATAAGAGAGAGATTTTGAATGAAAATAGGTGGAATTTAGGTTTCCCCCTTGATTGTTAAGCGGAGGAGGTTTTACAGATATAGCAATGAGTAAAAAATTAGCTAGCATTCGCGCCAAGAATTTTCAATTCTATTAAGGACACGGATGCGAGGATTATGCTTCTCTTTCTCATTTATTGCTACTCACAGCAGCCAATGAAAACTTATATTATGTAAAACAAACTACATTTCCCATGATGCATGCACCACATCACTTCCTGCAGAGCCCCATAAGAGCTAGCAATACCGGAACCTGTCCTCTTTCTTTGCTTCGAACATTAAAGTCCAATATTATAAACAAAAAGTCCAACAACAGCTTCCAACATGGAAGAACCAGACCAGCTGGGAAGAACGTCAACTTCAAGCAGGATTACGACTAATCCATCTTCTTTTCAGATCCTGAAAAAAGCAGAGATAGAACAACCCGTAACTTCTGTATAACCAGAGTACATATGCAAACGGGTGGGCAAGAATTACAATACTGTAATTTAACCGGGTGGGATAATCCTCGCCTCCGTGTCCTTAATAGAATTGAAAATTCTTGGCGCGAATGCTAGCTAATTTTTTATTCTATTACAGGACCGGAGGCTTCATATTATGCTGGTTTAACGCTGATTAAAAACTACAGAGGATATGTCACCCACCGGTTTATAATAAAACTGTTTAAATATTGACTCAGAAGACCAATCCGCAGAATGCATGATATCTTGAACCGTAGAACCCAACATGAAGGTCTTAGAGGCCATAGCGCCTCAAACAGAAGGTGCACCAAAGACCTGAGTATCAATACCTGCTTCCTGCATAACATTTTTTAACCATCTGGCTATAGTAGCCGTAGTAATAGGTTTGTACAGTTTCTGCAAAGCAATCAATAATTGTACCACACCATCAGGCCTGGTAGGCCTGGTACATTCTTCATAAGCCTTAAGACATTGAACCACACAAAGTTTAGCATTGTCAGGAAAAGCATGATAGTCTACGCTGCGTGACATGGTTTTAGTTCTAGACGTAATATTAAACGAAACTCCCCTCCGGAGCAAATACTCTACCTGTAATATCTAGAGCCTTAACATCCGAAGAACGTCTACAAGCCGCCAGACATAGCAACATGGCCAGTTTGGCCGATAATTGTTTCCTGGACAACATATTGTTGTTGGGCCATCTGTTAAACAGGGAAATAACCAGCGAGACATCCCACAAGGAAGAATATTTTGGTTTGGGTGGATTAGCTACTCTGATACCCTTTAAGAGTTTGAATATTAAGGGATGCATCCCGACAGGTTTGCCCTCAATTTGAGAGTGGCCCGCCGAGATGGCTGAACGGAAATTATTAACAGAAAGATACGCTAAACCTTCAGACGCTTTTTCGGACTGGAAATTTACAATAAAGGGTAATTCTGCCCCCACGGGATCCACATGTTGTCCCATGCACCAACGAACCCAGCACCCCCAGGCTGAAGAATATCGCTTCATGGTAGAGGGGGCCCACGCTTGATTGATGAAGCCTGAAGCTTGCTCCGAAAAACCTGGCATTTGCCAATGCTGCCGGAAAGTCTCCAGGCCATCAGAGACAGCTGCCCCGATAGTGCATCTCTCCATGAGGGTCCTGGAGCATTGTCGAGGACCACAGGATCCTCCTGGGGAAGTCGCAACTCGCCTCCAGCAGTAACGGGAACCAAGGCTGCGACTTCCACAAGGGAGTCACCAATATCACCTCCGCTTTCTGGAGCATCACATGCGTGAACACGCGAGGAATGAGAATGAAGGGTGAAAACGCATAATTCAAAGACGGGGTCCAATCCTGTGCAAAGGCATCCGTCGCTAGAGCCAATGGGTCCGGCCTCCAGCTGAAAAACTTCGTTATTTGACGATTCAGCCTGGAGACAAACAGGTCGATCTAGCAAAGACCCCATATCTCCTGCAACCACTGAACCACCCGTGGGAGAAGTTGCCAGTCGCTGTAGTCCTTGAGATGGCATGAGTTCCAATCCGCTACTACATTCGACTGACCCGGAATGTATTCGGCTATGACCGAAATCCGATGACTCAGGCAATAATGCCAAAAGTCCTTCGCTATCTCTACCAGCATTGAGGACCTCGTGCCCCCCAGTTTGTTGATGTACCGTACCGCCGATATGTTGTCCATCCGAAGAAGGATGCAACATGAGACCTGTCTGGGAGATAGGGTCCTGATCGCAAATGACCCTGCAAGGAGTTCTAGACAATTTATATGTAGATTTAACTCTTCTAAGGAACAACGTCCCCCTGTGGAAATATTTCCGCAGCGCGCTCCCCAACCCCAACGACTGGCGACGGATTCTATGACCACTTCCGGTAGGGAGCCAAAAATTGCTCTGCCGTTCCATGCTTCCACGTGGGCAAGCCACCACTGTATCTCTCCCGGACTTCCGGGGAAAGAGGGACTAAGTCCGTGTAGGAGAGACCCTTCTGCAAGTGTTGAATTTTGAGTCATTGAAGGGCCCTGTAGTGTAGGGGTCCCGGAAATATTGCTTGAATGGACAACGAAAGAAGTCCCACTATCCGGGCAATCACCCGGAGAGAAACCATTTGTTTGGTTAGGAGGGAGCGAAGCTCCTTTTTTGATATCCCGAAGTTTGGAACGTGGAAGACTGAGCTGGGCCGTCTGAGAGTTTATGATGAACCCCAGAAAATCTATCGTCTGCGTGGGGCACAGAACCGACTTTGGTTCGTTGATCACAAACCCCAGGTTCTGCAAGATACGAATGGTCATGCGCAAATGCTGAACCGCCAACGTCTGAGACTGAGCCATGATGAGCATGTCGTCTAGATAAACAATCATGCGAATCCCTTGTTCCCTGAGGTAAGCTACTACAGGTTTCAGAACCTTGGTGAAGCACCACGGTGCTGAGGAAAGTCCGAAAGGAAGGACCAAATATTCGTACTACCGGTTCCGCCATTGAAATTGAAGGAATCGCCGATGTGGGCGAAATATGGTGATGGACAGATAGGCGTCCTTCAGGTCCAGACGGACCAACCAGTCCCCCTGCTTCAGTAGGTCTGCCAACAGATGGATGCCCTCCATCTTGAAGTGCTTGTAAGTCATGTACTGGTTGAAATCCTTCAAATTGAGTACCAACCTGTAACCACCGCCTTTCTTCTGTACCAGAAAAATATTGCTGCAGAAACCGCGAGGGCCCTCGTCGCAAGGTGCTATCGCGTGTTTCTGCAGCAATCCTTCTATTTCTGAATCTTATGAAATCGCACTCTAGTCGGGAAAAAGAAAGCTGTCTGGGCCGATGAACCTGATAAGGAGTCTGGAAGAAATCTAGATGAAACCCCTGAACTGTCTGCAAAACCCAGGCATCCTGCGATAGTTGAATCCAATTGTGATAAAACTGCTGAATACGACCCCCCAATGGAAGAAGGAATAAGTCTGGAGCGCTCACCTTAAGACTCGGTGTTCTGGAATCCTCCCCGATAGGAGCCTTTGTTAAAGCGTCGCTTGTTGAAGCGCTGCCTGGTGGGGTAGAAGGTGCCGCCGCGGGTAGAGTCCCACCCTCCCCTGCCGCGACCAAAGTCTCCTCTCTGAGGACCTTGGGAGAACTAGCAGCCAAACGAGCGTCCCCAGCCTCGTCCGGCCCTGTTGAAAACCCCAGCCTGAAACACACGTTTGATTCCTGCCTGTGCTTTATCCAGGGTCGTGAAAGTGCCCACGTATTTCGCCACATCTTTGACGAAACGGTCTCCAAAGAGGTTTCCGTCCGCCAATGGCCCAGGCTCTGCCGCCGCCAACTCCGTTAGATTAGAGTCCATGCGCATAAGAATGGACTTTCGGCGCTCCGTAGAAATTGCGCAGTTGGCATTACCTAAGAGGCAGATAGCCCTCTGGGTCCAGCCCGCCAACACATGGGAGTCAATGGTGGTTCCCGATTCCTGCGCCTCAAGAGCCATCTCCAAGATCTTGGCTAAAGGACCGACCACATCAAGAAGCTTGTCTTGGCACCCTCGCCAAGCGCGATCTATACCCTTCTTAGGGTCCTTGGCAAACTTTTTAAGGAAAGTTAAGAGGCTGGAATTAATTTCAGGCGTCTCGGCCACCTTGTCTGAGAGATCCGGCCGGGGACATTCAGACCGCAGTCTGTTGCGCACCTACTTGTCAAAACTTTTGCGCAAATTTTCGTGCAGGTACGCCGCCACCTCTGGGGCGGGCAGCCAATCAGAGGACCTAGGATGAACAATGTCCGAGGGGTTAAAGGTAAAGGGAGTAGGAGTCGTCTGTGGAGTTTCCACATTCTTAGCCTTCCTAGTTTTCTTCTTAGGAGGGGAATCATCTGGGGTGTCAGATTCGGTGGAACCAGGTTCCGAATCGGTATCTTGAACCCTCTCCTTTTCCGTATCCGGGCGCGGAAGTGAAGAGTAAGAGGCAGAATGAGGCCAGGGCTTCGGCTGTGTGCCTTCTGACGGAACCCCTGCTGGGGTAGTGAAGCCATGATGCTTCGCGAACCTCTCCAATTGCCTGGTAATAGGCTTCAACGCAGTCGCCAATGCCTGCTGCACAGTTCCCGGAACTGCCTTCTCCAGGGCCTTGTTGACCGACTCCTGCACGGAAGCGTCCAGGGCCTCAACAATATTTTCCTCAATGGAAGGTGTACCTACTTCCTCCTCATATAAGGTGTCATCCTCCTCATAGTGCACCCAATTTTCCATGGTGGAACCAAATTTATAGACGTACTTGCTCATAAGGCAACAGTAAGGAGGAGTAAAAAGGGGCGAGCCAACACACAGCACAACAGCACAGGTACCTAGCTCCTCAGCAAAAAGCTGTGTCCCAATTATTACAGCCCACAGGGCGTAGTGGAGCCAAAAAGAGCAAGGAAATCCAAGGAGGAGTGCTCCCTCCTGGCCCAGGTCGTTTTTGCAGCCAGCCAGGCGTAAAACAGTGCTCTCCGTGGAAATCCCAGACCAGAATCACCAAAACGAAAGAAAAACGACATAAAACCGGGCAGTAGCGCCGTGCGTAGCCCAAATCCTACCAAATATAGCCCAATTGGGCTACGCACGTGGGAACCTTAACAGAAAGCAAAAGTGACAGGCTCCCAGCGCACGGCTAATGAAGGGAGCCTCAGCGCTTATTTCTGCATATAATAATCTACTCCGCCGAAGGCGAATCGGTACCTTTGTGCTGAGAGAGGGAGCGCTGAACGCGCTGGGTGCACGCAGAGCAGCGCGGCCGAACGCCGCGTCTTCAAGGCAAGGATCGCGATGCACACGCATCGAGCGCCGATCTTGCAAAATCAGGGTCGGTAATGCCGCCAAATTTGAATTATTTAGGATCGCTAATGCTGCCAAACGTTGTCGCTCCCAGCGGGAGCCTCACAGCGCCAAGGGCGCGTAACCAACACGTGTACACGGCTAAGTACGGAAATCAAGCACCAATAAACCTTACACAGCAAAGCGGCTCTAGGCATAAATTAAACATAAACAAAGCGTTGCGAAGCTTGTAAGAAAGATATTCATTACATTACATATAATTCAGCCATGTAAAAAGGAAGAACGATGTCAGCAACTTAACTTTCTGCGTGAGCAGCAAAGAAAGAGGACTGGTTCCGGTATTGCTGGCTCTTATGGGGCCCTGCGGGAAGTGATGTGGTGCATGCATCATGGGAAATGTAGTTTGTTTTACAAAATATAAGTTTTCATTGGCTGCTGTGAGTAGCAATAAATGAGAAAGAGAAGCATAATACGAAGCCTCCGGTCCTTTAATAGAATCACTAAAAAGCATGATGGACTCGAACATGATCAAAAAAGAGTTAATGACTATGACGTACAAACAAACTTCTCCTTTTATATCAATTACATGCACTAAGGTTTGTTTCATAAATCTCTACTTTACAGGTTTGCTACCAGTCCAAATAATAGCCCATCTAAAGTCAGAGGAGAGGGTCAAAACAAATCAGCAGATCCTTTGATTATTGACAACTCGTCTCCTTTGGTCATGTTCACTGTAGGTAGATTTTTGAAAGCTGTGGTTGGCATTAATGAAATGAACAGCACTTTCTTCCTGGCTTGTTTTTTTGTATTCATTATAAATTATTTATTGCAATTATACTACATGTTTTAGACGGTGTTGTATACATTGATTACATTTACAACCCCTTGAAGTTTTGCAGTTTATTTAAGATGTAATATACTAGATCGATTGACATGAGCAGATTTTGCTTGTATTTATATACTTTTTGCAAGTTTAAGAACGCAACCAAGTTAGAACCATGGTCATTTCTAAACATGGGTATGTTTGTGGTATACATGTACCGATGTCATAATTGGCGAAAGGTATGTCCTGTGCCACAAGTACATAATATACAGGCTCTCAGTTACCCATACACATATATCCCATTCATACGCACATTCTCATACATCCACAAAGAACACACTCTCGCTGACACACAAGGCAACCCTGTTATAGTGCTCCTAGTCAAAGTATTTTGTTCAAACCATAGTATCTGGCTCTGTGGACATTAGGCTTAAAGTTAATGAGGCTGTCCAATGGGTGTCCGGTAACAAAGCGCGAGTTGCCCAGTAGTTCACAATGATTTTCACTGATCAGAAATAGCCCTCACTACAGAAACGGTTGGAGACCCCTGATTTGGTCTCTATCCCTCCTTTATCCAATTCAAAGAAACTAACAGACACCCATGTCTACCGCTCAAATGAACAACTTATATTTCCCTATACTAATCCACCACTAATCTTTTGAGATCCGGAGTGGCGTGCTACTTGCCGAAAAGCACTCAACGCCTCGTCAGGTGTAATAAGTGCTATATAAATACAATAACTAAAACTCCCCAATTACAGCACTTCTTTCCACCAATATACATTTCCACTAGCTACAGTCTAAAGCAAAAATGCCTTAGTTGTCCTTTAAAAAGTAAAGAGACTAGTATAATAATCACAAGACCAATCCACATGGGCCTATTTTTAATGTACCACCACTAATGGATTTTTCCTTACACTCCCTTTGTGGAAAGTTTAAAAAAAATCTCTTTGTTATATGTTGCCCATGTGGGTTGATTGTGATAGCTTTTGTTTATAATTAGGACTCCCGGTTTTATGGTATTTATTGTTTTAACATTTCCGTCTGTATTTATCCATATTTATTTTTTGGCCTTTTTATCTGTATTTATCCATATTTATTTTGTGTTCTGTGTATAAATGAAGTTGTAAAACTGTACATTTCCATATTTATTTAACTGATCCACGCACACATACTTTGATGTCTGTCATGATTTAGCTATTTAAGTTGCCAAATATTACGCAACAATAAATTCACTAAATATTAGCATTATACCACAAATGTATGTTGACATATGCCATTATTTATTGAAATTTCTTCCTGTTTTTTAATGCTGTCCATCTGCTCAGCTTTTGGGCTACAATTCTTGAAAGACCTCACGGAGCATCACTTAAAAGCAGCACGATTTCCTGTATTTATCCACTTTTAAAAATAAATGCAGACAGAAAACACATTGTTTTCTGTCTATTGATCTGTAAAAATCTGTAAAAACGAACAACAGGGAGCCTTATTTATAATCTATAAATATGACACTTTCAAATCAACTCTCGCTAAAACATTTGAGTTTATAGCACGTAGGGTTGTGTGATCGAGTGTTACAGTTATGTCTACAGTAGAGATAAAAACATCTTAATTAAGATAACATATTTTTCTTTATCAGAGAAGATTGCTTTGAATGAATGCTAGTCTGGCAAAAAGGGAAAGGAGGAGTTGTATAACAAAACAAATTAACAAGTGAGTTTCACTCAATATTATGTCCTCGTATTATTATCTAAAAGACATAACCTTTGGTAACAACGACCATCAGAACACATTGTACACTCGTGTATATCCCAAAATCATGTACACAAATTACTTCACAGGGACATTTTACTTTTTAAAGTGATACACCCGTTCCCTCGGGCTTATAGGACAGAACATCTACCCTACAGCATCCTCTATATGATGGTGATTTGAAATGTATGTCTTGGGCATCCATGAATCTATGTATACAGACTATCAATTGTATAGGCATCCCTGCACACAGACAAACTGAACCTTCTGCACCAAAGGGACCGGGTGATGTGCATCAGGGAGCTCTAGTTGATCCACACATTTTTTATTCGTTGACATCTAATGATACCCAATAAATATATTTTTCGTTAGATAGTCAATTTTAACTGATCTCGCACATACACTGCTTCACGTTATTTCACCACACTTAGGGCAGCTTTAGTCTTTGTTGCATTAAGCCTCACTAGGTTATTAAGACCCTGAAAACATCCGTGAGCTCCTCCTTCCTTAGCCATCTTGGAGTTGTAGCTCTTTAACCACACCAGGTTGTGGTTAAAAGGAGGCCCCAGATGATGAAGCATGCCACTTCGGTGGGTGATGGGACTCCGTCCTCTTCATGAGGACTTTTCTGCTCGTTTATAGCATCGGGTTTATGGCTTTGGACAATTAGCATGCCGCTTGTAGACCCACGGATTTCTTGTTATTTTCAGATCCACACATTCTCCAACATTGCACCCAAGACCCGAAACGACCTTCCCTAACACGTCAGGGCCTCCTCCCTTCTTGATTTCTGCAAGTTGTTGAAGATGTGGCTATTCGACTTACTCTGTGGAGTGGACACCCTACACCCTAGTCTTACGCCTACACATCTGCTCAAGCACCTGGATACATTCACGGGTGATTAGCTGCGCCATACAAATCATCCTTGCATAACGCATATTAACAATCTTGATTTAAAAGAGAGGCTTCTGATTTATTTGTCTAATGCTGCAATTTTAGCCCTTTCCAGCTTAAAACTTCTCTTCAAAGCACGTTATGATGTAATTTCCATGTTGGCATGCGTGGGGAAATACATCAAGGGAGCACAGGCTATGGTGCAGGAGGCGGCACATGGACATGTGCTGCACAGGAGCTTGGGGTGATATGCACCTTTTGGGGCTAAAGTTAAATTACTTGATTTTTTATTTTGAATTCTATGGTAACTTTTGTATGGAACTTTTATTATAAAAAAAAAATAATAAGTACAAAAATAAAAATACATCGGCACAGGTTTGGGTCAACTCTCTTCAGTCATTGCTTGCTGGAATTGGCATTCAGATTTTGTATCGGCACACAAGCCAACATAAACAGAGTAGGGCAGTGGATCTGCCCTCGTCAGCTATTGTCACGCTTAAGATCAGCTATTTGGTTAATGGGGTGTACGTCATTTTGCGTGATGGCAGTTTGTCCCATTGTGCGTCAGTAGGCATTAGGAAGTCATAACAATAAACGGAAAAGGAGTTGGTCTCTAGCCACAGCATGGTCACCTCTGCAGGGCCCTTGAGGGAACTGTTATGGTGGGCGCAAGCAGTGAGGCTAAAAACAGAAGCCTGGCACCCACACTCAGCGAGTGACTACACATGTGAAAAAATGTGCACAACAAGCCCCTTTTTAGGTCTCGCTGAGCCAGCGCATGCGCTGTTTGCGAGCCATTTAGTGTACGGGTATTCATAGTGCTGCCACAGGCTTTTGGTGGCCTAAAGCTTGCGCGCATGTGAGCATGCATGCGTGCAGCCGCAACTCCCGCGTCTCTTGATCGCGATCACTTTCACTTTCACGGGCCGCGCGTCCGTATCACTTTCACGGCCGCGCGGCCAATGCTTGTTTTACCTTCTCTTCTCATCTCATTTCCCTTTTCTTCTCATTTGTTTCTCCTGTCTTCCTACTTGCTTCGCTTTTCTGCATTTTTTTTAATTGTCCCCCCTTTTGCTCATTTTCTCTAGTTAAACCATCCCCTGTCTGTCAAACTTATTTTCATTATCTCTTTACCATTGTTCTGTCTCTTACTTTCTTTTCCTCCTTTCTTTTTCAATTTCTTCTAATACTAATACCCCGCCCCCTCACAATTTCCTTCGTCTTTCTCCACTCTTTCATTACTACTCCCTTTAACCCCTTTTCTTTACCATCATTTTTACAGCATATCATGTTCTCTTTCATTATTTCTCAACAAACTTTCTGTTTTTCGGTATTTCTTATACGCCTGTCTTTCCTTTCATTATGTTAAATATTACATGTCCGTGCTTTCTTATACCCTACTTTATCTATTTTTTTGTTTGTCTTCAACACATTTCCTCCAGTCTTTCCCTTTCTGGTCTCCTTATTCATTTATCCATTTTCCCGAGTTTTCTGTTAGCCATGTCTCATTATCCTTTTAATATATATATTTTTTATTATCCTCTTTTTCTATTATCCATCCGCTGTTTTACTTTTTCTTCTATTTTTATTGTCTCCCGTTCTCATTTTCTTCTGATCCTCCTATCTTTCAGCATCTCACCCTTTTACTTTTTTCTTACGGTCTTTCACCCCATCCCCTGTTTAAGTATACCGTTTTTAGAAACTGGAATTTAAAAAAAAAAAACAATATACAGAGAACATACAGCAGTTTCCTCTGCTGTGTCGTTGTGTCCTAACATCCCACGCACTTCTGCTTGCATGTAAAATCAATCATCTCGTTGACGTAGAAGAGATTCTTAATGCACCTGCTCTGTCCTTAAAAGATCACACCCTTTTTATGTCCCGGTTCACTTTTTTACTCAATATAACAGGATGGGGCACCAGCTCAAATATTGCTTCTTAATAAGCCTGCAAGTGTGCTAAAAATGCCAAATTCTTCCGTATGACTGACCCGAATCCCAGGGCTCTTGGCCGCATCTGTGTGTTTGAAGAGTTACTGCTTCTTCCTCGTACCCGAGTCCACAGTCCTTCCCTTTCATGCCCAGCAGCGAGTGTTGTTGCTGTCACTAGTGCAGCAGGTGCAGTGCCACAGACGCCAAGTGGTTAGCGGCGCCCGCTGCTGCCCCGTTCGTGCTGCATTTTGGTACCCACATGGTGGGCAAGTGGTACCCTTTTCTTTGGTTGCATTGGGCAGCATGGTACTTAAATTGCGCTCACGGGCTGCTGGTGTTCTGGAGCTCTCGGAAGAGAGCTGCGCCCCAAAACATGCGGTCTTGCGCCAGGACACTCGTGTTTTCATTCATTCAAGTACTTTGCAGTAAAGGCACGCGCGCTGTCAACTTGCCAACACTGAACAAGCATTGGCATAGCCGATAGGTCTCGCCTTTGGATGAGACCTATTGGGTCCTTATATGTGTTTAAACATGCAACAGTTAATGTTGTTGCACCAAGGATATTGTGCTGCATAACTAAATACTTATAAGGTCCCAAAAGCGAGACCTATTGGCTATGCCAATGCTTGTTAACTAATGGCTTAAGCCTCACTATCCTAATTTCACATGGCTTGAGCTGTTCTTGCATTATTGACTTTCACTTTCGTCTGTGTCAGTCGCCGCACAAACATAATTCCTCACGAGAAGCTGTAGAGGATGCACAAAAGCAGTTTTGTAGTATTATCAGATGGGAAGCTTCATTGCACGGCCAGCTGTGAGTACTGTGCGTCACATAGCCTGAAGTGCTGGCTCTGGTGCAGCTGGCTCACCATCAGCAGTGAGGTCATTGTCTTCCAGAGCAGTGATTAGGTCTCCCCTGTTGTTGTGATGTGCACCTTTTAGGACTAACATTAAATGACTCGATCTTATATTTTAGGCCTACGATAGGTCTTCCAGAACAGAAAAAAATAATAATAGGTAAAAAAATTAAAATACATAGGGATAGGATTTTTCCGTCTTTTGGGAGACTAGAGGTATGGCCCACATTGAGGATCTCTCTGCCTGGTTCTGGTACGTTTGGAAGAGTCCCGGCCCGGCTCATCAAGGGGCCAATGCAGGTTGTTGAGGTCCGACTCCTCATTAACATCCAAGACCGGATTTATCTAAGGCCCAATGGAGTCACGTTGTCCAAGTTTCCCCTGTGTGTGACGGATTATGGTCTGGCATTATCTGCTTCTGCAGGCTGGACATGCTGCCTTCCTGGGTGAACCCCTGTTGTGTTAAGTATACTGTCTTTCTTCCCCTCAGTTTCACATTCTTCATTTATTTATTAACTCATTTTAATGTACAACAAATGTCAAGGATCAGTGTTCTATGGGCAGCCTATAATCTGGTTGCGAAACAACATTTTTAGGCAATACAGTGCAGCTGAAGAGAGGAGCAAGAGAGTAAAGGAAGGAAAAGAGAGCATGGGTGGGAGGGACAGGATGAAGAGGGGGATAAAAGGAATTGAAGGAAACTACAATTGCACGATAGTGCTTGTTTCTTGTTCTGTAGAAGGTTTAGGGGAGCTTATGGATTCTTTAATGGTAGTAGTGACCTGATTACGTATTTGTGCGTTGAAAGAGATTTTTTAAAACAAATGTGTTTTATTGCATTTTTACTAATATCAAACATACAAAGAGCGTCTAAACAAGGGTCAAGCAGTACGACCGTGGTACATTATATCAGATTATGCTTCACTCTCATTCCGTAAACATGACAACTTATAACAAGGGAGCATTTTTTAGTCAATTGTACAGTAGTGATCACAGTGCAGCCTGGAAACCGCAGTAGTCGAGACATTGTCAATGGTTCAATGAATTACATTTCAATGATTAGTAGTACTTATGTAGCAAGACTCCGGCTATTATCTGTAGCAGCCCCACCAAATCAATATATATCATCATGCTTTATACACTTCCCACAGATGTCTCACTTATTGGATGGATCTATAAATAATCCTTGAGTGGTTGCCAGATGTCAAGCGGGAGCGAGGCCATGGGTAACAGTGTGGCATAGACCTCAGTTGCAGTGTTACAGTAAATATGGTGGCGAAGCCAATCCTTCATTGTTGGTGTTTGCGCTCTTCCCCAATGTAAAGAAACCTGGCGTTTTGCTATAAGTAGGGCAATCGCAGAGAATCTCCTAATACTTCTTTTAATTGGTTTGACGTAACCCACTAATGCCATCAGAGGTGTAGGCCTCAATGTGTGCTCAACCATGAGGGACAGATGGTGAAATATCTCCTCCCAGTACATCTAATGGGTAAACAGTTCCAGGCAAGATGCACCAAATCCGCCTCTGCGCACCTGGCACATAAATTTGTTACAGCCGGGTTCATCTTGGATAATAGTTTGGGGGTGATGTAGGCTCTATGGAGGTATTTAAAATTTAATAATTTGTGCCTATGGTTATTGGAGATATACTGTGTTTGTGCACAGCAGTATAGCCATACACTGTCGGTCAATGTTTCACCTAGATCCTGCTCCCAGGACGCCCTAGCCTTGACGCCCACTGCAGGGCGTATGGCTTGTGATGTGATACAGTTGTGAGACCAGGTGTGTATTATCTGGGGAGTTGATTACAAGTGCGAGTGGGGGGAACTTTTCCGGTTCTGCTGATGCATCTAGTATAGCACTCAGTAAAGCACCTCAAACTCTATGAAGGAGGAATCTGTCCATGTATGTGGCAGCACCTCAGGATGCGAAGTCAGTGACCGTGCATGGATGAGAGTCTTTAAATAAATCCCCCACTGTACAGAGTATGAGTTTATCTAGCGTCTTTTTAGTGAGAGTTTCGGTGGTAGGGGTATCCATGGGTTATCGGCCAACTGTATCTGTGAGGAGTATAAGAAGTTGTACCGTAAATATCTTCATAGTTTCGTCCACACCCAACAAGTTGTGGACAGTGTCTGTATTTCAGTAGAGCATCGTGGTAGACCCTGTGGCAGAATCGACAAGAGCGAGCTCAGGTGTATTTGAGATCACTCGGGTTTGAGATATTGTATCCGTGCATCAGGGTGGTACCAATAATATGTAAAGTGAACCTGCGCTACCAGGTAATATAAGTAAAAAATCAGGAACATCCGAAGCCCCCTCTTTCATATGGCATTATCAGTGTGGTCCAGCTGATGCGCGACTGTTTGCCCGCCCAGATCAGGCGCGTCAACAATGAGCGAAGTGTATCGAAGAATGTCGCGGTTAAAGCAATTGGAATGTTTAAAAATAAATATAACAGTTGCGGTAAGACTACCAATCTTAATTGTGGCAATCCTTCCAGCTATAGAAAGGGGGAGTTTCGTCCATCTATCAATCTGTGTCGTAAGTTGATCAATCACGGGGCCGTATTTAAGGTAGATAACTTCTGCAGCGCTGCAATGCAGATAAATGCTGAGATATTTAGGGGTCAATACACCATCTTAAAGGGAATTTTATATCTACTTGGGTAGTAGCAGGGGTCAATGGGAAGATTCCAATTGGTCCAATTGATGACCAAACCGAATATACTCTAAAGCGGACCACTTCCCTTAAGAGCAGGGGCAGGTTCTCAGCCGGCTTCCGCACAAATAGCATTATGTCATACGCATAGAAGGAAGCGGCAAGCGGGCCCGTATGTAGTTGTAAACCAAGGTGAAGATGACGCTCTAGTATGTGGCGAGCAAGGGGGTCTAAAACTACAATAAACAATAGGGGGGACAATGGGCATCCCTGTCTGGTGCCTCGCGACAGAGGAAGTTGAGTCGTTATTATCTCATTTACTTTCAGCCGGGCTACCAGATTGGAGTACAGAAGGCGGACCAGGTTTAAAAAGCCAATGGACATGCCTAGTTTTTGCATCACTTCATATAGAAAGGGACACTAATGCATCAAGTGCCTTTTCGGCATCTAGCAGCACCACTGCCGCAGGTAGAGTCTGTTCCATTTGATTAATTACTGAGAAGATCGTTCGTAGATTGAGCTTCATGGATCTGCTGGGGACAAATCCAACTTGAAATGGGCATAATGTAGTGTCCACTAACAGCGAGAGGCGGGTGGCTAACATTTTAGCGAGAATTTTATAGTCGTATTTAAGTAATGACAGCAGTCTATATGATTGACACTGACTAGGGGGCTTTCTTGGCTTAAGCAGTAGTGTAACTATGGCCTCTTGCATGGTAGGAGAGAGGTAACCACTCTCTAGGGCTTCAGCATAAACTTCCACCAGACGTGGAGCGAGTATATCCTGGTAAGCTCTATAGAAATCCCCAGTGAGGCCATCGGAGCCAGGGGCCTGCCAACGGGCCAGATCTTTTATTGCCTGCCTAATCTCGTCGGTATCTATTGGGGACACCAAGAATTTGCGGTGCCCATCCTTCACCCAAACCATGGCTATTTTCTGTATATAGTTCATCAGGGCTTGCCCTCCGGGGGATCACGTGTTTTGTACAAACGTGTATAATAGTCAAGTAGAGCAGCGGAGATGTCTGCATTGTTAGTCAATGGTTCACCCATTTCGGTGTCTAGGTGTGTTATGTATGCTGATTGGTATTGTGGACGGAGAAGTCGGGCGAGCGTCTTATCGGGCCTCTCACCTTCTCTGTATACTCGGGCCATGGCATATTTACTGAGATACTTGACTTCTCAGACAGCTGCATCAGTAAATTCTTCCGTGAACGCTGAGCGGCTACGAAAAGAATCCAGCAAGGGAGCTGTTAGCGCGGCGGAGCCATCCTTCTTTATTTTCTGCTCTATTTTTCATAGCTCACCACGAATGGAGCTGAGTACGCCAGAGTGTTTTGAGATGCTGACCCCGCGCACAACCGCCTTGAAGGCATCCCAGAGAATCCGCTGCAAATCTACGTGCCCTCGTTTAATTTTAAATATTCTCTAATGGCCTCCCCCACTTCACTGCGAAAGACCGGGTCTAGGAGGGCAGTAGAGGGGAACCTCCATAATGGTCGCTGCTTGGGGATCATGGGTAAATATATACAAGGAGGGCTGGGGAGTGGTCAGATACCGTACGGGGTGAATATTCAATTTTACGTACTTCCAGCAGTAATTGTGGCATGAGGTACCAGTGGTCAATACGGGACCATGAACTGTGTGGGGCAGAATAAAAAGAATAGTTACGGATCCCTGGATGGTGTGTGCACCAGGGGTCATCCAACAGAATTGCTTGTAAAAGGCTGAGAAGACCCTGTGTGGCGTGAGGTTTTGTGATGTGTCCTGGGCCGGTAGTGTCAGTCGTAGGGTCAAGCGTGAGATTAAAGTCGCCCCCCATCAATATATTATCTGTACTCATTTGATCGATGCTTGTAGCTATTGTGGGAAAGAAGTCAGTGGTATCAATGTTTGGGGCATATATGCAATATAGACTCACCCCGCAACAATCCCTTCACCATACCATACCTTCCCTCTGGATCCACTACCCCCTCCATAGTACGGAAGGGGAGGGAACGGTGTACGAAGATATACACACCCCGTGAGTATGAGCTGTAACAGGAGAAAAAGCGGTTCTCGCCCCATGTGGAGGCAAATCTGTGCGCAGGGAGTGGTGTGTAATGTTTTTCCTGCAGAAAAGTGATTTGTATAGAGTGCCTAGCCAAGTATGCCAACACCTACCGGCTTTTTTTGGGACTAGCCAGTCCTCTCACATTCCAAGAGAGACATCGGAGACGAAGTCCAGAGCTACTCTCATCATCAATAGTCATCTAACCATCAGAAGTCTCAACATCAGCGACCGTGGGTCTGTGATATCAGTAATCTGCACTGCAAATAGGAAAAGCACTCCAGTCCAACAAAGAACATAACTATAACAATCATAGAGAAAAAAAACCCCAACCTCATACCACCCCCCACCGGATACACAAAAACAAGGCACCCAGTGAATCCCGACAAAGGAGCAACACCCTAGGGCAGGGGAGAAGGGGGTGTGGGGGAAATAGGGGAGAGTAGGAAATCCTCCTGAGGGGGATGGCAACACTCCATTGGAGACATCGAAATGTAGGATAATGGATACCAGGGATTGTCCGCCGGAACAGTGTCAGTCTCATGGTCATAGATCTGTTCACTGGAAGAGACACTGTAGAAAACTATCAACGTCCATACAAAGGTGTGTCAACTAGTGACTCTCGCACACAGGGTATAACTAGTTTATAAACAATTTGCAATTTCCAAAACCTGAACCAGGTACATAGCACCAGAATGTGCAGCAGCAGTCCATCATGGACCAGGGCCAGCGTCGTCGTCTGTGCTCTGCAGCGCTCCAGCCGGTTTCTGCATCCTCCAAAATCTCTCTGCATCTTAGGGAGTATCAAAAATGTGAGTTTTACTACCAAGCTGGATATTAAGTCTGGCTGGGAAAAGTATGGCGGATTTAACATTCGCCTTTTGGAGGGTTTGCTTCACATTAATATATTTGCGGCGTGTGTTTTGGACTAATGGCGGGAAATTCGAAAATAGGGAGATTTTCGAGCCTGATAGTTAAGCGTGCCTTGTTCCCTGGATAGCCGGGGGGCTACATCACGATCATTGTAGTTGAGGATTTTGGCGATTATTATCCTTGGGGGGGGGTTCCCGGCACCGGGGGTCCCAATGTTCGATGGGCCCGTTCAACAAAAAGTTCAATAATAATAGTTCTGCAAAAGGGCGGCTTCCAAAGGATGCTCAAGCCGCACCATAAGTGCAACTTGCTGAGACGTAGAACTATCCTGCGTGAGATAGGTTAGTATAAATTGGCAACCAGGTCTCTCTCAGTGTTTTGGCCCATTCAGTATTCACTTTCATCCCATTGCAGCGGCCGCTTTGGTGATTGGCAACATTGTCACACCTATAGACTTGTATTTACATGGCTATCACTAACTTGACCCCCAACTCTGAAGTCTTCTGTGGCAATGGCAGCACCTAGCCTGTCAGTCAAACAAAACAATACATTGATGCTCCGTTGACACGATTAAGCATACACATATTGCAAAAGCCTGGTTGTTTACAGCATATCTTTGTATATTCTTAAGGCATTTTTTACTGTCTGTAAAGAGGGACACCTCTTCCCTACTGAATAGAATGTACCTCCCAATCAGAAGCCAGCACGCATCACGGGCTTTCCCCTATGGACACTAATCCCCACCACTGGAATACTTTTTTATGGCTTTAAAAATGCCAGTAATGTAGGAGTTGAGCAAACAAACTGCTGTAAGGATAGTTATTGGGCCATTGTCTTTAAAAGAGCCTCACTATAGACATCAGGGTGTTGTATAAACTCCCTCCCTGAGCAGGGAAGCTTCCACACGGCAAATCGTGTTTTTACAAATGTCAAAAGGAGCTGAATCCACGGGCCATCTCTTAATTTTTTTCTAATGCAGGCCGAGATTTGTTTGAAATTAGTTTCTGATGGATACTTCTAGCCACAGATTCCTCACCTTGGAAATATTCTCGTAGATATCAGACTGGATCCAGAAACGCATAAGCAGTACTCCCATGCGGCGGCTGGTAGTGTTGCGCTGTTCTGCAACTTCATCATTGTGCTCCAGAAGTGACGAGCAGGGCTGCATATAAATGACACCCTGGCGCCCTGGTGTCAGTTCCGTTCTTTATGCGCCTTCTGAAGTGAATCCGGAGCTCTACTCATCTTGTCTGTGACAAGTCTTTTTCTCCAAAATTCTCTTTTTACCAGTGTGTAAGTGAAATACGCTACCTCTCAAAAGGACAGGGTTTTAACCTGGAATTGACTGTTGCAAACAAATGTCTCTGACAGACCCTCAAGAAGTGCTTCGGTTACACGCCAGTGCTTCGGTTACATGCCTGAATGAGATCTTCAAGCTTCTCTGGGGATGTCCAGGCATGTTAAATGGACGTGTCATTTGTTGGCTCTCACATCTTTGGTGAGAAAACAGACTGCCCTGGAATGATTTAAGGAAAGTCGCATTGCAGTGCGTTCCTTGGAGCTGTCTGCTTTTATGAGGCAATGTCAACAGTTTTGCTCTTTTTGTGGTTACAACAGGGGTTTCCAATGTCATCAACACCAAATGCCTCTGCCAGCTCAACAACCTTTTCAACCATTTTGTTGCTGAGCCGTAGCTCCAAGAGACAAAGTGCAGGGCATCAAGGACAACGCATAGCTCAGTCTTCTACTTCTCTAGCAACCACAACTTCAAAAATACTTTAGTTTGTCCTTTTCGACATCCACTCACCCTGTAGGAGGCAGAATCAACATTTTCTCCAGGGGTGGCAATCCATCACTTCAGAGGCATGGATCCTCCAACTTATGAAAAGGGGCTGCACCCCACCATTTCTGCACCTTCCACCACCATCAGCCTAGATGACGGAGGAACACATCCGTTTTACAGCAGGAAGGGCAGGCTGCTTTAGCCAAAGGAGCATTTGAGTGAGTTCTGGCCTTGGAAGTAGGAACTGGGTATTACTCCTATTACATCCAGGTGCCGAAGAAGGACAGAGGCGTTCATCTAATTTAGATATTTGCTCTCTCAATGCCTTCCTGAGGTAGGCACATTTGAGGTGCTCACACTGACCCAGGTTTTGTCTGCGCTGGATCCTAGAGACTGGATGGTGGCATTGAACCTGGAGGATGTATATTCCCATATTCTTGTCCTGCAGACCCATAGACGTTATCTGTGGTTCACAGTGGGCCAGGAGCATTTTCCATTGGTGCTCTCTTTTGGCCTCACCAGAACCCCTTGGGTATTTACAAAAGTAATGGCAGCAGTTGCAGCGCACCTTTAGAGGTAGGATCTACCAGTCTTCCCATACCACGACAACTCTCTGTTGCAGGCGTACCCCTGGAAGTCATGGAGCATCTCTGAATTGTGACCTAATAGTAACGTTGGGTTTCACTATAAATGAGCCAAAGTGACCCCTGACTCCTTCACAGACCCTCGTGTTCATCTGAAGTCATCCTGTATCCGGTACAGTTTGTGCCTTTTCATGGAGTAGACAGTCCAAGACATTTGGTTTATGATCCTGGTGTTTCATCCTCTGTCCTGGATCTCAGTCAGGATGGCACTGAGGCTGCTGTGATTGTTGGTCTCGTGCATCCTGATAGTCAGTCACACTTGAAGACACATGCAGGCTCTGCAATGGGATCTGAAGTCCCATTGGGCACAGTACCAGGAGAACCTATCGGCTTCCGTCAGGGTTTTGAAGGAGACTTTAAAAGATCTGCATTGGTGGCTGCTAAATAGTGATTGGGCTAGTAGCAGATTTTCTCCTTACCCCACTTAGAGCTGACGGTGATGACAGATGTATTACCACTGGCCTTGGGGGGCCATCTGGGAAAAGTGGAAATCCAGGGACTCTGGTCTCCAAAGGAAACCTGCCTTATTCACCTCAGTTTGTTAGAATTGTGGGCGATCCACTTGGCCTCCCTACCATTCATCAGGGGAAGGCTAGTCCAGGTTCTTACGGATGTGGTACTGCAACAAGCAGGGCAGTGTGGGATCTTGGGTCCTGTGCCAGGAGGCTCTATGCCTCTGGAAGCGGCTTACTTGCTAGTGCATTCTCCGTTCGTGAACGACCTGGCGGGATCACTAAAAGCCAGGGCACACTATCTCACAGTCACCATGCCTATTGGGTCACAAATCACAGTTACACTCTGAGGTGGCGCAGGGCATTCTCAAGTAATGGGGTGAACTACAGCTTGATAATTTCGCCACTGCAGAGAATGTGCATTGGGTGAACCTTGGCTTGATCTTTTCGCCACCTCTGAGAACATGCAATGTCAGCATTTTTGCATGCTATTGTTCCCAGGAAGACTCTGGATTCCTGTATGCCCTCCTGCCTCTACCCCTCTCGGCTTGAGTTCTGAAAAAAAAGATCAGGACCGATTGGGTCCAAGTCACTTAGCGGCTCTGGATTGGGCCAGGAGACTGGTATCCAGAACTTTGTGCATGAGCATCTCTCTTCCGATGAAGCTACTGCTTCTAGAGGACCTAATATAGCAGGAATAGGGCAAGGTCCTGCTCCCTGGCTGTCGCACTTTACAGCTCCAAGCGTGGAGACTGAGCAGCTGCAGCTAATCTCCTTCGATTTCCACCCAGAGTCTTTGATGTTATTCTGGCAGCCAGGCACCCATCTACAAAAAAAGGTGTACACTGGTCGCTAGGACAGATTTGTTGCTTGGTGTGGCACCTGTCAAAATAACCTCCTGCAAACAAAGCTATCGAAGTGTTGTCTTTAGTTTTTTCAGTAACCTAACAAGGACTTGCGTCGGGCACAACATCTATTTATTGGATCTTTAAGTTTTTCTGAGATTGCCATATCTGCCCTTGTTGTTCAAGTCACCTCTGATGTGATTTCTTAAAGGTTAACAACACATGTTTCAGCCAAAGCCCTTTGTGATGCTCACTTTTCTGGTGTGCACCCTATCTGAACATATGAACAGATGTGCACCTGAAAACGGTCTATCTGGTCGCAATAATGTCAGCTTGTCGTGTAAGTGAGATGTAAGCTCTTTCTGTTCATCCACATTACACAGTATTCTTTTCAGAGTTTACATAAAAATGGAGAACAGATGTTAAAAACATTGTGAGACAGCATAAATCCTTATAGATAAAATAGTTAACAAAAATACAGATATCTACAATGTCTCTCACTTCCTCCACTTCTGCAGCTCTGTAGACTGCACACTTGTTGCCATAAGGAAACCACCAGATTTTGTAATGTATGTTGCAACAGGAAAAGCTATTGTAGCAGTAATATCCAATGGCACGGACAGTTTTAAAACATTCTCAGGCAATGGTGTGACTCAATCTTACTTTTCTTAAGCGCGTGTTACTGAAATCTGGCAGATGAAATGTTTTGTCTCAATGACTGAGCACATTGGTAACAATTTGTAATGAAGGACTTGCAGAATAAAACACCTATTGACACCCCTTGTTTACAGAGATTCAGAAATATGAAATAAAAACACTAGTGTCCAGTGTGCTTCTAGATATAAATAGAAGGTCATAGGAGGTCAGCATGTATTGGTCTTGCAGATATAACCCCTGGATCAGTGGTTGTCCCCAATCACTGGTTAGTGTATAGATTAAATGAGTACTGAGGGTTGTCTCTGGAACTGGAAGTGCTACCCCAAAGGTTTATTGGCTGGTTTCCTGTTTGTACAGAGACACTTGCTGATTCCCAAATGAAACCAGATTACCACACATTATCATTTACGTGCAATATAGTTTTATCAGTAAAACTGTATGTTTGTGCAAATGTAGTGGCCTTTTCAATGGAAGATGTGCAGTCTGTAAATGACAGTGCGCTACCACACCATGCTTTATTCCTATTAAAAAGTCATCCGCCTCATGTCCCTTGAAGCTAAGTAGGACTCCAATTTTTGTTGCTTTAAAAAATGGATCATGATTCTAAAACGTTTGGGAAGCACTGCTCTATGGCTAGAAAAGTGAAAAGTGCATAAGGACATTCAAAAAGATACAGAAGTATACATTATGACTTTAAAAAACACAAGCTCACTGGAGAAAGATTAGATAAGTTCTAAGGAATTCACCAAATACCTCCTCACTGCCCATACATCCCCAAGGAACCTGGCTGCTTTGTGTGTGACATGAGCGTTAAACACAGCCAGTGAAAAAAACACACGGTATTCTGAGTAACCCAGAGGTTAGCCAACAGTAACATTCTAATCATCCTGCTTTTTCTTGTGGCTTTTTTAAGTGGGCCACAAAAACAAAACAAGTCTGAGATCTTCAAGACCACCACTAAAACTAGATGGAAACACAGGATATCACGTTTTGCTCTACGCTTTAGACTGTCCATCCTTGCTAGTGCAAAATGTCTCATTCCCTGTGGATTTGAGAGGCTACTCAAATATGACTGTCAGTCATATCAGCATAATAAATGCCTCTCCGTGAGATTCACTACTCTCTCAGTATATCAGTTCTATATGTGTCTCTTTTTAAAAAGTCAATTTCTGAAGCAGTGAAGGAAAAATGGCAACTGTTGCTACATCGAGAATTGCATAGTCGTATTTCCAATGAAACCAATTGTGTGGTGGCCGTTTTATGAAATTTCCTTTGTATCGTCTCAGTGTTTCCTGCCACCATAGTATTTGGATAAAGTACATTTTATTGAAATTGTCATGGTGATTTATTATTCTTGAGACGGTAGTAGCTGTATGTCAACAAGTACATTTATACTGTGCAACTCCATAGTTCCAGTTGTTTGAAAAGGACGGATTTCAAAGTTGGTGAATGATAACATTGAGAATTATTGTGACCTCCATGTATCCATCCAGGTTACTGTATGATATACAGATTAAAGACCAAGTTCAGAATATAGCAAACTGGTCTGGTTTAAAACTATAAAAAGAATATGGCACTTCAATGGAATTCTCTAAAACTATGACAACAGATTGGAGGTCTTTTGGATTTGCATTGGTTCATTTAAGGTTTGTGGTTTAATAGAACGTATTCTAATTATATGTTGAAAATCAGACTAGATCAGTATTACTGTTTACTGCATTGTTGTTTCACACATTCACATTATTTTAATAATATTGATCTACAGTAGCAAAGGAGGACTCTCCTGAGATCGAAGGAATTTATGGTGGTGTAAAACATGTAAAAATACCTTGCATTTTCAGAGGACGGTAGTTTGATAAACGAGTGTTCCAAATTAGGGTGTCCACATTTTGGTTGCTTTAGCAGATGCTATATAGCAGTGATAGGATATGTCTATCTGCTGGTGACGTAGTGATGTTATATAGCTAAGGATCATTTGAAAAGTCTTATATGTATTTGTAATTTATGTAATTTTTTTTTCCCCTGGTCTGTGATTAAGGATTTATGGTTTGGTTATGTTCTCTGATGGAATTATTGATGATTTTGCTGATGTTTATAGGAAAGGGTGTTTAATGTGTAGATGATTGCAGAGATAGCCATTGTTGTTCTATGCTTATGGGCTTAGATGCAATGGTTGGAGTTGTGACGGCAGATATTGAAATGGGAGCACTATTGTTTAGTAAAGAATTTTCATCTGCGAGAGCATATTAGGAATCGAAAGTAGTAGGGAAGGTGTAGAATAGGAGGTTTTAATATTTTGACTTCTGTGCACCCCCACGTAATCATTACAGAAATCCAGGAACCACAACTGAATCATTATTGGAACCCGGGGACCCCAGCTTTAGCAAATTAAAAAATATATATTTTTATTAACAATGCTCGTGAGACCATACAATACAAAATAACGTATACATATCACACAGGGAGATATCACAGATGTTATCAGGAAAATAGTCATCAGGGAACCACAGGGACAATCAGCCATCCCCAATACTACAACTCCTCCATACATGCACCCGTTTCTCTGTATTTCTGTCTGGGCGCCCACACTTTCTTCCATTTTTTAGTACACCCCTACTTTTGCATACAGTTTCTTCGGCCCTTTGGCACCAGTCGAGAGCCCAGTTCCAGTCCTCCCACTGCGGGGGCACCTGCACCCCCCCCCCCACCTCCTAGCAATATTTTGTTTTGCTACTCCCGCAGCCAAAGCATATTTCCACATACCTAGACCAATCAGTGTCTGCCTTAATCAACAATGAAAGCCACTTCGCTCCATCAGAATCGTCCCCCCCACCACCACCATAGACATAGTGTCCGTGACCTTCGTCCAGAAGGGAATGATCTCCGGACATTCCCAAAGGATATGAAAGAAGGTGTCCTCCTGTTGACAACCCCTGACACAAGACGCCGCCTGACTCCTTCCCCATGCATAAAGGTGTGTGCGAGGATAGTAGGTACGGTGAAGGATTTTGAACTGCACTAGCCTAAATCTTGAACGGATTGCAATCTCTCTAGGACGCTGCAGTGCATCCTGCCAGTCTTCATCATCTAGACTCCCAAGGTCTTTGGCCCAAGCTGCTCTAAGTTTTTACCAAAGGATCAGGTCTATTGTTTATTAATTTATGATAAATAGTTGAAGTGGGTAGCTTTAGCAATTTTGATGATTTGAATAGCAAAACATACACAAATATACAGAAACAAGCATTCATCAATCAGTTACACAAATTATATTAATATATTTTTTATTTCACAAACAAATATAAAAAAAAAAAATCTTAATGTTAATTTAAATGGGAAGGTTCCAGCATTTCTAAATTATTTTGAGGCTAACCATCATTCATACTATATTCTGTTTGATGCACTTATATTGCTCCCACAAATCAATCTGAGAATACCAACTTCATTTTAACCTGTAGTTTGAAATTCCTTCACATTTACAGAACTTTTTAAAATGTTCAATTTTGCATTGTGCTTCTTTATTTATATACTCTGTGATGATATTTCATTTTCTAACCAGTTGCGGACCCACCGGGGAGGGAGGTTGTTTGTGTTTGTTGAGGGGATGTATTTCTGGAAAGGTCAAGGATCACAGCGGGAGGGGGATTTGGATACAATAGGGGAAACCCAACAGGGAAGCGACTTTAGGTGCTGAGCTGGTCAAGTGTTTGTTTCAAAAGTTCTGGCTATGGGTGTTCATAAATAAGCATGTCCGATTATTGAATTTCTGATATTGTCTCTCAGGAACAGACCACTGATTAGAATCGTGCTCTTCATTTCGCCTTTTCGCTCCTGATGGCTACTATCCTATGCACCATCAGTTCCTGAAGTGGATATGTGCGGTGTTACATTTGTCATTTCAGACCACATAGTTCTATCATCCAAGTAGGAGAGTCTGAGCATTTCATGATAAATCTCAATTGCTACGGGCTCTCTCCCTTACATGCTCAAAATTAACCGTAAAACTGCTCCTTAAGAGACACCAACATGAGCTCCATCTAAATCACACTGGAACACTATGTCCATAGTCCAGCTTCTGAAATTACTGATCCTTTGGCATATGAGAATACAGTGAGATTATAAATTGTGCCCTGGCAGGCCCCTGAGAAGTTTGGAATAACCTCTGGGCTCAGGAATACCACATTCAAGGCATATGGTAACTCCCCATTTTTCTGCCCATTCTCACGTGGTGATTTCTCCAACTTTTAGATGATTAAATGTTCTGCGGAAAACATCTCCTTAAAAACATAATGGCAGGGCTTCGTTTAAGCATCTTGGTCCTACAGGTATTCTATTTTCCTCCAGACTGTGGCTTAAGTGTGGCTCCAGAGGTAAATCTGCAAACTGTTTCCATGATAGCACAAGGGCAGGCCACTCACTGATTCAGGATATGGAAATGGATCAGAATTGATCATTACATGTATTGGAGATAGCTGTGACTGCTGAGATACTCCAACGTCAAAGGCTTGGTGCCCACGATACTCCAGAAGAAAATGCCTGGCCGCGTCAAGCCCACTCTCACCCACCTTATCTGGTGCTGAATGACACAGAATAGCACCCCAGTGATCAACCTATGCAATACTCAAATAGATCTAGCTAAACTAGTGAGGCTTTTCGACTCGCATCTCCCAAAAAGAAAATCCCATGATTGAATGTGACCTGACAGGTTGAGAAACATTATTGCTGTGTCATTTTCTTTGAGCTTTCTCTGCGTTGTTGTTGATATGTGAATCTAATTTTCTAATGTTATCTGAAAATAACGTAATGACTGTTGGACACTTCTGGCACTGGGAATCAAACTTGCAACATGTAGTTGGACTAAGATTTTTTTGGGTTCTCTGCCAAAATTCCTGGCAACATGAACAACCTTCCTATTTTTTTGGAAGCCATGAAGCTCTGATTCTTCGATGTACACCGACCAATATAATTCTGTGTTGAAAGTTCAAAAATGTTTACTTACGTTTAGTTTTAAAACTGCTAACTTGCCATGTATATTGCATTTAGTTAAACACATTTCAGTGGCTCAGTAAAAGCCAGGCAGGCAGAGCCGGAAAGCTGCTGGCGCAGTGACGGTAGCCCCCCGGCCTGCCATTTGACAGCCCATCCACTATTTTCAGTGATTCATGGATTAGGGGTGGGGATATTTGCCGAAACTGCTTTTGGTCACAAGAGAGTAGTAAATCCCTGGAAATGCTTAGATACAGTCGGCTTACCATGCTGTGGTAGCCAGAATTTTTTCCCCAAAAAAATTTACAAATAAAAAAATGAGTATCCCTAAACCCCTGAGAATTGTCTCTTCGCATGTGGGGCACATTTGTATGTTTTCATGTCTTGCACATGGGCATGAAAATAACAGTGCCAGAAGGCCCCACTGACACCATTGAGCCAGTGATTGCGTGAGGACTGGAGGCTTAGAGCTGGTTGAGGCTGGGCCAGAAGTGCATTCACCTCTAAAGTAGGCGGGTAAACGAGTGTCGGACTGTTGGGCCATTTGTCAATTTTGGCACTTAGCTGGAAAACGTTAGACAAGTGATACTAATATTTTATTACAACCTGGGCCCTTATCTCCTACTTTGACCCCTAGGTTGCCATAATATTACTTCAAGTAGGCATATTTACTGTTTACTGTTTCAGTAGAACCCTAATTATTTACCAGCGAGAATAAGAATATGAACACCGATTTCTCGCTTGATGTGAGTTGCTACTGTGCCTTTTATTGTGATGCAAAAAGTCTATAATAGTGTATTACTGGTGGCCGAATGACGATTGTTAAAAGAATGGAAAAGGTTTGTTTTCCCAACTTTTATTGATCAGTCAAGTGGGGAGCGAGAAAAGAGATCATACGGACAAATATAGCAAAAACCCCTTTTAAGAAAAAATATTGTAAAATGTTTTTTTTCACTTGGTGGAGTAAAGTGCAATTATATTTACTAATGACCAAAATAACAAAAATGTAACCCCATTTTTGGTAATTGTGTAAACCAGTAATCATGACAGGACCACATTCTAAATAGAGAAGGAGAATAACCTATTGTTACGGCGTTTCTGCACGTTTTTCATGTACAGGCGCCAAATAATCACTGACAGCTATAGTGTAACTCAACAATAATACAGCACAAAAAGCACAACACAACAAACACAATATGGTGGTAAATGTTTTTGCAGCAAGCACATCCCAACTTGCCAACAAGGACGCCAGATTTGAAATGTTTTGTGATCGGGCCTTACTGTCTTTAAGTGAGAATGTAAGTGGCTCAGCAATTCAGATGAGTGTGAGACCCCTTCTGTAACATCCAGAGGTCCAGTGGAAACCGAAAAAAAAAAACACACACTTCCCTGATTTTGCACCAGGAGACCCCTGTACCTCACCTTTTATGGGACCTGGTGGAGTGTCTCAGAGGCTTCACCTAGTGTCTGTCCTGACAGAATGTACCAATATTTTTCACCATGTAGTGAGAGGGGGCGGGGATTAGTGCCGAGCACAGCTGGAGGCTCTTCATAGTCACCGCCTCCCCTCCAACACCCAAAAGAAAGCTTCTAAGGCTGCCGCTATGTCCTTGGGAGGTTTCACACCCCTTAAAGAACATTGGGTGTCCAGAACCTCCAAACAATTTGCTAGAACGCTGCTAATTGAGTGCACATGTATGATATTGGTTCCTTACCACATGACCGTGTGATGGGAGCCCATATAATGTGAAACACTGTGGCACCGTGTGAGTTGGAAAAGGCTAAAAAGCTGTATCTCACTAACAGGATCAGCAAAGCTGCAAATTCCAATAAAGAGCTCTATAAAATATTGAAGGAGTTTACCACTCATAACTCTGATCAGCCTATCCATACTTCCTCGCAAGAATGGGTAGACACACTGTCTTCCTTTTTTGATGAAAAGGTTAAATCTATTCATAGGTCTTTTCCCCACCACGATATTACAAATGTAGATTCTCATCTAGCTATTAACAGTGATTCTACCCTGCCTTTATTACTGGAATTCAATGTATTCACGCCAGAGGAAGTCTCCACAGCCCTAGCTAAGATTAATTCAGGTTCCCCAGCTGACCTGCTCCCACCCCGTTCTTGTGCAGATATAGCTCCTTTTCTCACAGTCAAACTCACAGAGCTATTCAATATGTCACTAGCTCAGGCTACGGTTCACACCAGATGGAAAGAAGCTCAAGTCAAGCCAATCCTAAAAAAAGCCCTCTTCTGATCCAAAGGTACCTGGTAACTACTGTCCAATCTCACTGCTTCCATATTTTGGATAGGTACTCGAGTCCTTGGTTAATAAACCGCTTACCACCCATCTGGAAAGTCATGGACTTCTTGATCCATCACAATCGGGGATTAGGGGGGCACATAGTACCGAAGCATCAGTGGTAGAGGTAGTTGACAACATCAGGCTGGCCATGTTAATCTTTTTGGATATGTCCGCCGCTTTTGACACCATCTCCCATAGCATTTTAGAACAGCGGGTCTGGGAGGTGGGAGTCAGGGGCAAGGCCCTCGACAGGTTCAGGAATTATCTAATGAACCGAACCACCACAGTACAAATAGGTACCCTGGCCTCATGCAGTCAGTCTGTAAGCATAGGAGTTCCACAGAGTTCTACGCTTTTCAACCTCTAAGTAACACCTCTGGCCAGGGTAATCAGATCCTATGGCTTTGAGGTAGTGTCATATGCTGATGACACTCAGCTGTTAATCACTCTTGGCCCTGACCCCACAGATACAATGACCCGTTTTAAAAATTGTATGATCCATATCAACAACTGGATGTGCATCAATCACTTACACCTTAATGGAAGCAAGACAGAGATCATTCTGTTTGGGAAAGCTGATGTGTACTGGTCTAGTGACTGGTGGCCCCAAAATCTAGGCCCATGTCCATCTCCTAAACAAGTAGTGCGCAACCTTGGAATAATGATTGACAATCAGCTCTCAATGAAAAATCATATAAACCATGTAATAGGTATCTGTTATGACTTTTTGCGGAAATTGCGCAAAATCTTTCAATGGATTCCTATCAAATCCAGAAAACCTCTGGTGCAGTGGCTTATTGTAAGCCATATGGACTATGGCAATGCCCTATTAGCTTCCGTAAATGAAGAGCTCAACTCTAAACTTCAGATCTTGCAGAATACCAAGCTAGACTGATTTCAAACCTTCCATCAAGAGCTTCATCAGCGCCTAGCTTGAGGACTCTTCACTGGCTCCCTGTAAAGGAGAGAGGTTGTTTCAAAAAACTATGTCTCGCTCACAAGAGCCTGTATGGAACCGGACCAAGCTATTTACTAAGAAACTAAGTTGGTATCATCCAAGCAGACCACTAAGATCTAGTACCAAATATCTCCTTACCCCATGACGAATCTGCACTGCAAGGAATGGTGGTCGATCCTTCTCTTTTCTCGCAACCGCCCTCTGGAACAAGCTCCCGTCTCAGCTTCTCTCCATCTCTGATCACAAGCTCTTTCGCAGGGAATTAAAAACCTGGCTATTTGACCATCAATAGTGACGTCATATCAGACTATCAATTCATACGGAGTCTTCGCAAGCGCCATGAGGCCTTTTTGGTGATTTGTGCGCTCAATAAGTTCCTTTCACTTTGACTTTAGTGTTGTCTAGGCCACCAGGCCTTCCTCAAAGGCAGTGGGCGGTCTTTAGTCCACAATCCGAGGTTGACTGGCTACACTGCCAATCTGTGAGTGAACCTTGAATTTGAAGGACATACTGAAGTCAGGAACAAGCACCCAATGCCTGACCTGATGCAGAATCCCAGTGGAACTCTTAAATGTAATACACCTTCCTATTCTTAAAAGATCAAGAAAACAAATTGTCTCAAAGTTAGAGCTATCCATTGGAAATGCACTCCCGCCAGTCATTGTGCACTTATAGTTTTTGATATAGCTTAAAACACGACAATGCTCGCTTTGTAGTTGGTGTGTGGGGGGCAGGCTCTCCTCTTCTGCGCTCCACATCCTGTTTTGCTGAAGCAGCTGCAAATAAAATACCTTTTCAGCGTGTCAGGTAATGGCTCTCCTGGGGTCCCCATCATGATGAACTGGCAGAACCAAGCGCCTGTGTCTTTGCGCCTCGGGTGTCTAAATTCATACAAACAGCTCAGGATTTCTCCAGTTTAACACAACGTTTTGACAGAACGAGTTAGATACAGAGACAGGCAATCTCTGCTCGCCGTTTTGGACTTGTTCTTTTTAACGTTCATTCATCAACTCGTAGAATTTCGGATTTATATCGATGAACTTTTTATGCCTCAGACTCGAAAAGGCAGGCACAGAGCCAGTGCAACCGATCAAGACACGGCCCTTGAAGCTTGGTAGGAAATACAGCTCCCCTGCTTCAACACTGTAGCTGCATAGGTCATGCCTGACCACATTGCACCCTTTGGTAACAGTAATCACTGGAGCTATGTAGCACATGCTACAATTTGTCTGCTCTCGAGGCTATCCGGTCCCAGTTCCTTACATTGCGTGCAAGGTTTGCCTCCTTAAACAGAGTGTACCTACCTTAGCCATAAAATAAACTGAAAACAAATTCCTATACCTGGCCCCTAATATAGGGTAAACCCACCTCTTCCCTGGGAGGTTTAAGGAGGAGCTCCACTTACTAAACTTCCTGAAATGTTAAGCATCTCGGCAGTCCTGGTCAAATCCAGCAGGGCAGAAGAGCCGAGTATCTAGGACTGTGGTGAGGGAGACGCGGCTTCGGAATGATGAAGAGCATCGATAAGTAATCAGAGCATTGTTACCCCACCAGGCCCGGCTTCAGGTATTTTTATTTGGGTGGGCCAAGGGTGCATTCGGGTGGGCCACTGCAGGCCCGATTTGTCACTTATATGTCTAGCCAGGCCTGCTTCACAGCCCACCTTTATCTCTTCTTAGTCTAACAAAGCCCAGTAAAATACACTGTTTTCCAAATCTCTTTCTAAATTTTATCACTCTCAAAAAGTTATTTTTTTTCCATGTAATGTCCATTTGATTGGAAGAGGAGGTTTCTGAGGTGGGAGTTTCCGGCAAGTGACACTACTCGGGCTCCCTCTTTGCGAGCCTTCAGGGAGGATCCCTCTTCATTACTACCTCCACCTGACCCGGACTCTGCCCTGCACTCCCTTCCAGGCCTGATTATCCACTTTTTACCACCCTTCTCCAGTGCACCTTATCTCACAGCTGACCTTGGGCCCCAGCCCCATACCAGCCACCATCCGGCTCCACTTTCATTGTTCCCGGAAAAAAACATTAGTAAAATCACCTTCAATCTTGAAACATTGAATATAGCAGTAAATGTAATTAGCATGCACTTTAAAGTATGTTCCACAGTTGCCCTAATGACCCAACTGTTAATTAAATAACCAAAAACAGAAAGGCCATGACAGGGCTGGCTTTAGTGCTGGTGCAAAAGTCTTTTTTGGCGCCCCACCAATGATTTCTTTCTCCGCAGATACCTTTACTACCACCCTCCAATAGTGCACTTCATCTCTCCGTAGCCCCCCACCACCCCATGACCTCCTCCTCGAATTCCCTCACTGCCACCCTTCGCCAGTGCCCCTCATCTCTCCATAGTCCCTCCCCCTATTGTCCTCCTCCACGGATTCCCTCACTGCCACCCTCCGCCAGTGGCCCTGATCTCTATGTAGCCCCTCCCCCTCATGACCTCCTCCACGGATTCCCTTACTGCCAACCTCCACCAGTGCCCCTCATCTCTCCATAGCTCCCCCTCATGACCTCCTCCTCAGACTCCCTCAGTGCTACCTTCCTCCAGTGCCCCTCATCACTCCATTGCCCCTCCACGTCATGACCTCCTCCTCAGACTCCCTCACTGCCACCCACCTCCAGTGCCTCATATCTCTCCAAAGCCCCCCCCCTTTTACCTCCTCCTAGGATTCCCTCACTGCCACCCTGCACTAGTGCCCCTCATCTCTCCGTTGCTCCCGCCCCCCATTGACCTCCTCCTCGGATTCCCTCACTGCCACCCTCCACCAGTGCCCCTTATCTCTCGTAGCCCCTCTCGCATATGCATTTTATTTGTTGTATAGCGTTACTCATATCAGTGTAGGGTGTGTCAGTACTTTACATCACGCACACATCATACAATCAATCATGCAAGTATGTAAATCAGTCTACAGGGAGTGTCACATAAACCAATGAGGATTACAAGGTGTAGGAATCACGTCATCTGTATTGGTGGGCAATATATTTTAAGAGGGTTTGGTCTGGAGAAGCACAAACTCGGGATTTAAAGAGTACTCCAGTGGTTGCGGATTGGCTTTACTGATAAAAATGTATATCTGCCAAAACAAACTCCCTTTAGCAACATTAGAATAATGAAAGACCAGGGAAGTTCTAACTATATCACAACACAAAAAAAGCTACGTTTGTATGCAGCTCTTTGATGACAGTTCAGAGGTCACTGTCCTATTTTAGGATTGTAACTTCTGAACTGCAAGTAACACAAGGATTTCTGTGACAAAGGCAGTAGCCCACTGAGCTACCCACATAAAATACAGTTTATCTACAATTAGAAATTACCAACAGACAAATGACTGCTCTCCGGCAGGATCATAAATCTCCAGTTATCTGAACATTTTTTATTGTTGTACCTCGGTGGCAGATTAATTGCGAGGGCAAGACTTATGTTTGGGTGGGCCAAGCTCATCCTTGGGTGGGCCTGGCCCACCCGGCCCACCCCCTAGAACCGGGCCTGTACCCCACTCTGGGTACACATGTCGTTGACAATGAAGGGCTGAGAGCGCATACGTTGAGATTCAAACGTCTGATTGACAGGTTGCACCCAGAGTTCCACAACAGATGCATTAGTCCACTGAGCTACTGTGCCCGTGTGAGAAAAGTTGGACTGTGGACCTCAGGTGGCAAAGCAGCTTTGCGACATTTGGATTGTGCCACTCCGAAACAGTCACTATAAGGCCAGGGGGCTCTGCTCCACGTGCTGTCAGTTTAGTGACCCCAAGCGCTTGGTGGCGTGCGCGAGAGCATTCTTTTAGCGTGACGGCCCGAATGTCATCTCCTTAGCTGTTCAAAAGAGTTGGGAATTACCGCACACAATCAGTATCCCTGGGAACATTGTCAACACTGCGATTTATTTTATAGCCAGTCTTCGTGCTTGATTATAAAACCCATACATGTACTCTGACCCCGTGAACCTCTGGCAGAGAATGTCAACACGCTTAATGGCTTCTCGGTTAGTGCTAGTCCCTGGCACTGAGAACAGTCTTCGTGTTAAACAAAGAAGGACGTGTTGGACGTTCACTCAGTCCACCTTACTTAATTGTGATTTCTGATTACTACCTGGGAGTTTCGGTAGGAAGATGCTGTGGTCTAGATTCTTTAGATCCTGTTCAAAAGATATTTACTTATTCGCTATCTTATTTACTACATACTTTACCTTTATGCAGGTGCACAGTTTACTCTAGTTCGGATGTACCCATACATGGCATTGCTAGCCCTAACCCATTGTGGATATGAGGACCCTTAAAATGACAACAATGCAATGCATGCAACATAATAAAGACATTGACACACTATATGGATAAAATATGTTGCATGTTTATTGATTACACAGGTTGGGTTAGCTTATGGCGATCCAGGTGTCAAAGGTGAGTTCCTCAAACGGCCGACACCCATCCTGAGAAAGTAGAGCTGTCCTGTTGGTGTTTCCAGCACTAACGCACTTAGGGGCTTATTTGTGAGTCCCTTGCGCTGCCGGTACATCGCTTTTAACATGGGAAAAAGTGACGTACTGGCAGCGCATAGGGCTTGTAAATAGCAGTTCATTCATTTACAGTGGGTTACCACCACACGATTTACATTTGTGTCGTGTTCCTGACAAGTTAGAGCAAGACCCCAGCCAGTTGTACTCCTCCCCTCCTGACGCCTAGGGCAATAAAATAGAAGGGTAAACGACCCTCTCCCCTTATGGTGTCCCCATGTGTTCAGATCACATCCCAGCAGGGGAGCAACACTAGGATGCTGCCCCCTCTATGTCGCCCTGCATGCGACTTGGCCAGTTGCATTCCCTTGGGGGCACTTCCGTTACTGTCCATGTGTATCCCTATCGATTTATCGATGTGTATCCCTATCGAGGACTTGCAGTACCTTAACGACTTATTTATTTTAGCATAGGAAATAAAAGGGTTCACATTTTACTTCCAAGTTGCAGTTCATTCTTGTTGAAAACCACACCCTTCCTATTACACATATCCCTACATATCCTGATTACACTTTTTTAAAGCGTCTGCCCTGTGTGCGCCAGATGTCTTTAGGTGTACATTATCTGCCTAAGTAAGCTGTTACCCAAAACGTTTGTCCTTCTAGATGTTTTCCTGGCAGGCGTTGCCTTTTTTTTTTTAACTGACCCATCCTCTCTCATCTATGAACTCCCACGTTTGCACTCCTTTGTGGAAATTAGCAGCGGCCGCTCTATCGCTAAGGCGGTGGAGTGTCGCCCAACTGCATTTTGAGCAGTGGAAAAAGGAAAAATAAAATAACACCACCATGTTATTACCATTTTATTTTTCTGATTTATGGGGCAGAGCGCAGCTTGGCTGTGTCACAGCCTGCAAGGGGAGGAGTGGGGGGCACTTAAGGACGCCTGACTGTTTGGCCAGCCAAACAGTCATGCGCACTTTGCATGTTCCCCACCAGGTGGTAATGCATAGCCTGGTGGGGAACATGCACAGGCTCCCACTGCCTGTCTGAGCCCCGAACCACGGCGCTCAGACCAATCACAAGGCTGCATTGCAGCCTTGTGATTGGCTAGGGGCAGTGCTTTAAATGGAAAAAGAGAAGTGCCGGTACTCACTAATTGGACTGGGTAGGCCATTAGGGCGTGTCTGGGGGCGTGGTTATGAGACAGGAATTTAACAATAGTCACATATGTAAGCTTTAATGGAAATGTTCTTATTGTCATGTAAAGCACTTGAACGCCCATGGCCCAAATTCGAGCAATATCAAACTGCCTCTTCACATAGCAGACATGGCAAGCATCAACTTCTATGTCATAGGTGCACGGCCTAATTTTTGACAGTTTGAGATTGCGCGAATTTGGGCCATGGGCATTTAGGCGCTTTACATGACTGGCAGAGCATTTGCATTAAAGCTTAATTTTTTAAGCACCACTGGTTAAGGGAGTTGTCCAGAATCACAGGATGATGAGCCAACGTTGGGATTCGAACCTGGTCCTTCAGTTCCACTGTCGGCTGCTCTGACCACTTCCTCATTCTCGTTGCGATGCCAATTCGACCCTAACACTGCAGGAGCACCCCAGCCCAGTAATACACTAGCTGTTGCTTGCTAGAGCGGCACATAAACACGCTCCATCTGAAAGGGTTATTTTCAGTAGTTTTTGCATTGCACATACCCTTACTTCAGGGCATGAGCCCTGCTGCTTCTCGGAGTACCGGTACTCTCCTTGCCTGAAAATAACTTCCAGTACTCAGGGGGAGAAAAGCCCTGGCTAGGGGAGCCTGTTTGTGCTTCTTGCTTCAAGCACAAGCAGAAGAGGACAACACAAGGCGGTGGTCGGGTAGCAAGGTAAGTCATTTTTTAATTTATTTTTCTATATTCTGCCGTGCTACTCAGTGGCATCCGCTACTGGAAATAAGGTGTGTCTAATACGCATTACACTGTGTACACACAGAGAATATACATATGTAAAGCATTTCAATACCTTGTCATGGGTAGTAAATGCTGTGCAAAAACAATTACTTTACAGTACATGTGCAGTTAACCTGGTGAATCGTAAATACTTCATGAACTATTAAGTTATACATGCTTGCAGGGAGGTAAGTAAGCTGGGCATGCCCCTAGAATTAGAGCTGTGAATTCGCCCTTTCATACATAATTAACATTGTTGGGGAATAGTTCCCTTTTGTACTCTCACACGCTAACAGCTGCCTATGTACCCTCCTGTTTTTTTTTTTGTTTTTTTTCAAATATTTTATTTTTATTTGAAGGAGAGAACAAATTGATAATATATTGCAATTCAACAGAACATTAGCAAATAAATAGTTATTTAAAAACAAAGGAATTACAGATCAAAAACAGATGACATTGCAGCAATTAACCCTTTCGATGCGCATGACGGAGCGGTTCCGTCATGCGCGTCGGTTGCGCTGTGCGCATGACGGAACCGCTCCGTCATGGCCCCGCCCGCGCACAGAACCTTCAGCACAGCGCGGAAATCCACGCCGCGCTGAAGGGGTTAATGAGCTGGGGAAGAAAGAAGATACACATATCTCATTGTAACAAGGGAATTTCAAAATAGAGATGACTAATATGATATGTTATTCTAGTGAACAGATAATAATAAAAAAGAAATCCCAGGTATACAAAATAAATATGAATATTATTATAAAAACATATGAAGATAATACACCTGTCGAATTGCTGGTAAAAAAGAACAGAGAATGAAAGGGGAAACAGAGAGAAGAAAAAAGAAAAGGGAAAAAGTTAAGGAGAGAAGAGAAAGAAGAAAGAGAAAGAAAGAAGAAGAAAGAGAGAGGTAGGGACATCTGCTTCAATTGTAAAAAAATAGTCTAAAGAGTAGAGTCAAACGGATACTGAGCTATTAATCCCTGAGAGGACAAACTAATATAGGTATCCAGTGAACGCCATACATTACTAGAAATAGCAGGAGAATAATGCTTCTCTTCAACAAAAGTGTGAGCGCCAAGAAGATAAGATACCCAGGCCCACCAAGTATGATAGGATAGGAGATGAAAAGATTTCCATTCTGTTAAGATAGCTTTAACAGCAATGGATATAAGTAAATCCATTAGCTGCATATCCGTATTGTCAAGGGGTAAAGGAAAAGTTGAAGCCCAAGGACCCAATAAGATCAAAGGCAAAGAAAGCTCCAACGATATATTAGGGATGAGTGATTAATGTTTCTGTATTAAATCCCAATAAGATTGTAATAGAGTGCATTCAAAAACATATGTTGATGAGTACCTGGTTGCAAATTACAATTCCAACAAAGATCACTAACCCTTAGTTTCAATTTATGTAAACGAGCAGGGGTCCAATGAAGGCGATGTAAAGTAAAAAATGTAGATTGAATAGGAGAAGGGGCAATTTTATTATGTAGGGATAACTTCCCAATGATTTGCCAGGTCTCTTGTGAAATATGTTTAAAAACGTCAGGTTCAAAATGGTGAGACCATTTATCATAAGTAATTGTGGACCGTGAGGGAAGTGGAGCAGAGAGAAATTTATATATTCGTGAAGCAGTATGGCCAGATTGATACCACATAGAAAGAAGTGAAATAGTAGCAGAATCTATGGAAAAGGATACTTTAGAAAGAGCAACCTTCAACTTCAAAAATGAATAAAAAATCCATATTAGTGAGGTTATATTTCGTGGCCAGAAAAGAGAAAGGGAGCGGGTCATTACTGGAGTCATAAAGATCCTTGATCAAACTAATACCACAGGCAGCCCGTGAGGAAACTGTAATAGGATCAATATTAGTAGAAATTTTAGGATTGTACCATAAAGAAGACCACCTCGATTTATGGCTAGGTGTAGATATTTTTCGTCCATATATTTTAATGCATTAATTGTGCCAAAAATAATAAGCTTGGGAGTGACCAAGAGCAAGTTTAGACGCAGTTATGAAAGAAGGAGTAGAAAGAGGCGAACACAACACTCCACGGGGGTGTATGTTGGGAAATTGGCAGGAACCAAAGAATACCTTGCGAGGCCAAGAAAGCAATTTGATATAAATTCCAATCTGGCAAATTGCAGCCTACCACAACAGAGGGCTCCCTAAGGTGTTTATAAGCGATTCTAGCACGTTTACCACTCCACATAAATTTGTAAGTGATTAAATCAATCTCATGAAAGAAGGAAGAAGAAAGCTTCACAGGTAACCTAGAAGATAAGAAATGTATAATCGGGGTTTTCATCATCTTAAGAGTTTGAATCCTCCCCCACCAGTAGATGTATTTAGGGGACCAGGAAGACAAAAGGTCTTTAATTTAATTTTTAGCTATTATATGAGATTCATTGTAAGAGATAGTATCTGGAAGGTCTTTACGGAACCAAATACCTAAATATTTGATACGAGTCGATTGCCATTTAAATCTGAGTCACCCATATGAGAAGGGAAACAGAACGAATTAAGGGGAAACATTTCCGTTTTCTCTTTGTTCAGAGAATAACCAGAAACAAGCGGAAATTCACTTATGGTATTACAAATAACAGGAAGCGCCGCAGAAATATCCTCTGAAAAAATAAGGACGTAATCCGTTTTAAGCGTATGTGAACCAAATTGAAATCCTTTGATACCTTGATTCAGATTAAGTAAACGAAGAAGTGGGTCAATTGATAGTAAAAAAAAGAAGAGGTGATAAAGGGCACCCTTGCCTAGTGCCCTGACGAAGATTAAAATGGGAAGATGTAGCACCATTAACACGAATATTGGCTTTTGGCTGTGCATAAAGAGAAATTACCATATTAATAAGAGTCCCCGAGGTTACGGGATTGTAAAACTGCTTGTAAAAAAGGCCATGAAACTTTGTCGAAAGCCTATTCGGCGTCAAGGGCAATCGCCGCCGATGGCAATGACGAAAGTTTGTCTTTCTCTAAAATATGACAAAAAGTTCGGATATTATCTCTGGCAAGTCTCCCTTTAATGATACCAGTTTGAGAAACGTGAATAAGACTAGAGATATGACCCTCTAAACGTTTAGCCAGAATTTTGGCAAAATCTTAGCTTCCATAGTCAATAAAGAAATTGGACGGAAATGTTTAGGGTCAGAATGATCCTTGCCATCTTTCGGGATTACAACAATAGTAGCCTCCATTAAAAAATACTATTGGGCGGAACAATTGGCCGCTATCAACCAATGCCAATATGGGAGTGGGGACGACCCGGCGTTCGCTATGGACAGGTGGTTACTTCCAGGTGGTGATTTCACTAGAGCGCTCTACTCCAAGCCTACTAGGTTTACGCTTACAGGGCCCACGAAGCACGCAGTGCAACTGTGGCACATAGTCACCAAAGCATTAGGGTGGGCCAACAAGCTCACCATGGCCACCCCTCTCTGGGACGCGGAACAACTGGGTACGTTGGGACGCACGAAAGGCTTTGACAAATGGGATCTAATCGGTATCTCGCGCATCAGAGACCTCTGGGAAAGAGCGGGAGTGATTCCCTTCCCTACACTAAAACAGACGTACGACTTGGCTGACTCGGAACAATTCCGATATGCTCAAATTAAGCACTCACTACAGGCTAATATCCCTCTTGGTGCGGCATTGCCTGAAGCCTCCCCACTCGAGGATCGGCTGCTTGATGGGCACCTACCTGACAAGGCTATCTCGCTCACATACAAGAAGCTCATTAACAACACCCCTGACCCCCTCACCGCGTTGCGAGAGAAATGGACGCGGGACGGCCCCGAAATGGACGACGAGGACTGCCAGGTGGCAGTCTCATCGCCGAAGGAGGTGGCCATATCTGTCAAACTCCACCTAATCCAACTGAAAATCCTACACAGGGCGTACCTTTCCGAGACACACTTACTCGAGATGGGCAGAAGTGCTGACGGGTACTGTAGGAGACGGTGTGGGGTGGAAGGCGGATTTCTGCATATACTATGGGAATGTCCACTCATTCAATGTTACTGGGGTAAAGTCTTGACCTGCATGAGTGAGATCTGGGGGGTCCCGCTGGGGCTCGAAGCCAGGCGCTGCCTTTTGAACGTTTGGGAGCCCACAGATCTGGATGTGCGGGGGAGGCTGTGGGTCACTTTAGGGCAGATGATTGCAAAACGTAACATAGCACAGGCATGGGGGGCCGCCGCGCCGCCAACACTCAGGAAGTGGAAGGAAGACATGGACTGGTGCATGCTGAAAGAGAAAACGGTCTATGTGGCGCGGGGGTGCCCCAAAAAATGGATTGAAATATGGACTAAATGGAATGTATACCGGGGAGGACTGTGTGAGCCCCCGGATGTCCCTACACCCGAAGACCACTGTATGTTGTAATTACCATTGCATGGAAGTTGGTGAACCCGGGAATAGCCGGGAAAGTTGTGTTGACCTCTAAAGCCCTGAGCCCTGTGTACAACGACCTCATCTGAAGCAAAATTCTGTAACCATGACAAAGTTGTTTTTTCAATAAACAGAAATATAAAAAAAAAAACAATATTAGCCTCAGCCGCAGAGCCAGAAACCTTACCTGAAAGAATAAAGTTATCAAAAACTTTCTTGAGATATTGAATGATAGAGGAAGTACAATATAATTTTTCATACAAATCATGGAAGTCTCCAAGAATTTCATGAGTATGACATTTTTTGAGCCCTTGTTATCAGTAATAGAAGAAATCTGAGTAGTTTTAATATTATTATTCTGAAATGTTATGTGGCAGCTAACAACTTACCAGCTCTATTTTGTAATAACAAATGGCGAGGTTTTTGAGTGTGTATACCTAGATAAGCTTGTTTAGTAACTATCAAATTGAAAGAATACTTTGGATTCTTGATATCCTGTAAAGGAGACTTATCATTAGAGCGTCTATATAAAATCTCTTAACTTTTTATCTCATCTCCCAATGACTGTAACAATTTCCTGATATCACTGTTCCTTCTGGACATTTGTTTGATAATATGACCCCGAATAGTACATTTAAATGCATCCCGCAGAACTATTGGGAAATAACAGAAAGTTCATTTTTTTGGAAGAAATTATGAATTTCTTCGCTAAGCTCCTTGACTTCATCTTTGTCATCTAAAATCTCCATATTCAGGCGCCAAGTGCGAGGGCCTCGCGTATCTGTAAGATTAAGTATAGTCAAAGAGACCGTAGCGATCAGAAACGACTATTGGATGGATCATAACATTTATGGTATGTTTTAAAAGAGCCACATCAACTAGAAGATAATCAATATGAGAAAAGCTAGAATGCGTAGAGGAGAAAAAGGTGAAATCGCTACCCGTAGGATTATGCAATCTCCATGCATCAATCAGATGATGAGAAGAACACATATTGAGCAGTTGCTTATGCTCCCTAGGGGGATGAAACTGAAAAGCAGATTGTCTGTCTAAAATATGATCTACGGGCAAATTAAAATCACCACCAGCAATTGTTCTGGCATGCTGTGGGATATCAGAAAGTTTTTTATCTATAGAACGCCACAAAAGAGGATCATCGATGTTGGGGGCATACAAACTCATGACATATAAATCATCTGAACCATTGGACAAGCGCGTAAGTAACCATCTGCCATTTGCATCATGGTCTGCAGTAACAATAGACAAACCAGAGTGTTTAGAAATCAAGTTGACGATTCCATTCTTTTTACCAGAAGCTTCAGAGCAAGAGACATCAAGCACCCATTCCTTCCGTAAAAGCAAAGCTAATTTAAAAGCTATCTTGGTCTCCTGAAGTAGAACAACATCGCCAGACAAGCTTTTACAATAGTCTAGGATCTTGGCCCGCTTGACAGAGTGATTCAACCCATGGACATTAAGTGCCAAAATATTTAGACCTGCCATAGGAAATCATAAGACAATACAAATGGAAGTATCCAGTAATGAGAAAAGAAAGAGATAAACAAAATAATCTAAGGAATAGGTGAAGAAGGAAAGCAAACAAAACACAAGAAAAAATAAAGCAGATGTCCCCAGAGGAAGAGAGAAGGCTAGAAAGAAGGAAAGAAAGACCAAAAGTACTCCAAAGAAAAAAGGAGCATAAAAAAAGAAAAACACCACTAGGGGATGTCTGTAATAGACCATTTGCATGGGGGAAATAATTTGGAGGAGCAACCACAGAGGTCAATAACCACAATGCTCAATAATAAAGTGTTCATTAAGCGACAAAACAAAAGTAAAAATGTAAATGTTAGAAGCAATTAATAATCCATCAATAGGAATAAATAATATATGTTCCAGAAAATAGAACATAGTTGATCAATGAGCAACATATTATCTATGCTAAATAAAAAGGTGAGACAACAGTATCAGATAAATATCAAAAGAGGGCATTATAAATAATATGATCAGAAATAGAAATAACAATCTAAATTAGAATAAATATATGTTATAATAAATAGGAATTTGAGACAATATAAATAACAATATAGAACAGGATAAATTGCATATTGTAATAAGTGAAACACTACAGATTTGGTTGCATCAGGTATAAATACTATGTGATATAGAAAATCAAAACACAAATGCTACATAAGATGTAATTCAAGAGATAAATACAAATAGAATGAATGGAGAAAGGCAAAAAAGTCAATACAAGAAATAAATGAAGAAATGTAATAAATTAGGAAAGAGCATATATAAAAGAAGAGCGAGCAAAGAAAGAAATAGAAAGTGGAAATTAGAAAGTGAGAGAGACTTACTGAATCATAAGAATCTTAAAGAATATAAAATCCCCCCCAAAAAATATAACATATGGTATAAGTAGCCAATAAGTTATTATATTCTAAATAGAAAGGCGAACAATATAGTCTGGTAAAAAACCAAGTAAGGAATGATAATTGCCAATATTAGGTATTGTAAGTAACAGCCTAAGGTATAGTAAATACTAATAAATAGTGCACGAAATGGCAAGCGGAGGTAATATAAATAGCAATGAGAAGCCTTATAAATCCGAAAACAAGAGCGAGACAGACATACCAGAATGGAAAACCTCAAGAGATCAGTACTAGAATATATAGACAATAATATAGAATGTAATTCATGAAGTGAAGACATAAAAATTGAAAGCAACAGAGACAGGAAATAAAGACAATGCATAAAGAAGTATACATACAAAATGTATATATGTATAAGAAGGACCCGAGTGAAGCAAAATAGAAATAAATAGTAAGCACACATAAAAAAAAAATCACCAGCAAAAGATTATAGGAAGAAAGGAGGAACTAGAGAAGTAAAAAGTGAGATATGCAGTGAAAGAGCATGAGTATGAAAAACAAGCCAAGAAAGAAAAAGAATATTGAAAGTGAGAAAAGAGAGACCAGAATCGAGGATGGAAAAAGTCAGAGACATAAGAGGAGAAAAGGAAGAAAAAGAGAGACACATGTACAACTGATAAATAACAGGATAGCACCAAAGTAGAACCAACATATGGAATGGAAATTCTGAAGAGTCCATCATAAGAATATGATAGACCGTAAAACCTGTAAAGGAAAAAGTTAGTGAAATAAGAATAATCACCATAAAGCTAATAACCTTGACATTATATAGTTAGCATACAACAAGTAACCAGAGGAACAATATTAACCACATACTAGTGGTAAGGTATAGAGAGCAAGGAACCAACATATCAGGCAGAGAAAGACGTTAAGGATGAGAGGTGCCAGGAAGAGACTTTGAGTCCATCTGTGATTCATAATGATTATCCAGAAAAGTAGAAAGTTCCGAGGGTTCATAAAAAATCTGTGAGCGCCCTCTGAAAGTTATTCTAAATCGTGAAGGACCTGCAAAGGAAAAGGGAATATGCATATCTATGAGCCTTTTACGTAGATTTAAGAATCCTTTACGACGAGCGACGGTGTCTCTGCCAAAGTCCTGTGAAATTGATATTCTGTGTCCTCCCCATTGTAGGGTTTTAATTTTCCTAATTTGGGTCAGGAGTTGCTCAGTGTGTTGATGGCGCAGAGATTTAAAAATCACCGGTCTTGGAGAAGATAGAAACTTAGGCTTAAAAGTGGGAACTCTATGAGCACGTTCTATTTCGAAGTCCTTGTGAAAGGAAATATTCAGAACAATAAGGATCCAGGTAAGTAGAAAACCCAGCACAGAAGAAGCCGATTTTTCACAGTCCTCCGGTTGACCAAAAATACGAGGTTACTTTTACGATTTCTGTCTGCTTGCTCGGTTAGGTCTCGCCTCAAAGAAGCCAAAGAGCGCTCTAAACCATAAACATGTTTAGCTTGTTTGTTGGCAAAATCCTCAACAGTACTTATTCGAGTTTCTGCATTGGAGACACGTAATGAGAGGTTTTTGAGATCATTACGAATTGTCGCTGCCTTAATTTGAAGTAAATCTGTGTTTGTTTTAGTACTCTGTGCTATGTCATGAACTGAATTGAGTTTAAGTAGGATCGTGTCTAGAGTTGAAGCGGAGTCCAGACTACTCTTAGGGGGAGATTCCAGGGTGGGAGACCTTTGTTTGGACCTTTTCAGATGACTTTTGGTCTGTCCTTGGAGGGGATACCCATGCCCTCAGAAATTGGAAACAAGTATAATGGGTACAACAACTGACTGAAAAAAGCGTGGTTGTAGCATAATGAGCACAGAGAACAATAAAAAGATATAGTGGGAACCTGAGTAGTAATGCCTGAGAGATGAAACCACCTTCAGGCGTACTGCAGGCGTCACACAGAGAGAAGGATTTTTCAAACAAGTAGAAACTCGCTGGGAAAGTACGTCACCAGATGACACTTTAAAAAATATCAGATACCATCCAGCTGCAGGAAATGAAGTAAATTTTGTACAACTGGTAATAAGCAGAATAAACGCCAAAGACTTGAAGTGGCAGACAAAAGATGGCAGAAGAGAGAATTTAGTCCTACCGAGGCACATTTAACTGTGTAATGAGGCTGTCAAGTAGCCTTCAAAAGATCCAATAAATCCTGTCAGCAGCTGCCATCTTGTAACAAGGCTATCGGAGCAAAAATATTAATAATATCTCCTCAAAATTTCAGCGCATAACATGAAGAGGTAGGAAAAAATAGCAACTCCATACCTCCATCAGTAAAGAGAGTGCACACAAAGACCATTCAGGAGCCCAAGTAATTAATGTACATAGACCGTGTATCGGCAAAATGCCATAACGGGTGCCATTTTAGTGCTCCGGTATGAGGGGAAAAAGCGTCATGGAGAAACTTGCAGAAGGAGCAGAACTGAACGCTTGCAAATCGTCCCCAAGGCTCTCCAGCTGTTCCGCCGCCAATTTCTGCTATACGGTGAACAAAAATCACCCGAATAGCATGTTTGAAGAAGCGTCCGCACTGGAAGTCCGACGGAGCTTAGAAACGCGCGGCAATCTTGGTTGCGCGCTAAACCACTCCCCAAGTACCCTCCTGTTTTATAGACTTGTAACATAAGAAGGACTTGACTGTAAAAGATTTGTTGATTGATTGCAAGGTTGATTGACGAATAACCCTCACATATGAGGACATAGTGACATTTGGGTCTCAGTCCCACAGAGATGTCACTGTCTACGAGGAAGACTCACAAACAGTGCTTAATTTGTGTAAAAAAAAATGCATAATAATTATTGAAGTATCCGAATTACTTTCTTAGGAGCCTGCTGCCGAATGTTCTGGTTGCTAAATAGCAAGGTTGCCTACCCACATGCCTCTTTTGTTCAACACCTACATATTGTGACTCTTTATTATACTTTTAATATTTTTTTGTTTGTTTTTGGTCTGTCTTAAAAGTGCAGCTGCGTGCCAGAGGACCTGTCACTACAACATAAATACATTTACATTCAGTGTGCTTCAGAGGAATATGCAGCCTTTTAACCTGGTCTTCATGGGTTCATGCCGCAGCATTCTGAAAGCACATGTGGAGGTTTTGGAAAGGACGCACAGTAACCCCTGACAAAAGTACAGCCCTGCATGACTCAACCGTGAGAAATAGATTACTTCTGCTTTGACTTTTAAAGCAGGCAGATTAGAGTTACTTTGCAATTTTCTATTATTTGCTTATGACTTGCTCCACCTGAAGGCTTTTTGTTCCACTTCTTATCATAACCTCAGGCAGCATTGAAAGCAGTGACTTTTTCTTGTACTATTTTGCATTATCTTTTTCTTCGTTTAAAAAAGAAATCAGATATTAAGATGAAAAGGAGTAGTTTGGTTTCTCCTCATAGAAAGAAAGTGTTCTAATATGTTTAACACAGACTTTCACTAGCACGTCATCAACGCTGCTAAAGGAATGGAAACATGTTGTTTTCTCTATTTTTATTGGTCAGTTAGGTGGGTGGAATGATAAAAAAAAAATCACATGGCAGAAACCTTTTCTGATATTTAAAACATGTTTATTTTTCAATTGTATGTGTAATCGTATGTACTAATGCCCAAAATTACAAAAGGTGAATCATTTTAGGGTAATTGTACTGCCACAATCAATAAACCTATGACTGCTCCTTCGGGCTCCTTCTCCATCAGCGTATGTGACAGCCGGTCAGAATATATCTCTACTGCCATGTCTCAGAATTGTGCTGTCAACGGCATATAAAACAACACTCTTGGATTATAATATTATAACGATCATACTACTATAAATGAGAGCCTGCAGTCCCTGTGTAAAAAACAGTGTTTTACTTTCTTATTACATTCGAATTCTGACGTCTCTAGACTGTATTAAAAAATGAGGTAGCTGCTCAACTCTAAGAAGTTACTACAGTTAAGTCGTGAGGTCATAATGCCTGCTGCGAGAGATGAGAGTATTATTAAAGCTAAGCTTTAAACAACGAAATAAGAAAAGGCTTTTCAGTGATTTTAATCTGTTTTTTTCTAAAATGAACCGTTATCAGAAGAATGGAGCTATTCATAGCAATATGTTTTTTTTTTTTACATTACATTATTTTATAATAAAAAAAGGACTTGCCTTAAAAGATGCTAACTAAAGTAACTCACAATGAAATAAAGTCCTGTGTATTTTCCATCAAATGGCCTATGTGTATGTAATTTGTTGAGCTGTATTTCTTATTTGTAATTATCCATCTTTTATGTGTGGTAGGCCTTTGGTATACTTGCATCCTTAATGTTTTGATGGTGGCTTCTGATCACGTTCTCCTGTACAAAAGAAATTACCAGACCTGAACCAGTGTAGATCTCTCTGTTCCCACCCCATTATCTCTTTCAGTTAGTTTGGTATCCTCACCTGTGCTGCTGACTAGAAAGGGGTGATCAGAGTTCAGGAATTTGGAAGGATTACCTTAGAACTTGTCAAGTTGTCACATTCAAATGAACTAACTGAAAGAAAGTTTATCAATATCATGATGTAGAGTAGGGAGATTAGAATATTGAAAGTTTTTATCAGAGGTGTTTCTATGGTCACATGGGTTATACTCACACCACCAGAGCTATTAAGAGAGTGATGATCCATGTCTTGATGAGGAGTATTTGATCAGTTATAATTTTCTCTTTCTTAATAGTTATGTTGTTAGGTGCGAAAACTCTTTAAAATATTATTGCAGAGAAGTAGGAGTAATGATGAGGCACAAATAAGGGGTTAACCTAACTCTAAGATGAGTGTTGTTAAATGATCTAAATGTGTTAATCTTTCACAAAAAATTAAATATGATGACAAATGTAATAAATATGGAACTCATTAACTACAAGTGAGATTGTTGGTAATATTAAAGATATGAGTGAGCTTCTAAGGAATAGAGGCTGCTCCTTAACCAAAGAGTGTAAGTGCACATAAGAAGAAGGGGTGGAGGCAGAGGACAAACTTTCAGAGAAGTCAATGCAAAGGGCAAAGTCAGGTTCAAGGATTCAGTCTGAATAAACTCACCAAAGAGTGTCAATATTGGAGTCCCATCGCATAACTCTTAATCCACATTCAATCGACAGCTGTGAATGGCACCTAGATGCTGTGAAATCTCCTGCCTGGAAAACAGGAAGGAAAACATGGTGGAAACAGTTGTGCAAAGAAATCTCCCTATGGGGAAAGAATTTTATAACCACCCACCATGTGACTAGTAACATAAATATATAGAAGAGCTTTTACTACTTCTATCCTCATTTACTTCAACCTTTTCTCAGACATGTCAGATTGATATAATGACCTCCACATTCGTATGTATTTGAAGAACTGCTAATTAGTCAAAATTTGTTAACATTCTTGGGAAATCTGAGTTTGTAGCTAGATCAGACAACTTCATTTAAATTCTAATCTTTCCTTCTTTAATCTAAAACAACATGTCTTAACACATCTATTTTTTCACACCTACATAATTAAGGTATATGATGGAAAACGTGGATAAATTGTACTTGACAATGTAATCCAACACTATACTGACCAAATGTAAGCCCTTGAAATAGCTCAGGCATATCTTGCCTTAGTGAAACATGCATTGGGTGATTTATACTTGAACTGGTTATCTTGAATAGCACTGATTTTGGTTATCTATCACCCACAAAAGTACAAAACAAAAGTTTACCCTGTAAAATGTTGAAATCACCTTGAAATATTTATTGGAATTTTTATGAAGAGTCCTACCTACTCATAGACCAACTGTGTCCTATGAGCTCTCTTGTTCAGATAAAGTTTGTTGGTTATGTCTGGTGAAAGTTGACTTTGAGCTAGTCTGTTTTTTTAGCAAAAACTTCAGCAGTGTGATTTGTGCCATAGTTTCATCTGATGAGGGCTCCATGGATATGCGGATTGGGTTGCTATTGTGAAGATGAAAATCAAAGTTCAAACAGCTTTAGGCAGCAAAATATGTCTCTCCATTGCCAATGCTTGATGTGATGTCATCAAATGTTTTAGACAGCGTTTCACTGTCCCTTCTATTTTTGGGGCTTTTACAGAGCTTCTCGCCCTGGAATGCTCCACCTAATAACAAGTTCATTTAGTTCCTAGAGAGCCGACCACTTGTCTACCGACTGCCCAGTCTACCGACTGCCCTGTTTAGCAGATGCTTTGTCCTCCATTCCATGGCAGAGGACCGGCTACCAAATGTAGAGATTCCCCATCAAAGAAGTGGTAATCTCTGTGCTTTCGGTGGAGCCATCGGTACCCTTGCTCCACTCCAGGCACTGACATTTGCAGAGAGGGAGCCACGTTTGTTGTGGCTGCTCAGCAAAGACTATTTACTTCAAGCACCAAACTCACAAAAGCACAATGGCACTAACACAGAGTTTTCTCCCTGTTTGCTGGAGTCAGTGTTTGACTTCCCTGTGGCAGTCCTGGATAGGTAAATGTAATGATGGTCTCTCCTCCGTAAATTGAGTAGGGTGATCAATAATATACCCAGATGGCCAATTGGGGTACATGCCACCCAGTCAGAGGTTTTTTCCAGAGGAGCCAGCTAAAGCTCCCCTGTTGTATACCTGGAACTTTCCCTACAAAAGAGGTGTACGGACTACAAGTTTGGTTGAACAGGTCCCACTCCTCCAAACCTTAATGACGCCCTAAATCTTCCTTCATCGGAGCATTTTCAAAATCATCGACATTCGCAAAACCCTTTATACAGCTGCTGTGGCCTGCATTAGTCTGAGACCATTAGATATGACTGGAGGATCGCCCTGTCCTGGATGAATTTGGATCCTTGTTCCAAACGGAGAACAAGCTGTACCCTAAGAGTCAGCGTTCTGTTCTGATAGAGAAGGTCACTCCTGGAAGCCTGGTCACTAATGCTTCCTCCAACATCGAGGAGGAATGGCTGCGTCTCTTTGCATCTGAATGAAAGGCATCTGCATTATTGCAAAGAGATCAAGAAATTTTGTCTGAGTACTGAGGAATATTTTGAGAAATCACTTGTGATTAGGATTTCCATCTTTCCCAGGAAAAATACCGGGCATTTCCTCATGTTCTAAGATCCTGTGAGGGCAAAGATGTGATTCTTAAATAGAAATTTATGTAAAATTCTGTTTATTTCTAACGTGGCTTTTCTGTCTCCGTTCACTTTAATTATCACTCAGAGTCTGTTTAGGCAGCTCTAGTACGCATTTTAAAGCGTTTTCTTTTTGCACTTGCTGTTTTAAATATGCACTTAAAAGGGGAAAAATACTGGCTTTAGGTCATTCCCCTAATTGTTTTACTGGCTTGAAGAGTAAATACTGGCCATGTGAGTAAGAAATCAGCCATGCCCAACCCTACTTGAAATGCTGTTTCAGACTGAAGTGTCAATACTATTTGTTATGTCTCTAATTCTTAACCTATGAATAAAATAATATAGATCATACAGATGTTTTGGAATTTCAATAAGGTTGTTGTGTTAAACAAAGAATAAAGTTTGTAATATAAAAGCTGGATATGTGATGACCTTAACACATAATCAATGAATTACATCTTTTATGAACTATATATCTTAAAGTGAACAGTGAATAAAAACAAATACTGTTTTGGCATAGGGTGCATTTTCTCATAGATATCAGTGGATGAAACCAAATTTCATAAAGGCACACACCACTTTTTCATGAGTCTACCCTTCAATCTTCCAGGCTTAATTCGATAACTTAGGGTCTAATGCAGTCCTGTAGCTGCGCATGCCTTCAGCGTGCCCTTTAAATATTGCATTGGATGCTTCCTGTGAAGTCATGTGGCTTCTCCATCATTAGGACAAAGTGCATTTGGATTTCTACCAGAAATGTGTGTATACATCATTAATAAATAACTTTCTTTATTGATGCTTTGTCATACCTATCAGTGTAAGAAAGTTGAAATGATAAGTGTTTTCTGAACTTGAAGAGGCGTGCTGCATAGCATTGAAAATATAAACTTTTAAAACACACAGGGTGAGCGCCAACCAAGCTACCAAAAAACACCTCTTATTTCATATTAACATTACAGAATGGAGTATTCCGGCTCTTTTTTTTGTTTTCTTAAAAAACTGTCACAAACTTAACACAGACAAGACAGCAGTCCTAAAGTTTGGGAACAACACCTCTCCATGGCACGACACGTGGTAGTCTGCTGAACTCGGCCCACCCCGCAACCCGACAAACCATGCCCTCAACCTTGACATCATCTTGGACAACAATCTTTCCATGAAGAAACAGGTAATCAGTCTCATCTGCCTGCTTCCACACCCTACGCATGCTCCACAATATCTTCAGATGGCTCCCAGTCAACACCAGAAGGACCGTCATGCAGGTCCTCGTAACCAAGTGAAAATGTGCAATTGTTTGGATAAAAAAGATTCATTAAGATGCTGAAACTAAAATCCCTTTTGCCCCTTCTGCAATCTAAAGGTTGTCACTCCTTTCAGTTCCCCGGTGCCCTCGTGATTACAATAGTAGTTAGGTGCTCATTGTGCCTGACAGCATGCGCCCCACATTTAAGACAGAATGTCATTAAATGCACCTGAAGCCTGCATTACAGAAGCCAGTGGAGAGCTGCCTGAGCTTCAGTTCCATGCGGTCAGCCAAGCAAGGACAAGTCTCTTCAAATGTCATGTTTTTACCATCACCCCCATACTTTTTAGACCACCTTTAAGTCCCTGTCTCACTTTCTCTTACTTACCTCTCACCTCACGAGTTCCTTCCGACGATTGGCTGACTGTGAGTAAATGACTCCTTTTAGTTGGCGGTATGGGCGAAATAAGTGTTTTGACGGAAATCACAGGATATTGAGCTGACGCCAAGACTAGAACTCAGTTCGTCTCTCATGCCTTGGGACTGAGCTGATTTTCATCTATACTACCCACTAGTCAGCAATTTCTGTGTAGAGGCTTGTCCATTGATTATGGAATGGGTGTGAAACTGTGGCAGATGTGAAGCTATGTACATTTTCTTAACTTGTGTGTTTTTTGTTGGTTTTGCGCATCTTGTTCTTCGTGTGAACTTACTATTAAGTTGTTTTGGCTAAAATCTAATTCATAGACGTTTTCACTGAAGTTCGGTTGTGACTTAGGTTGGGGAGACCTAAATATTTGCAGTGTACACATTTACATAATGATTTAACTTGGTTTGCATTTCATGCTGTAGTCTCACGGGTGGCCAGTTGCAGGTTAACTAAATCTATTGATCAGAAGAATGAGATGCTCAGCCATCCAATACTTCTGGGAGTCAAACCTATAACACATTCATTTGGTGCATTATCCTCCAGCAATGTCTTGCAAGTTTAATGCACTATTTAGTACTCGCCATACCTCGTTTCGCAACAAACGTTCCGAAAAAAATAGGGTAGTTGCAGTTTTCTACATTCGCCCACCTTCTCCGTTTTGCAGTCTTGATTCAATAGCCACCAGTTTGGCTGTGCTTGGATACATATTTTTCACACAGGCCTTAAGTCATGCACTTTCATATATTTTTTTCCACAGTAGGTTAAGCGCAGACAGAGAGCACTCTTCTGCTGTCTAGAATATGTTCAAACAAGATTGCCAAAAGATTCCACAGTGTCTATCTTTTTTTGAAAACTTTATTATTCTAACCAGTGTTGCCTTTTAAAGCTTACTGCAGGGCAAAGGGTGCATACATCGTAGGGCCACTGTGCTCAAGTAAAGCCTATTGAACTAGGGCACATGTGATACTATTCCACAACTAACAATTCCAATACAACCCACATAATTCCACTTCACACCACATACTCGCATTCCACTCCATAACACATGGGTAAAAGACATTCCTATTTACAACTTTATTAGCTTTAACTCTTGTTTTATCTTTAGCTCTGTAATCCTCTGCAAACTATTCTGGGGCTTCTTACACAAGGCAAATACAAGCACATTTATGTGGCATCGTGCAAACTTTATTTAAAAAAAAAAAATCTTTCTTAAGTACTTTATCAGCCATCTTGGAAATATAAATAAAAGTTTTCAAATAATATGCTAAAATAGCACCCACTACATAACAATATAGGTGCACACAAAGGCACACATAAGCCATATATACATTTGATTTCTTAAAAAAGATCTAGACCTTAAATTGCTGTCTGTGGAGCCAGTACACTTGGGTTTTAATCCCGACTCTCTCACTTGACTACATTGTATAATCTTCAAAAACAAAATGGACAAGTTATTGGGAAGGTAACTTTAGAGCAAACGTTTTTTCGCCGTCACCTGTTGCAAAACTGAGAAGGAGAGTACACAACTGTTGTAAAAAAAAACCCTCACCCACCTACCTAGTAGGTGGCATGCTTCATCATCGGGGCCCAACTGGATTGCCGAATGCAATCCAGCTGTGCTACGACGCCTGAGTTACAGCAGAGCAGGTTGTTGGGTGAAGAGAGAGTGACGTGCTATGTGAAGTGAAACTATGAGTTAAAAATGTCTCTGAGGAATGCCCTTTTGAAAAAATTTTTATTAGAAGGGTCCTAGGACATGAGTTAAAAACATATTCGGGATCTCTACTAAGGTATGCTATATACCCTGGTATCCCTTACAAATGAGGTCTACTAGTTTCAGCCTTCTAGATGGTTCTTGAGGCTTTCTTCAGGACCGAAAATTAGTGAGTGGCCTAAAAATAGGGGAGGCCATGTGAGGTGTAGATATCAGCACACACCCTAAAGTGTGCTGTGAGTGTAGTGGGTAGTGATGATTACTCACAAAACCTCTGTTGGGAGTACCTGTAAATGAAAGAATTAGTGAATACACATAAACAGTTGTTTTTACATGCATCTGTATTTTAAATGCATGCTCCTATATATTTGTAGCAGGTGGTATCATGCATGTGGCTAATAATAAGTGAACAAATAGCGCAACAGAGTAGGGCACATGGTGTTCATAAACACTATCGTCTATAAGTAATGTATAAGTGTTTTTATACAATTTATTTCTAAATACTGGACACTCTACTTAATTGTGGCGCATGGTGACATTCACAAAGGCCAAGAAAACAAACTTAAGACATACGAGGTTGACGATATACTACATAAATTAAATTGTGGCGCGTAGTAACATACTATGAAAATCACGTGAAGACTAACACAAGACCAACAACATGTAAGACTAACAAAGGCGGTCTCACTTAGACTCTGAGGTTGTTATGCCTCTGGCATCCAATCGGTATGTAACGTCCCCTGTTGACCCTATCGGAATGGAGAGGTAATGGGGATGTGTAGATCGAAAAAATGACGAGGAAAAACCTTGTATGTGCAGCAAAATGTGGCTTGTAGAAAGCCAAAAACTATGCGTGTGTAGCATCGTTAGCCTTATTGAAGCCTCTTACTCACGTTTGTCAGGGGAGAAAAGGTCCGGTATACCTATACAGACGATCAGATCCGCTTGTTCAGCCCCGTACTGGTGGATAGGTTTGTGCTAAGTAGGAAGCGGAAATTGACGAAAGGTCACGTGTGGGGAAAGACCTGAAACACTAGAGCGTAGTAATTCCCAGTGGTGATGGGCTGCGCATGCGTTAGCGGGCTGTAGCGATTGGAAAATACATGGCGAAAATGAAAAAAAGCATATGTTGTTAAAAGCTTCGCTGTAAAGATAGAGACACAATGTAAAAGCATAATGGTTCGAATACGATGAGAGGAACCAGAATGTGTGATCAGCCTAGCGTAATGAAGCAGATGATCAGTAATATAACACCTTCTGAAATGGGGCATATGTGCCTAGAGGTGTGTGTGTGTGTTACAGTGTCTTAATAAAGTTGGTAGCAATAGCGCTGGGCTATTTAGTATAGTTTTGATGCTGGCATTGCTAAGGTAGTCACATGCGGAGTAGCAGCGCCTAAGTGTGGCTATATTCAGAGGAGTCAGGATACAAGTTAAATAGTGTCATGAAAGACATCAACTAGTGCTGTAAACTACAATAGTAAGGAGGTATTAACCTATACTACTTTTCACTATGAGAAAGAGATAGTAAAGTCATCTAAAAAATAGTGGGAAGCGTAAAATTAAACTGATGACTTAGTTAAAATAAACATATATGAAAATATTAAGTCATATATTCTCTTATAAATATCTTTCCCATAAACGGCTCCAAAAGAGTTGGATGCCAAGAGAATTGTATAGTATGAGTGTGAATCAGGAGGATATATCTAAGTGTAAATCTAGTTCTGAGATGTCATTATGGGCGACGTATACTGTTCCAAGGTACGTTGTCATTAAGCCCTGATATGTGGGTTGAGAGTCTATATACCCAACGTTGTTCTTTTTCGAACAACTGTTCCTGGATATTAATCAAGTTTGACTCCAGTTGTTCAATTATAACCCAGGACATGTCGTTGGTAGTGTGTCCCTTAGCCAGGTAGTGTTCTGTGAGTTTCGTGGTACTGTGTTTGCATCGAATGTTGCTGCGATGTTCATAGATTCTTGTTTTAATTTTTCTACTGGTCATCCCGACATACCGTAATTTGCAAGGGCATGTTATCAAATAAATTACGTTTGCAGAGTTACAGTTTGTATGTCTCTTGATGGTCCAGATTTTGCCTTCTTCTAGATGTAGGGTTTTGGTTGTCTGTGTGAGATGGCAGATGCTACAGTTTCCACATGGGAAATGGCCGGTCACTTCAGGTAGACCCCATGCATTCCGTACAGTGTTAGGGGTGTTCACAGTTCTTTTTGGTCTGGTAGATACGAGACTATCTCTGAGATTGTGAGATCTTTTGTAGGAGAACAGTGGTTTGTCCCATTGGAGTTTTCCCGAGGTTACCATTTTCCAGTTACTTTGGATTAGTCTGGCCACTTTATTTGAGATGGAGTTGAAAATGGTCACGCAGGTGAGTGGTATGGTTGTTGTCATGTTGACTTTGGGTTCTAGTAGGCGGTCTCGATTTTGGTTCCTTGCTCTTTTTTGGGCTCTTTGGATAATTTTGTTTGGGTATCCTCGGTTCTTCAATTTTTCGGTCAGTTCTTCTGATTAGGATTTAAATTCCTTTATTTCACTGCAATTACGGCGTAGTCTCAGATATTGGCCAAAGGGTAAATTGTCCCTCAATGGTCTTGGGTGAAAACTCTGGAAATGTAGAAGGGAATTTTTAGCCATTGGTTTAAAATGTGTTTTTGTCATGAGGACCCCATTTCGTGCTTCAATCTCTAGATCCAGAAAAGTGATACTTGTATGGCTTGTGGTATGTGTGAATCGTAGGTTAGGATCTAATGTGTTGATCCAGTTTAAAAATTCACTAAGTCTTTGATTTTCATTTGTCCATATCAAGAATACATCATCAATATACCTCTTGTAAAAAGTAATGTCCTTATTGTATGGTGATTGAGGATTAAGGATATGTAGGCCCTCAAAATTAGACACATACAGACCCGCTACGCTGGGAGCAAAGGTGCTCCCCATAGATGTACCGTATTGTTGCAGAAAGAGAGTGCCTTCATATTCAAAGAAGTTGTCTTTTAGAGCTAGTTCTGCGCATTACATTATGAAGGATTTAGGTGTATTGTAATCCCAAGTTGTTTTGTCCAGGGATGTGCGGATGACCTCAAGGGTGTCATCTTGAGGTAAGCTGGTATATAGACTTTCTATGTCTAAACTCACTAGGATAGGTGTAGCGGGATTGAACTGAGTGTTTATGAGCACCACGTGCCCTACTCTGTTGCGCTATTTGTTCACTTATTATTATACACTTATGGATTCCCCGTTGTATATCTATACCACCGGGGCACATTGTAGCCACGCAAGTTTTCTTAGTGGACATGCATGCCCACCATGCCACATGCATGATACCACCTGCTACAAATATATAGGAGCATGCATTTAAAATACAGATGCATGTAAAAACAACTGTTTATGTGTATTCAATAATTCTTTCATTTACAGGTACTCCCAACAGAGGTTTTGTGAGTAATGATCACTACCCACTACACTCACAGCACACTTTAGGGTGTGTGCTGATATCTACATCTCACGTGGCCTCCCCTATTTTTAGGCCACTCACTAATTTTCGGTCCTGAAGAAAGCCTCAAGAACCATCTAGAAGACTGAAACTAGTAGACCTCATTTGTAAGGGATACCAGGGTATATAGCATACCTTAGTAGAGATCCCGAATATGTTTTTAACTCATGTCCTAGGACCCTTCTAATAATTTTTTTTTCAAAAGGGCATTCCTCAGAGACATTTTTAACTCATAGTTTCACTTCACATAGCACGTCACTCTCTCTTCACCCAACAACCTGCTCCGCTGTAACTCAGGCGTCGTAGCACAGCTGGATTGCATTAGGCAATCCAGTTGGGCCCCGATGATGTAGCATGCCACCTACTAGGTAGGTGGGTGAGGGTTTTTTTTACAAGAGTTGTGTACTCTCTTTCTCAGTTTTGCAACAGGTGACGGCGAAAAAACGTTTGCTCTAAAGTTACCTTCCCAATAACTTGTCCATTTTGTTTTTGAAAATTCATTGGGGAAGAGGACAAGTTATCTATCTTTTTTCCTCGCTCTCTTTTTGTTTGCTCCACTCGCTTGGGTACTTTGTGGCATACCTGGATGTTTAGTGTTACATACAACACCACACAATTCCTCACCACTCGATTCACCGCCACACAATTCAACACCACCCAACATAATTACAATCCACATAATACCACTTAACGGAACATGATTAAACTCCTCATAATTACACTTTACTCAATACCAAATAAATACACCTCATAAAACCAACCACTCTATGCCACACAGCAACAATCCACATAAATAAACTCCACACCATGCCACATAATTCTAATCAGCATAATTTCACTCAACACCACACAGTTCCATTCCACACAAAACAACTCCACACATTTCCATTCAACACCACATAATTCAATAACAAACCATATAGATCAACTCAACAACACAATTACACAGCACACCACATACATGCAAACCACACCACAGAATTCCACATCATGCCACAAAATTTAACAGCACACCACAAAATTAAACTCTACTACATACTACTCCACAACACAAAATACCAATCCCCATAATTATACTCCACCCTCAATACCACATAATTATATCCACATAATCACACTGCATGCTATACCAATTGGAAGCATATGGCCCTCTCTCACCATCTGGGTGTGGGGGAATTCATTACGCCCCATCCTAATGCATTAACAGTGGCCCTCCTCAATGTCTGGTTGGTTGAGTTTTGTCATTAAAACATCTGTCAGTTTATGTGTTCTTATTTGCCTTTTTTGTTGCCCCCTAAATTCAAAAAGGTCGACTCATGCCTTTCTGTATTATTCAGAATACCTAATAAACCTCCAATACACAACACGCATTTCTACTGTATGCCACAAAATTTAACAGCACCCCACATAATTCAAATCCACAACATGCCACTCCACAACACACAATACCATTACACATAATTAACTCTATAACACACAATCACACTACATCATTTCAACATCAGTTAATTCCATTTAATTACTACACACATACTTCAAAAACACACCATACCTCATCTTTCCAATACACTACGCCACACCACACAATTCAACCACACACAGTTCCACAACAGACCATTCCAATACAACCAATCTATACTTCACACTTCCTCCTATAATCTCTCCCTCACACACCCACTACCCTATAGCATCTCTCAATTACACTGCTCCCTTTCATTCCTCCCTCACACTCCCTCTCTCCTCTTTATACTCCCTGCTCACACATACTTCCTTCCTGTACCTCTTTGCACTAGTTCACCTCTCGCCTCCCCCTCTCTTTACCCCTCTGACTCGTCCCCCTCTCTCTCTCTCTCTCTCTCTCTCTCTCTCATGCACTCTTCCCACTTCTCTCATATTGGCTCACTTCAGTCTCTTTCCCATGCCTTTTCACAATTTACATCCCTCAAACCAATGTTCTATGTGCCTGTGGCCTGCTCTCCCCTACTTTCTCGCTTTCTCACACACTCTGCTCTTCTGTCGAGTTCATTCACCACTTTGTACACAATCTACCTATTCCTCTCTATCTTAGTTTCCATCAATTCTGTGCATCTCTCACCCCTACCTATTCACCATGATACATAATTCCACTACACAAGTACTCTATACACCATACAATTCCACAACTAAATATTCCAATATAACCCACATGTATCCACTCCATTCCAAACCAAAACACCTGGGAAAAAGACATTTTCATTTACAATGCCAATAGCTCTCACTCTCGCAAATGCAAGACCTATTGCATTGCAAGTGCTTGTTCCTATTGATTTTAGTTGGGATACAGTCGTGTTACAGGGCCAATAAAGGATGTAACTTTCTCCATCCTTGGCACACGATTATATTTTAACCTTAAACCTCTGTATGGGAGCTGAATATTAATGAAGGACGTCTTCTTAAGTGTGATCCTGTGACTTTCCATCTATTTAGAAACAAATGTTTTTGAAAATGTTAGAAATTGGGTCTCTAAATGGCAGAGGTATGCACCCTGACTAAGCAGGGACCACAATCCTAGACAGGGTAAGGTAGATACACACTGAAAGATAACATGTGCTCATCCTCGGGTACCTTGGCACAGAGCAGTCAGGCTTATCTAAAGAGGCAATGTGTGAAGTATTTGTGTAACACACACATACAGTAACACAATCAAAACATACACAAAAATACTCCACACAGGTTTAGAAAAATAAAGAATGTTTTTATGAGAAAATAAAGACCAAAACGACAAACAATCAGTTAGTGGAACTGGATTTAAGATTTTTTAAAGAAAAAACCTAAAATAGTGCTTATAAGTCAATAGCGCCTAAGGGGTTACTTGATGTTGTGCTAGACCAGAGTAATTCCAAAGTTTGGACCGACCGCGATGGAGTGCAGGCCGGCTACAGGACTCAGGCGGGCCATGCTGACAAAGTACCTTGGCTGGAGTATGAGTCGACATCGAAGCCTCGATGCACGGAGGCGCCACGTCATCATCTATCCTGTGGAAGGAGGTGAAGCGGCAGCGCTGATCCACACAGTCGATGAAGGCTTCAGCATCAAGCCCCTTGATGATGCTGACGCTGTGTCGATGTCGATCGGCGTCGAAGGGCAATGCTTCAGTTTTGATCGGCGCAAAGTCGGCACTGTTTCGATTTCGATGGTTTTGGACACCAGAAATCCCCTTTCAAAGGCGCAGGACTAGATTGGCACCACTTGGCAAGGCAGGATTCACAAATGGCAGAGTCCAGGTGCTGCTGCAGAATTGAAAGAAATCTTTGATGGCCCTTAGACATCAGAACAGGGGTCAAGCCAACAAGAACTTGTAGTCAATCTGGGTTCAAGTGAGATGGGTTCAGTCCTTGTCCGCAGCAGGGCAGCAATCAGCAGGCAGCTTCCCCTCCCTCTTCCTGCCCAGAAAGTTGATGAATGCAGATAGGTTCTCTGTTACACCCACCCACCCTTCCTGTGTTTGCGGCTGTCTGGAGGAAATGCTTAACGCAGCTTTGCATTACTTTGTGATACCATCCAACGCAAATCCTCAATGGCTGTGATGTTAGGTCATGTGCCATGACTTCTGGGGGAAAAAAATCAAGGTCAGAGGTCATATTATGACACTTCCTTTATTGTCAGTGAGGTCAGAGGATATGTGATGGTACTTTCGCTACCCCAGGTATTTTGTTGAATCGACACCCATGTGTACAACCCTGTCTAAAATGTTCCTTTGTCAACATTACCTTATTCTCTTCCCAAAATAATCTCAAAAACAGACAGCCTGATGGAGGTGGCTAAGAAATTGTAGAATCAATGGTCTTTCACAGCCTGACAAATGAGCATGCTAGAAATAAAACAGCATCAGGGTAAATCAGAACTATGCAAACATAAATTTAAGACAAAAAATCACCGGAACTTTTTAAAAATTTAATTGGCTTGCCAACCACTGCATCGCATGAAAAATTGGCAAGCCCAGAGGTCAGGTTAAGTGGTTTGCTCATGCCTCTCTCAGGAAGCCCTACTCCACACATAAACTTCCATCACAACTGGCTATATGTTCCACGAGGTCCAGTCATCTGTGTCAGGAACAATGCACATAAATACCGGTGCATGTTGTGTTCTGCCTAAAAATCTTTTTACCATTATAATTATTATGCTTCACCTACTTATTTTAATGCTGCTGATTTATTTGCTCGTAAATTGCTCATAGATGTACTCCTTTGTGGAAGCGATAGTGTAAGGTGTTGCCAGTTTTCTTCCTTAGGCTAAGCAGTGAATCATCCTGTGCCCTAAATATTCTGCTTCTAGTGTTTCATTTGTGTTCCTTCAGCACTTGCAAGTTAGTTAGTGTTAACAAAGTTCACACTTGTTAGGCTGACCGCATGCTCCTGTATCATAAGCCATTTCTCTGCTTTTATGATAGATTTTTTGCTCATCATGATGTGCAAAGCTAACATCCTCCTGCCTGTAACTAAAAACCAGGAGGTCATCTCAAGTCAAGTCAAGTCAAAAGAGATTGTTTATTTAGACCCTAGGTCCTTAAACATTTACGAACAAACAAACATAGCTATCTTCGATTTAAAAACCAGCTCGAGTAAAAGATTATATGATACCCTTAAATAAACTCCAAATCCATTACACAAATCTTCTAAAAGTATTGTATTCTATATAACTCATATTTAAATACCAAGTATCAATAATATAAACTGGTGTACATTTCATCAGATCAATACTAATGATAAAACATCCCTCTACACATTTTTAAAACTTGAAGCATAAATTTCCCTGTTTCACATGCTACATCTAATGAGTGCCTATCATTTAGCAAATCTACTGCCTGTGCACAATTCCTAACTTCACATTTTAGGAAGATTGGTCGTAGCCACAGTTTTCCTGCTTCAAGAGCATTTAAACTATCTAATAAGATGTGCAAAATATCGCAGTTTGGACCTAGGTTACAGGTACACCTCCCTTCGTGGTCAATCATAGTCCTCTTAATCCTATCATTCTCATAACAGTGATTTACCCCAATCCTAATTTTTAATAATTTTCTCCTTAACCAATCATTGGGAAGAATATCCATATATGGGAACTGTTGTCCATTTTGCCAAGATTTCATCATAAAACACAGATCTTTTCCCAGCCAAGTATAGCCTATCCTGGTCCCATGATGTTACTTTCCCTAATGTTCTAAATTCCTTCTTACTTATGGTTGGCTGGACGTTCTGCTGGCAAACTTCAGCCCTCAAAACCCTACACAACATAACAACAGTTTCTCTGCCCCCCTCTGCCCACTTCATTTCACTCTGTAGGATCTCACATTTAAATCAAAAGGAAACGTTTTGCTCCTCTTCACAGCCCAGGCGTTGCGAAAATCTTATTATTGTCATGCTTGCCATTTTCTCCCATGAAACCATTCTAGTTTCTAATTTTATTGCCTGGATCACGGAGGATCTGGGTAGGGACATTAATTTTTTGGCGCATTTCCCTTCTTCACCATCACCCTTCCTCTTGCCACTTAAGAATAGAAATTCAGTACCGTATAGGAACAGAGTAGGTACCATAGCCATGTAAGTTTTCAGAACTGGTCTATCCGTCATTTCACCATAGATGTTATTAAATTTCCTCAGGCCACTAACAGAGGCTAGGGCCCGAATTCTTAATGTATCCACGTGTACTTTCCACTTCATAGATTTCTCAAACAGGATTCCTAGGTATTTGTACTCCTTCACTTTCTCCAATTTTATGGAGCTTAGGACTTAGTTGAATATCTTCCTCTTTTTGCTGAAGCACAGAATCTTTGTTTTTCCAAATTTTACAGTTAATTTCTTACGACTACAGTAGTCCCCAAACACTTTGAGCTTTCTATACAGACCTATCTCTGTTTGCTCCACAATCAACAAGTCGTCTGCATAAAGTAAGCATGCAATATGTTTACCATCTATTTTTGGGCTGGCATCCCGGACAGTTCTTAAAACGGCAGGCAAATCCCTATAAATAAGGAGAAGAGCAATGGGGCCAAGACACACACCTGTCTTAACTCATTTTCAATCAAGAACCTCTGTGACAGTGTACCCTGTGTATCCAGAATAACCTGGGCCCAATTCTGACTATGTAACCCTTCTATTATAGACAGGAGGCCCTTAGGGATATCTAAATCGCCTAGCATTTCCCATAGCCATTCTTGGTCTACCAGGTGAAATACGGCCCGAAAGTCTACGAAACAGCAGAACAAACTAACCCCCTGTTACATCTACTTCTGAGCAATTGCCCATGATGCAAAACAGTGATCAATTGTGGAGTGAGCCACCCTGTTCTGGAGGCACAATGTGATCGTCCTGAGCCCACTCCTTAAGTTTTTCCATAAATCATTTTAGAAAACACCTTTTCACTAATATCCAAGAGAGTGATTAACCTGTAATTTTTGGGTATCAATATTTCTCCTCGTTTATGGATAGGTCTAATAATTGCCCCTCTCCAGTTTACTGGCATTTTCCCAGAATCAAGGATGCTTTTAAACATTTTGGTGAAAAAGTCTGCCCACCAATGTGGTCTAGTTTGTATGATTACTGCTGGAAGATTATCTGGACCCACTGCCCGGGCTAGAGTTCACTTAGATATTATTCGTCTAACATTAGATACTGTGAAGAGAGACCTAATATCCTGTTCCACCTCTATCCATGATGTATCTTTCTGTCTTTCTTTACCAACCCCTCTCCCATATAATTCTCCCAGGTAGCTCTCCCAGGCATCTCCGGTCACCTCACAGTTCATAGCTCCATGTTTCTTACCGAAGCCATCTTGGACTAATTTCCAGAACAATTTTATATTAGTTTCTATAGCTTCCAGTAGTTTCCCCCAGCACTTTTCTTTATATGATCTTTTGTGCTTTCTAATAGAGTTTTATATTGTTTCCTTAATTTCTGGAGGCAATTGAACGTGTATAAATCATACTTTAATCTTGGATGTCTTTCCTTATATTCAATTTTCATTTCCTACATTCCTCTTTGAACCAGGTCTTATTTTTACACTGAGTTCCCCCCTTTCTTTGGTCCCTGCGACTATTTCTTTTTAGGTCCACCCTTAAACATTGCACCACTTCGGAAATAACATTTTTAAACCATCTTATATTTTCAGTATTAGGAATAATCTGTAGTGTCTGGACCTGCTGGAACGCCGCTAGCTTTCCCAAACACTCCTTTGTTAGATGAGTAGTGAATCGTCTGGTGTAGTCCACTTCCAGAGGGATAATTGTGTCTCTTGACTTATTATTGCCTCTTACAATCTTAAGTGTTAGTGGCCAGTGGTCACTTCCCTCCTCTTTCCTTACCTCAAAAGCTCTTATGAGATCAAAATCCCAAGCATGAATAAAGATATAATCTATAGGGCATGGTTGATTGACTATCCTGAATGAGCGATTTGCTGGCTGATCTAATTCTATCCTTCCATGTATACAGACTGGGCCCAATGAGCCAAGGGCAATATCTCGTGCTACACATCTCCCCTGCAAATCCCCCTCAAGAAAACAAGCAGGTGTAATTTTGTAAGCTGCCAGAGGCTCTTTATACCACTGGTCGACTCTACGAGGGTCTAGTTAAAGTCTCCCATCAGTATAAACAGATCTCGCTGGTGTACCTCGATTAGACCTTGCACTTCTTTTTCAAAACTTTCCAGTTCTGATTTATATTTTTTATCTCTAATCCCTTGCATACAGACATTAACTATGATGATACTTTCATACTCTGGGGTGGGATGCAAGAGAGTCACTCTACCTGTCACTAGCCATTTACACTTTACTTTCAGAGGTCCCACCTTCTTGGCTATTTTGGGCATATCCTTGAATTAGATGATTTTATTGCATAGCCAAGTTTCCTGTGGGCATACAATTTCATAACAGTTGATTAGTTTTTTTTTAATTTTCTAATTTAGATATTCTGCTAAATCCATTTATATTCCAAGTTAGTATGCCCAAGCTATGCAGCGACCCTCCCCTCTAATCAATTTCACTTAGTCAACTTTTTTCCTCAACTTCTGACGGTGCTAGCACGTTGTATCTATTTGCTAAGGTTAAATCTTCTCTAGTTGCATCCATTTCATAAGGTCTTATAACGATTTTGAGGTCCTCCTTATCTTCACATCCCTGATTAATCAGCCCAATTTGTCTTAATCCCAGCCCTGCATGGTTTAACAAAAAGGGTTTTTCGCATTTGTCCCCATCAGACATTTCTTGTCTGGGGTGAATCTAATCTCTTCTTTGAGTAACTCCTGCTCCGTGTTTAATACTGCTGACTTAACCAGTCGTGATTACAACAATACCTTTATTATTTCTTTTCACATACTGTTTACAGTAAATCCCACTTGTTTTAGGTCATTAGTCCCTATATCACTCAATTTTGCACACTTGGAAAAGGAGCAAAGAAGTTGAGACCGATTTAATGGGCTCAGTTTCTTTACCTTCTTTCCCCCTACCTATTGGTTTGTGTTTTCAAGGTACATCCATAAGCCATTGTCTAGTGGGATCTCCTTACCTTCATCTCCAAGGATACTATGCAGGTGCTGGAAATGGAAAAATCTTCCCTTAAAGATTTTTTTGTAATTCAAGTTATTAAAACAATCAGATAAAAGGCACTTCATTTTACACATTTGCAGTCAGCATGCTTAGTACAATCACGATCCAGGATACATAGTGTTTTACAGTGCTTTAGCCATATATGGGGCAACTCTTAACATCAGGAAACAGTACAGATAAATAAAACTAACTATTATTAATTTGAGAAAATAGCAATTTTCCTGGAATGTCCTGGTCTTCAGTTCCAGCTGAATCATAATCATGACACTGTGTTAGTAAATAATATTCCTTTCCTTCTTTTATCTGACTCTCAGACTGTGGCTAGTATGCTTTTCACCAATCCAAGCAGACACAGCTGAGGGGATATCTTCAGTGTATCAAGTGGTATTTTATTGTATTGTGGAAATTATTTGTGCCATATATCTTCGATATGGGCAGACCCACACTAAATGGTGAAAATCATCTATTTCTTCCGGGGACATATATCATTTTGTATCTTGTCTCAGTCCTCGTCCCTGGACACAGGCAGGTGTGTGGTAAAGTTGCTGCAGAAATTTGAAATGTATGATACGTTGTTTGTAAATAGATTATAGTGCAGCTGTTTGTGTAGGGCTTGATATATAAATTATGCCATTTGAATTATTAAATGTGTCATTTGGGAAATAATCGTCTAACTTTATTAGTGTAGCCTGCGTCAACATGCACAGCACCTTTTCCTCTGTTTGACCGTAAGTTGGGGATGATGCTGTAATAACTCCGGCGAATACAGCACCTGGTGCGCTGTCCAACTGTGCAACTTCTGAGATGCATGACTATAGTTTTAAGAGTTTAAATTTCTTCTTTCAAAGTTTTATATTGTGTGTGATAATTGGGGTTAATTAGACCCTCCACGATATTACAGCACAGACTATAACATTTTGTGGCACAATAAGTGAAATTCTGTGGCACAATATTGAGCTTTTAGCAGTATTTTTGTAATACTTTATTAAATTACTGTTCATTAGTTTAGCATAGTTTTGTTTTGGATTTTAACTTTAAAGTAGGAGTCACCTTAGTGGAAGATATATAAACGCTACCTAATCTATTTTTAGACCTGTGGGGATGCGCTTTACTCTGTACGCCACTCCAGTGGACAGCACAACACTCTACGTAACTGTACTTTACTCAACTCCACTCTACACTATCCGACTCAACGCCACTCCACTATTTTCCACTGTATGTAACTGCATTGTCCGCCACTCTATGCCACACCAGTGTATCCCTCTCCGCTGTACGATATTCCAGTTTACGCCATCCCACTCTACAGTACTCCACTCTAAGTTATTACAGTGTACACCACTCCACTCTCCACAACTCTACTCCACTAGATTCCACTGTACTCTGCTCAATGACACTAAGCTCAACTCAACAACAGACTATGCCCCTCCACTCTACCACACTTTACTATACAACAATCTACTCCTGTGGATGTAAATCTACAACACTTTACTGTATGGCACTCTACACAGCTCCCTCTACCCTGCTCCACCCCACTTTACTCTAACCTACTTTGAGGCACAACTCCACTCTACTCCTCTATTGCCTTGTACGTCACAATGCCATTCAACTCTATGACAGTCTATGCTACTCTACTCTACCATACTATACCGCACTCTAGTTTACTCCATGCCACTCTACTCCACAGTAAAACACTGTAATCCACTCTGACAATCCACTGTACTCCACTTTACTTCTTTTTAAACAACAAGGGGGACCCAAATAAAGTCTGCCTGGGACCTTGGAAATCAATTATTCTAAGCAACAATGGTCCTTAGGAAAGGGTGACTCCGCTGTATTCGATGCCAGTCCACTCTACGCTATGCCACTCTACTGGACTTCTCTCCATTCTTCTTCACTGCACAGCACTTTACCCCACATTATGCCACTGTACAACACTCCACTCTGCACCACTCCATTCTACCACACTCTACTCCACTCTATGCAACTTCACTCTACAAGACTCTACTACATGTTGTGCCACTGTAACACACTGTACTCCACTCTATGCTCCTACACTCCACTGTACCACACTGTTTGACACTTTATAACACTGCATGACACACCACTTCACTGTACAGTACACAATGCCACTCCAATTAATGACAGTTTACTCCACTCTGCGCCTCTCCATTCTACTGTACAACACGTCACTCCTCTCTGACTCTTTACTCCACTAAATGCGACTCCACTCTATGAGACTCCCTTATTCTACTGTACGACACTCCATTCAACAACACAGGACTCTTCGATTTGAAACACATTTTTATTAATAAAAAAACATTATCATTCAACGAGAAAAACCATATGCTAAACCTTAGTTATAGTTAAGAAACTTTATTTATTCTTTCTATACAAACCAAACTTAAACAAAACATACATTAGAAATTCTAAAGTTATAGTTACACCTTAAATTTATAATTTACGCACCACCTTTAAATCACTATAACTTTATTTATTCTTTCTATACAAATCTAACTTATTCTTTCTATACAAACCAAACTTAAACTGCAAAAATCTAAAATTCTAAAGTTAAACTTAGTCTGTAATTTATCATTTAGGCAACACCTTCAATTATTATAACTCTCGGACCTCTATACATACATTGAATTGGGTAGCCACACTACATTAACTATAACTTGCCACTTTACCATACCGTGTGTTCTCACAAATGATGTGATTTGTGATCTCAAATGTGTTATTGTGAATGCTATGATTTCAGATGGTAGAAGTGATGTAATATGAAACTGTATAAGTAGTGCATGTAGAAGGTGCACGATATAGTTAATTTAGTGGTGTGGCTACTGAGTTCAATACACTGTGTAATTAGGATTCCCAGGTATAGCAATTCCTCGAAATTTTGTTTTGTAATAACTTTGACCGTGTTTGACGAAGCACCACAAATTGTTCTGGTGCTATAGCTTATTTTTATATTGGCTGTGATGGAAAGCTTTGAAGTGATTGGTCAAGAGGGCACAAAGATAAGAAGGGGGGTCCCAAAATTAGTTTTTTCCGCTAATGCATTTTCCATAGACATTTGTATCAAAAGTAATGCGAAAACAGGTGAACGGATTTCCATTAAACTTGGCAGGATTTTACATTATAGTGTGCAGCTGATCCTTGTGGGAACTACAGATAGATAAGTTAAGCATGTTTTAAGGTAGGAGGCATTTAAACCTAGTGATATATGTTACAGTAGTTTCGCGAAATTCAGCAGTATTTTGTAAAACTACTGTGGTACCTAGCAATGACAAGGCATTATGTGACTGGCTAATGACTGTGCCTTTACAAGAATTAATCCCTGATGCTGGAAACGCGAGGAAGTTTGACGAGGAGTTTTGACGAGGAGAATTGGTATATTAAGAGGCGGCATTGCGGTCTTCCATTGTCCCTTGTGGTTCTCGTGATAGGAATTAAGGCTATCATTGGCGTACAATTGAGGTCCTTTTCAAAAGTTATAAATCAACATTGAATGAAGGCTTGGAGAAGTTCTTTACGAATATATTTTTTCTAGACACCTCGACAGCACGGATTCTATTAGTGAAATTTGAAGAAATCAAATATACTTGTACCCTAGTCCTGATGAGGCCTTAAGAGTTTATTGGGCTGAAACGCGTCGACAACAAATTGGAAGACATCCAGTTAAATGTCTAAATTTTGTTTGGATTCATGTCTAGCTGAGCACTTTTAAGAAAGTAGAGATCAGAATGAAAAAAGATCTCTAAAATGCTCGATTAGGTTTGATCTTCACTAGAAAGGAATGCTGGAACAGATTAATCCTTTAAGCATCCTGATTCAAATATAGGGTCATATAGATGTATATGTGTATTGATTTTTTTGCAAGAAAAGAATGTAAATATTATAAATGTTTGTGTATATATGTCTAAAAGATTAAGTTTCTTATATATGTTTGGTGAAATACAAAACAATAAACACACTTAGATGCAGATCTAAGGAAAGATATATTCATTGTTGGGTCGGATTTTCTATGTATGACTATGAAAAATAAAGATAACATAGTTTACATTTGAGGATAGAATAACTCAAGGGAGGAGATAATAGATTTTTCTCGTCACCGCAACATAGCTATATTATTAATCCCTAGGTGTTAGTTTTTCCTTTCTACTTTTACAAGAATTAAAGGCAACCATGTTATTTTCATTACGTTTTGGTAGTGTTCTGCGTTACACCCTTAGATATAGGAAAGTATCAATCAATCAGTCAGCATTTGTAAAGTGCGGCACTGTCGCCCCTTGGGGTATCTGGGCACTGGGTGCGAGGTCGTGGATGAAAAGCCTTGAGGAAATGGCAGGAAGAGGGACCAAACAAGCTGAAAAATTTAAAAAGGCAAAACAGAGGGCAGAAAAACAAGTGAGCAATAAACACAAAACAGGGCAGAAAACTCCACTCTATGCCACTCTATGCTCTTCCACTGTAATCCACTCCATTGTATGCCACTTATCTACACCATTCCAACCCGCTATTCCGCTGTACACCACTACACTGTACCTCACTCCACTCTACCCCAGTCCACTGAATGCTATTCCACTGTACGCTAGTCCACTCTACCACACACCACTCTACGCCACTGCATTCTACACCACTTCACTGTATGCTATTCCACTGTATGCCTTTCCACTCTACTACACTCCACTGTATGCCACTATATGCTATTCCACTCTACACCACTCCACTCTTAAGCTATTACCCTGTATGCCACTATGCTCTACCTCACTCCACTGTATGCTGCTCCACTCTACACCACTCCACCCTAAGCCACTCCACTGTATGCCTTTCCACTCTACTACACTCCACTGTATGCCACTATATGCTATTCCACTCTACACCACTCCACTCTTAAGCTATTACCCTGTATGCCACTATGCTCTACCTCACTCCACTGTATGCTGCTCCACTCTACACCACTCCACCCTAAGCCACTCCACTATGCGATATTCCACTGAATGCAACAGCACTCTACACTACTCCGCTCTACCCACTCCAGTCTACCCTTCTCCACTCTACGCTATTCCACTATACACTACTCCACTCTAACCCATGCCACTCCAATGTCCCCCACTCCACTCCACTGTACGCTATTTTAGTGTATGCTACTCTACTGTACACTATTCCACTGTATGCCACTCCACGCCACTGCCCTGAACGCTTTTCCACTATATGTCACTGCACTCTGCCGCACTCTACAGCACTCAGCCATACGCTATTCTACTGTATGCCACACCAGTCAGCGCAACCTCACTGTATGCTATTCCACTGTATGTAACTCCACTATATCCCACACCACTCTAAGCTATTCCAATGTATGACACTCCATTCCACTATATGCTATTGCACTATACCCCACTCCACTGTATGCAATTCCGCTGTATGCCACTCCATTCTACCCCACTCCACGCCACTCCAGTGTATTCCGCTAAACAGTCTAAGCCCCTCCACTCTACAACACAATTCTCCATTCTGTAAAACTTTACAATACTCTACGCAACTCCTCCTATGCCGCTCCACCACAGTTTACTATTCTCTTCTGTTGAGACACTACTCCACTGTGGTAAACACCCCTTACTACACATCTGTCACCTTGCATGTTGTTACAACGCGGTCGTTACAACGACCGCATTGTAACAACGCATACCATTACCCCGCAAGTCGTTACAACGACTTGCGGAGGGGGGAGAAGGTGTTGGATTTAAAATCCAACACCTCCCCTACTGTCTGCACAGACTGGAGTTGGAATAGTAATTCATACTATTCCAACATCCAGCGCCCCCCTCCGCAAGTCATTGTTATGACTTACAGGGTAATGGTATGCGTTGTTATAAAGCGGTCGTTGTAATGACGCGTTGTAACAACATGCGGGGTGAGAGAAAGCGGACCTTAAGAGGCATATTCCTCCACTGTACGCCACTCTATTGTATGCTACTCTATGCCACTCAACTCTATAACAGTCTATTCCACTCTACCATACCACACACTACTCCATGCCACTCCACTGTACAACACTGTAATCCACACTAAGGCACTCTACTCTACTCTGACACTTTCTAGCACTCTACAACACACCAGTTCACTCCACTGTACTACACACAACTCCACTCTACAGCACTTTACTGTATGCTAAGCCACTCCACTCTACTCCGTTCCACACCACTTTACTCCACAACACGCTACTCCAGTCTATGCTACCCCATTCCATTGAACTCCACTCCACTCTGCTGCACTGCACAACACTTCACCCAATTCCACTCTACAAGACTCTACTACACACTGTATCACTATACAACAAGTGCACTCCACTCTATGCCCCTACACTACACTGTACAATCCTCTACTCCACTCGATGTCCCTACACTCCAGTGTACAACACTCTACTCCACTGCAAAAGACTTTCCAACACTCTGACACACCATTCCACTGTACTGGTCCCCTCACCATTACCTTGAAAGCTTTCAATATGGTGCCCATGCTGTTCACCGATTCTATATTGGTCTCAAAGTATTCTTTAATTGAGGCCTTTAGCACTTCACAGACAATTCTGTCATACAGGGCATTTTAAGGGAGCCTCCGTGTAAAAGAGGGGCAGCAATTTGGAGCTAGTGTAATTACCATCAGCACAGGAGCGTGGTCCCATAACCTGCGTAGTAGATGTGGTGTGATTTTCACCCAGGCATTTACGTCTTTTGAGGCTAACCAGTATTCTAACCTGGAGCAATAACTGGGCACTGATGAGAAAAAAAAGTCCTTTTTAGTTTAAAGGATTGGCGATTCTCCAATTTATATGCTGAGAGAATCTTGATTTCATTAAATACAACTGGGGCTGACATTATGCGATAACCTTTTATTGCTTCCCCAACATGCAACCCTGTAAAGAATATAAATACATAATAAAACATTGGAATGTTCGTGAGGGATTAAAAGTATCTATTTCACAAAGTCATCCTCCTCTTTTAGCTGCGAACGCACAAGAAACGGACCATTTTGAAGATCTTTGTTTACTTTTACAAGCCATTATCTAGAAAGGAAAGGAAGTCGCAAAGTATATGTAACCCAGACAAATTTTCACAATAATGAACGAAGCTCATCTCTAAAGAGAAAAAGGCATTTGTTAAATTCATTCAAATCCTTAAAACATATTCTTAGAAATATTCACATTGAAGCATACCTCCCCTCAAGGTTTAGGAGGGTGGGATAATGTTAGCCTCCATTGTCTTTAATAAAATCAAGAATCTCGCTGCATATACATTAGAGAATTGTCAATAAAGCCCTCTAAAGCCATATTCCTAACATGCTCTACTGGTCTTAAATAGAAATTCACAAATGTGTTTGCATTTGACCAGTCAGCTGTTTTAGGGAACCTCAGGTAGAGAGCCACCTACCCAAAAGACCTTACTAGACATGGCCTCTTTTGAAGAATGGGATCCAGATCTTGAGAGGTCTGTACCCACTTCACTCATAATCAATCGTATCCATCTTCCCAATGTTGCTGTAGAAACTGGTTTATATGGTCTTACATAGGATATGAGAAGTTGATCAACACCATGTGCTCTGAATTCCAAGATTTTACTTTCATATTCCTTTATACATCTTACCACACACAATTTTTCACAATCATGAAAAAAGGGGTAAAAGACAGACGTGGTTTTGTTTTTTCCAAACGTCGAAGTGTACCCCTTCAGCTGAGTAGAATCTGCTGGATAACTCTAGGGTTCCGATGTCAGACACTCTTTTAGAGAAAATTAAACATAGTAAGATAGCCAGTTTCATGGATATCTGTTTAAGAGAGAGGTAAGTATTGTTTGGCCAAAAGATAAACAGTTTGAAAATCAAATTGACATCCCACATGGCTTTGTATCGTGTTTTTGGGGGTCTTTTTAGTCTCACACCCAATACTATTTTAATTAGAGGATTACTACCAATTGCAAAATTGTTGACTAGGGCATGGCCAGAAGAGATTGTGGATCTATGGCAATTGATTGTTCTATAAAAAAGACTAGAGTCTACGAGATTTGCAGAGTAATTTGCTATTTTCTGTACAGGTACTTCCACAGGATCCAGGTCCCTTTCCTTGCACTAACTACACCACTTTTCCCAAACATCCCCATATCTCTTCTTTGTTCCTGGAGCACAGGATTCATCTAATACGCTTTTAACTTCTCTTGAAAGGTCTGAATATCTATTAGATCCTCTGAAATCCTCTAAAGAAAAAGGTTCATCCTCCCCTCTGAGACCAAAGGGTGTTCTTCTCTGTCCGGACCTTGTAAGAGGCCCAGTGATACTGTTACCAGGCGTGGGATATCTATTACAAGTTCCATCACCCCGGGGAACCAAACTTGGGCTCTCCAGAAGGGAGTCACTAGAATAATACTGCTGTACTCTAGTTTGACTTTCCACAGTACTCTCTGAATCATGGAGAAAGGTATATCATTTGTTCTTGCCCCGGCACTGAAGGAAGGCATCCACAGTCGCTGCCTTGGGGTCTGGTCTCCAACTGAAGTACACTGGTACTTTGAAGGTTAGCCTGCTTCCAAATAAATCGATCCTAATTGGTCCCCATAGTTCCTGGATCCGGGAGAAAACAACTGGTTGTAACATCGCTGAAATCTCTTAGGAACCCAGAATTCAATTCAATTCTGAAGTCCAGGAATAAATTCTGCTCATAGTATCATTTTGTGTTCCCAGGCAAAATACCAAATTTGTTTTGCTAAGTCCGGCAGCGTTTTGGATTTTGCACCCCGCCAGTCGATTTCTATATAACACTGCTGAAAAACTTGCCAATTGAATCTGTGTGTTTGAATATTTTAATATATTCTTTAAAATCATGAAGGCATTCAGTTGCGCTAACATCACAAGACAATTTATATGGAGTGACTTGTTCCTCTAGGGACCATCTTACCCTTGTTTCCAAATTGCCTAACTGGGCTTCCCAGCCTCGGTTGCTCACATCTGACTTTAGGACAAAATCTGGGACGTTCCTGAAGATGGCCTGGCCATTCAATGCGTCAAGATTTTTTAGCCACCAAATCAGGTCCTCATGTGCATCTTGTGGGAAGATTATTGAATGCCCATACCATAAACCTTTCCTTAACCCTAATGCTTTCAGTCTCTGTAGGCCTCTGTAGTGAAGGGGACTTGGACAAATGGCTTGAATGACAGATAAGAAGAGTCCCAACACTCTTGCTAGATCTGAGTAGTAGTGAATATTTTGACAAGGCTGCTCTCACTTCTTTTTTTATCTTTATCACCTTCTTGTGTGGAAGTATTAGTTGATATGTAAGTGAGTCCAACTGAAAACCCAGGAATTCTATTCTCTGTGTGGGCGCCATGACGGATTTTTCCGTATTTATCATAAAACCTAGGATCTCTAAAAGTCTATTGCCCAGGACAGATGTTTATGCACTTGCGATGTGTCATAATGAGTATTTCGTCTAGTTATATGATCAGGTGAACTCCTCTTTCCCTGAGGTAGCTGACTTCCGGGCGCAGTACTTGGTTGAACACCATGGGGCCGAGGACAGTCCGAATGGTAGGCAGTGAAATTGACCAGGCAAAGCGGAGATACTTCCGGCTGTCCTCGTCCATCGGTATAGTGACTTATAAATCTCTCTAGTTTTTTCTGTCCTGAACCTTGGGTGAATGCTTCTTTCTCTCTGTGTCACCTCGAGGTCTATTAGGGCCATCTTTTCTTGATCTAACACCAACTCTTTGGGTTTTGTCAGTCGAACTGGATATTCCCAAAAATCTATTTTGAAACCTCCAACCGTTTTCCAACACCCAAGGATCCAGTATTATTCTTGTCCAATTCTGGATTAACAGTTTTAGTCTTCCCCCTACCTTTATAGTTGAAGAAGTAATATTTCTCACCTTGATATCCTTGGTTTGAGAATCTGGGTCTCCCCCATGGTTTCTTGAGGTTCTTCCTCTTTGTGGATAGAAGTTTGAATTTTGGCAGTAGCCTCTGCCGTAGTTAGAAAACTCTTCTTGTGGGTAAAACTGAGACTTAATTGACCCCCGGCTGACAGCCTGTACCATCCTGTCAGTCCGTCTAAAAAATGAGCATGAACCAAAGACTCTTGAATGTAGGGACGTATTTTCCGAGAGACTTTACGAAATTATCTCCAAAAAGGAAACGCTTAGTGTCAGTCTTATCTTCTCTAGATGAAAGGTCAGCTAATTTAGGGTTCATCCTCATTAGGATTGCTTTTCGTCTTTCAATAATCAGGTTGGCATTGGCATTTCCAAACATGCATACAGCCCGTTGGGCCCAGCCCCTTAGAAGTTCAATATTTATGGCCTGTTTTTCCTTTAGCCTCTTCTGCCACGTCTAAGATGCGTGTAAGTGGACCTAGTATGTCCAAGAGTTTATCCTGACAATGTTTTGGGAATCTTTCGATACCTTTTCTAGGATCTTTTCCGAACTTAAATAAGCAGGTTATCAGTTTGGGGTCCAAATTAGGTGCGTTATACACCTTGTCCCCAGTGGAGGGTCTTGGACACTCTTTTCTAAGTAGGTTATGGGTTTCTCAATCTAGAGGTTTCCTAACTCTGTGAGTTAGGTACTTGGTAACGTGGTCCATTGCCCACCATCCCCTGCTGCCCGGGTGCCTAATTGTGGTGGGGTTAAACTACTACCCCCCACAAAGGGGTACTTAATCCCTTGAGAGGTATCATATTTGTCTTGTGGGTCGATTATGAACTCATCCATATCCATCTCGCCATAGATTCTATTTTCTGCAGAGGAGTTGAAACTATCTCAAGACTCTCTTGTGCCAAGAAGGTTCTCCTTCTCATCATGCCGCTACGAGCAACTCTTCTATGTGCCCCATCCTGGTCGCCAGTTTATCTTGTGCTGCTAAGAGCACCATTGCCAATTGCAGCACGGGGGCTCCCAGTGCCATAGATGTAGTTCAATGGCTTTTCTATATGTTTCCTCTTTTGGCAAACCTTTCCCCTCTCTGGGGGTTCAGAGGTAGTTAGGGGAGTCTCCTTCTGAGAGGGAAAAATAATTCTCCTCTACTGGGGATCCCCTCTTCCTCTTGGTCAGTGCAGCATCCACCGCCTCTCTTACAGAGGACCTAAGTTCCACTTCTAAGACTTTTTTAATAGTTTCCCTCATGAGTTTGGGAGCTGTTTGGCCCTGGAGATTGCTACTTTACATTTCCCCCCACCTTTTAAAAAAAACTATTAATTAAATAATATCCGTATTTACTGATTGAATATATTATTCTAGTAGTCAGACTACTCACGATTCTTTTTGATTTAAGTGTAGGTCTGACTTGTCTGGGTTGTTTTCCTGCTGCCAGTAGGGGCGTTGAAAGACCATAAACGTTTTTTTTAGAGGAAAAAAGTCTTGTCGGAATCTCCGGTAACTCCTGAGGTCAGTGCAGCCGTTGCGGCTCAAGGAAGGAGGTGTTTCCAAGGTTATGCAGCCTTGGTAGGATAGTGGGCGTCAACATAAAGGAAGGACGGTCTCCGTCCTGGCTTTGTTGACGTTTGGATGCGGAGATTCAATACGGCAACGTGTGAGGGGATGCAATGTCGTTTGTTTCAGAGGAACAGGCACCCCGTTGCTAGGAAACCTAATAAAGGCACAGTTTCTTTCTTTTAAGATTTAACTGGCACAATATGTTGGGAAGGGCAGGGCGGAGAACGCGACTACGCTTGAGGAAGGTGATTGCGTCCTCGTTATACATTTATTATGCATGAATAAGCTCTTTTTGGCAATATCAGCATTATCGGCAGTATCCTCTTAATTAGAATCTAGCATTTCGTTCTCTCGCTTTTGTTCTAAGAGTTTACACATTTTGTGACGATAGTTTATCCTTTTTAGGATAATACTAAGTCGAGACTCACCTAGCCCAACCGTAAATTGGATTGGAGAACGATTTCTTATCTCGCTAATGAGAATGTTGATCTAGCAATGTGACAATCTATTTTTGTATCAATATAAACTGAATGAAAATAGTGCATCCTTATTTGAAAAAGAGTAACTTGGTAATGCTGTTCTAAATATTGTTAGATTGGTAAAGGTTATAAAAGCAAGGAAGCATATACTTATCTTGATCCGGAGCAGCTAATAAAAGAGGAGGATGACTTTGTGCACTGGATACTTATACTCCCTCATGAACATTCCAATGTTTTCTGATGTATTTATATTCTTTAAAGGGCTGCATAATGGAGCAGCAATAAAAGGTTATTGCATAATGGTAGCCTCCGGTCTTGTAATGAAATTCCTTACTCTTCACAAATCTACAAGATCATGGTTCCTCATTCCCTCTAATGTAGCTGTTAACTTACCATGCCCAACTGTTTGTATTGCTTTATCCATAGCTGGATCTAGGTAAGTATTTAAATCATCTCCCCCAGTAGTGGGGCATGGTGAAAGAGACAATATTTGGTTGAACACTGGGGGGGGATTTAATATCTGTTTTTATGCTGATGGCAATAGGAGAAAGGTATGAGGACACGAGACAATCTGATTAATTGTCAGAAACCACAAATTAATTGACAGAGCACTGTTTGAAGTTAAACACAAAGAAGTCCGAGATATTACTCTTTGGGGGAGCACCTTTAATTTGGGACTCATCCTGGTGGCCTCGGCTGTGAGCACTTCTCCAGAACCCAAACAGGTTGCAAAGAATCTAGGCATCTTGGTAGATAGTGCATTTATCCATGCAAGATCAAGTAAAATCAACATGTGGCAAATGCTTTACCATGCTAAAATTATTAGGGAGACTTATTTAATGGATTCCGGACAATTGGAGGACAACCATAGTTCAGGCCTTGATAATAAGTAGACTGGATAATGGGAATGCTTTATACGTTGGCATGGCCGATTACTTGTCCTGACGACTGCAGGTTACGCAAAATGCAGCAGCTAAGCTAGTCTGCAACAAGAACAAGTTTAGCTCGGCATCAGAATGTATAGATGCATTACACTGGCTGCCAAAGAGCTAAGATTAAGTTACTGTGCCATGCGCATAGAGCATTACACAAGACTGGCCCCAAAAGTCTACAGGATCAAGTGGAATTCTATTCGCATTTGTGAGAACTGAGATCTTGTCATCTTGCACTGGCTAAAACGAGGCAAATAAAGAAAATTGAGCGGGAGGTCGCTCCTTTTCTTACCAGGCAGCCATAGAATGGAATAAACTACCATTAGACCTACGCCTCACTAAAGACCATTTGGGGTTCAGGAAGAAGCTGAAAACATGGCATTTCAGGAGTTAATGCTTGGTGTCCTCTGCAACGAAAGTCTTTACAACGTAGGGAGCTATAATTACCACTGTAATATCCCTTTGGAATGAATGCTGTGCTCTACAAGTACTGTAAATAAATAACACTTTAGTATGGAACTGCAGATCATCATTATTAGGTCCATATTTATTGACCAGTGTGACATGTACAATATAGTATGCCCTGACTATTATGAATCTTCCATTCATATCTTTACATGTGTGCAGGTGCTAAAATTGTACTCCTTTGTTTATTAAAATCTCCTTGCCACAGTCTCTCGGGCATTAGTCAAATGAGTCCCTTGTAGATAAGCTATCTCTGCATTGTGTCGGTCAAGGTATGCTAAAACCAGTCTTATCTTCTAAGAAACATTTAAACCATATACATTTCAAGACACCATGGATATGTGGCTTCTCTCGTGTTTATAAGTGTACCTAATTTTAAATTATTTGTGGAAGTACTGCTTTTCGTTCCTTTCGAATTGTGCAGTTGTCCCTATGTTCTATGATATTGAATAGGTATGGGACAGTGAAACTATTCACTCCCTTCCCTTCCCCAACCCACATCAGCATCCCAACCATGCTAATGAATATCACCATTTCCAAACTTAGAAGTTGATAACTGATATTAACAGAAACAGTCCCATCTGGCCCTATAAGTTCACAACTATAATTCTAATCAGAGGGTTACCTTATGAAAGCAAATAAGAGAGCCTAACCATTCCATCACAGCTATAGGTACTGGTGGTCAGAAATAAGGAATTAGTGAGGCAGTGTCTTCTACATTCCATTTTTCTGCAGAGCATCCAACAGTAGATAAAAATTCCATTACCTCTATACTCACTTCCTCACTACCGCGTACAGATAATAGCAGCTCATCACAGTTAAGAACTTAATTACAGATTATTATTAATGGACGCTTTCAGTCACGCATTGGGTCTAAGATCCTAATCTTTCAATTATATCTTATATCGTCAGCTGTGTGGTTACAATCTGAATCAATTTGGCCACTCTTGCCAACAGGCGCACCCAGTCCCACCCTCTCCTGCGCTTGTTTTGATCTAGTTTCCCCTTGCTTCAGTTATGCTGCAGCACTTTGAAGAGATTGTGAGACATGGTGCTTGCCCTACAGTGTAATCTTAAATCTAGCTGGATATAGCATTGCATAGTCTTTCCCTGTTTGCTGTTACTTCTTTTTCATTGGAAAGAATTCTCGCCGGGCTTCCTACACCACAACGATAAAGTATGGGAAGAATTTGGCCATGAGTCCATTATATTGCAGGTCCCATTTGTCCCTGGAGAGTCTTAATACCACATCACTTCCCTGAACTTTAGGAGAATCGCTACTATTGGATGTGCTGGGGCATCAGGAGGCGGGCGCAGTGCAAAAGATTGATGGGTACACTCCACTAACATTAATTTGGAAAAGCTATCTGTTCTGAACAGTGTTCTGAGCATGGATTTTACCGTTTTCTAGATTTCCTGTAATTGTGGACTCTGTTACTCTCAGTATTTGCAGGATATTCCTTCTTTTGTGCTGCTCTAAATCTTAATTTTTGGCTTTACCAGCAGGGAGAACCTTTTTCTTGTTGAGTACTTCGTTGGTGCCCTCATGCATAACATCCTCAATTTCCTATATGGGTTGCTCCGCTGTTTTTTGTTTGCAAAGCTTTGCAGCCATAAGTTCCATCCTGTTTGTTAGACATCCATTTTGCTGTCAATAGATGAGAGACTTTGCTGTACTGTAGACAATAATGGTCTTAGATTATGTGACTCACAGTCTTCCTGCAGCATAGACATGCTCATGGCGCTGTTCAATAGTGTCTACCATTTTAGTGGTGCGCGTAGTTTCAGGTGTGTTTGTTTACTATCAGCTGTTTCCATGATGACATGAACAGAGTTTGATGGTATTTGCTCATCCAGCATCTTCCCTGTGTGCACCCATATTCACAAGTCATTCTTGAGTATTGTGTGCAGGTGAATGTTGCTTCCAGACAAGAATATAGTACCCTCAATCACACTATGTTGCACTAGTCACTCTCACAACCAGTGCAAACTATAAGCTAAGCCACAGACCCTCACTATTCTCACCCCTCCAGGGCTCAAGCATTAACTACGGGGGTCCCCCTTCTATTACTTTGTTCAGTCGGCAGTCCAAGTCCCAGAGGGGACACACGGAGAGTCAGATAAAATAGGTGGCAGTCTGTCATCTGCTGCTTTAACTGAAACAGGGCCCCTGGAGCCAACCTGTAATGGGGCCTGAATCACTGTTTAATCTTCTCAAAAGTGAATTTCCTTGAGCACGCTCGGAACATCAGGAATTTAAATTTGTGCCGTCTCGCCACCATACATGCCAACATTTTGGCTGAGGAAAGTAGGAGATTTTTAAAACCTTATTGGGAGAATGTATTCTCCCATTGTCTTCAATTGTGGCCCGCATTGCGTCTATTGTCATGTATGGGACTTGCAAGTGTGCTGCTGCAGAATCGGGTATAAGAAATTCAAGTGTAAGGTTTTTTCCATACCTGTCCGCAGCACAGATTAATGGCTATGGCAGGCAGAGAAAGCGTGACAAAACGGTTGTGCACTGGCCTGCAGGAGCAGGTTACTTGGAGTGCATACTTCAAGTCACACAAGACCAGCCCCTGCCATCTGAAGCCTGTCGAAGAATCAGGTTTTTGCATGCAGGAATAAGGAGGCGGGAGACTAGCCTTGAAATCGGTACTCTCTTGCCTGAATCGGGAGGGTTGGCATGTATGCTCACCACCAAAAAGTCACATCCTATTATTTTGTGGCAGATTTCACTGACTTTGTTGTTCAGCTCAGCGCGTGCCTGCTACTGCTCAGCTGTCGGTGTCACTGTGCTCCACTCTCCAAGCCGTGCTCTCCATCTCATAGGAGCAGCTGTGTCTTGCTCGTTGCACGCTCACACGGGTAGGTCCTGCGTCTCTCATACTGCCAAACTTGTCGCTCTCTGCACACTTTGTTGCTGACCCTCCGTATCTCTCGTCACCTCCCAGCAGCCATACAGCCACGCATGGTTGGGGCCATACTGCACGCCATGCACTAACAGGCCACCTCTTACAGATTTGAGTATCCCGGGCAGTGCAAGTCCAGTTTTTAGTGATGTGCCTATGTAATCTTTCCTCCTCTAAGTATTTCTAAATAATTTTGACTAAATCTATTGAAGGCTGCAGTTACGATGTGGTAGGAGGTCAAGAGAGTGTTGGGAAGCCCATATATTGTAATTGTTATCCAGTCTAGGAGCTTTTGAGTGTTTGAAAGACTTTCTTAGCTTCTCCTTGAGAGCATATGACTTTAATTTACAGGGTGATATCGTGAGAAAAGGCAGAGTTAGATCACGGGATGTTCTGTGCAGCCACTGAAATGGTCTTTCAAAATGTAAATATATGCAGATAACTTCTTGGACATCATTGTGGCAACCTGATAATTTTAAGGCTTCTCACACTATGGAGTCAGAGTTGCAAGATGAGACTGTGAGGGGGTGTCGAACATGACATGCCTGTTTCCGGGGTCGACATGGCTAAATAACAGAAGTAGCTTACCCATGGTAACCGCCTCACCAAACCAACGATGCGGAACAGCGGCTCTCACGAGGATAACCCCTCCCCCATACCCTCTGCCCGTACAGGGTCACGACGCGCACGTTTCAGAGGCGGAAGGAGGAGGGACTAACACCGGATGTGGTTCCACACAGGAAGTGAAAAAGGCCGGGGAGACTGACAGCGGGCGCGAACAAGCCGGAGCGAGGAAGGCGTTGCGAGAGAGTGAAGACGTAAGAAAAGAAGTCGTGGAAAAGCGGACCGGAGAGGACGAATCCCGCGACGAGGACGAGACGTGGTGCGAGAATTGGTGGTCCCCACGGGAGGAGGCTGGAGAGCGGCCGCAACTCAGGAGAGTTGCGGCGAAGCTGGTGAGTGACCGTGAACAGGGGGAGGTCTGAGGGAGTACAGCGGGGTGGAGGGAGGTCTGCGGGACACAGCGGAGTTTTGTATTGTGTGTTTTTCCCTTCCTCACCTCACACCCGACCTGAGTGTTTGTGTAATCGTGCCTAGTAAGAGATTCTGGCGTTTCAAACCCCCCCTCATTTCTTCACAGTGCACGATAGTGCCCCAAAAGGTCACTGCACAACCTTCCTTCCCTCACGAAAATCACCTACCCTGACCAGTGACAAATTCCCTAAAAAAAAAACAAAGCACCAAACGGGTGTGGTGACGGAGCCAGTATTGTCTACGGGCGTGGTATCAAGGAGTGACTGACGGTTCCCTATTTTTTCTTCTCTCTTAAGAGCCTCCCTGGGAGAACCATCCAGTCCATAGAAGATCCAACAACACCCAAAGGCAACAAGGAACCACAGAAGAAGGAGGAGACTCGGAAGATCGCCACGGAACCCCAAAGACAATATCTAAGGGCATTTACCCCAAAGTTTTGAATAAAACAAGCCAACTGGCCCACTACATACATCCTCCGGGTCTGTTTATACGGCCCGCGCTCCCACAAGTGTTGTCAGAAGTGGGATCTGCCGGAGACATGGAGGCTGTAATTGCCCGAATGGCTGAAAGCCAAGAGAGCTTGGGGAAAGCTATGGAGAAATGCCTCACCGTACTAGAAGAAGACCGGGGAAAGTTACAGCAGGTTATTACAGAACAAGGCCAGACTCATGACACAGCAATGGGGAAGCTTGCGGAAGCCCTGGGACAACAAAGGGCCCCGAGTACCCTCCCATCAGTGATCCTACAAAAATATGTAAGCGGAGAAGACTCTGAATACTTCTTTAACAATTTTGAACGGATGGCCCTGGCCGCAGCATTGCCAGCAGATAAGCTGGGCTAATACCTGGGGCCTTTGCTGTCCAGAGAACTACAGGAATCCTACCAAGTGGCCAACATCCTGGGAGTGACTCCATACGCGGAAATAAAGCAATGTATCATGGAACCCCTAGGGGTTGATGACGAAACATACAGGATGAGACTTAGACAGATCAAAGAGGGACCACAAGAAACCCCCAGGGCCCTCAATTTCCGTGTAAAAGATATGGCTGACCGATGGTTGAAACCCACCACCGCCACAAAGGAGGATAGCATGGCTTAAGTATACTTAGAGCAGTACCTGGCCTCACTCCATCCACCCATTCAGAAATGGGTCAGACAACATGCGCACCTCACTCTAGAGACTGCCGTGGAAATTGCTAGTGCCTACAGTAGAGCTCAAGAAGTACAAAAGGAACGTGAAGAAACCCCATGGAGAACAGGTACAAGCGGGACTCATAGTCCTTCCCGGCCCCCGCTGGTCCGAAAACCCGACCCCGTTATGGCCATCCCCCTGTGTTCAGAGTCCCTGGATCTCCCCTGTTGAGTACCCCTACACTCGGACCACAGTGCTATAACTGCGGGGGACTGGGTCACATAGCCCGCTTTTGCCCACAGAAGGAGGAACCGATGGAGGTAGGCATCGCAAGGATTTATTGTTGCCTCTCCCAGTCTAAACAACCTCCCCCTTATCGTTGTGGCGTGACTGTAAATGGACAAACCATGACAGCCCTTGCCGATACAGGCTGCCGAAAAAGTGTGATGCGTCACCAGGACCTGGGATCCGAGCTTGGAACAGTTGATGGTACAGTAAACATCCAATGCGTCCATGGGGATACGAAGGTATATCCCACTACCCATGTACGATTACAACACGCCACGGATCCAGGTTCCGATTTAAAGGTCGGCCTCCTCTATCGACTACCAGAACAGGTCATACTAGGGAATGATAACCCGCACCTGCCTGAGTTGCTTCTGGAAGCAATGCCCATGGAGGAGGAATGGTGGGGCATTGCTCCCTTTTCTCGGGATGAGAACCCAGACTGGCCCCCCTCAAAAATCAGAAAAACCAAAAATCAAAAACGGAAAGAAAAAGGAAAAACTGCATGTGCTTTCCCTACTAACAGTGGAGAACCCATGGGAGAACGACAGACACTTCCACACAGCCCAGGGAGAGGACCCAGTTTTACAGGAAGCCTGGAATCAAGCCCTGAACCAAGAAGACCAATTACACGTCCTTATTTCTTTATCATGAATGGTCTGTTATACAGGAAAGCGGAGACCACTAGTGTCCCTCAGTTGTTGGTCCCTACCCCTTTTGAGGATAAGGTACTCTATTTGGCACATAGTCATTTATTGGGTGGGCATTTTGGGGAGGAAAAAACGGAGCAGTTAATAACAAAGCAGTTCTATTGGCCCGGTATTTATAGGCAAGTGAAAATGTACTGATGTGAATGTCCCATTTGTCTTAAATGCTTAAGACTACCTTAAAAAAACTCCTTCCCATTGAGTCTAAACGGTGGGAGGACATGTTACCCTGTTGCAGGGATTTTGCTCATGTACAGAACTATGCGCAGGAAACCATGACCTCAGTGAATTGTGGTGTTCCAAAAAACTCACCTCTCTACCTAGAACCCCTATCCGACTAGCATCAGTGTCTCATTCGTTCTCCGTATTACTTCGAAGCTACCAATGATTTGACAACCCAGAACAAGCGACTTAGAATACTCTCAGGAATGGTGGGAATCAAGAACACCTTTTCGTTGTTATTCTCATATCAGTCCACCACGTGAGTTTAAAAATGTTCATTTTTAACTACGTGCTCTAAGATGCAGTATTTTGACTAACATAACCAAACAAATGATTAGAAATAAAACCATCAGCATTGTTACAATTCCATAGAAAACAAAGGGAGAAATCATATTATAATGATAGTGGAAACAGGTCCTATAATACCTTGTGTACCACCCTCCCCTGGCTAATAAGCTAGTTTTATAATAATAATAGAAGGTCTCTAGGTTTGAATGGGGAACCCCATACCTCCAAGATCAGCTTAGGTGAATCACATCACAGGATCAGCTCTGCTCTCTGTGTCTGGAAAGGTTTTCTCCAAGAGTGCCTGTATCATGCATGCAACGCAATATTAAAGGCACCCGAGTTTCAGATATTTGCAGCTGTGTGCTTGTTGTGTCTAGAGCGTTGGCCGATCAACCTAAATTCAACAGCATACAATGTTATTTGACCTAGACGGTTTCTGCACACACTGTTCAGACTAAGGTCGCGGAGCGAGTGTAGAGATGTGAAAAACAGACCGTTCTCATGTGAAGAAAAAGCAAGCAAGCAGTTTTACTTATAATAACAGCTACCTGTAGTGTCGTGTGCAAAAGCAGCAAAGTGGCAAGATGGTGTTAACATCTAAAACGCTTATGCTAACATAGCAATGTGTGCAGGCAAAACCCTGTCTTCATTACAGCCTCCCTTGATCGGACCACAAACAAAACGGGAAAGTAATGTAGGAACGCAGTGTTCAAGTTCGAGTGAGACAGAACCAAGTTCATATATTGCCAATCCGTATAATTGGTAGTGAAAAGTTCAAAAAGTTTGTTGAGAAAAATTAAAAAGCAAAAAATCAATCAGGGGCGATATACAGCCCATTCTAGAGCAAAAAATAAAAAGTAAAAACAATTGAGTTAGTACGTGCAGAAGATGGACAACTACCAATTCAATCCATAAACGTATAGGCACAGTATGTTGCAACAGCCTCCAAGAGGAAGTCGTAATCTTCAGTAAATGATTCAGCCATCCAATCTAATAATGTAAAAATGAACATACATGTTCTTCGATTACCGGAGCCTCTAGCACCATCAGAGGAAAACTTGCGTGTTCTTCGAGATAACTTTGCGCCAGGAAGTCATGGGCCGCTGCACATATATCCCAATTTCCTAGGATTACGTGCGCAGCTGCACAGGCCATAATCCCGATACCAGAACAGTCCAACTCATGAGCCACTAAGGGACTCATCGGTCGATCATAATCCGGGGCAGGAGACGCCGTGTTTGACAGGCACAAATCCAGACCCCATCAAATGAACAATCTAGGCAATGGAAAACAGGTTGCACGCTAGTAAAGTATGAGAACAGGAAGGACAATCCATAGGCTATGCTCAAAGTGGCCAGAGGTAGTGTTCCATAGTATTCAAGCATCCGGTTACGAAGTTGGAGCTGCCGGGGCAGGCTGTCGTGTGACACAGATCGTGCAGCCATTGCGGAGCAAACAAACCAACAGCAGCACACCAGCAGTCAAGGTGAGGATTAACGGATGCCCGTCGAAGACGCTGGAAAAAATAGAATGAAAAAATGCTGGTATCACACCAAATATTGTTTGGAACGAGGTCACAAGGCTGGAGCCCACAGCTTTGAAAAAATGCGCCAAACCAGTTGGGACGAGGCATTGAATATAGTGTGTATCGGAGCACCGAAATGAAGTGAGATCAGTATTTAAAAGAGCATGCACCTCGGTGCGGGTGTTTGCTACGTGAAGGACAAATGTTTCATGAGAGGAAGTTAGGGCGACTTCTTTTTGCCAGCATCCCGCAACACGCCTCATTATTTAAAAGCAAATAGCTACCGTTGGCTAATAACGTTAAAGTTGGTGTAATCGCTGGCACAGGATTTCCCTTCAAAATGCAAGCTAAATTCGGTGTGTGAACGTTACAAGTGCCATGCAGTTGGATGTTCCTGCAAACTACTGAGTGATCAGGTGTGGAAGTGCACTCCTCTCCTTTTAAATACACTTCTTTACCCTCTCTCAGGCACCTGTATGTAAATGGGAGCAACCACACTTCATGGAGAAAAGCAGTACCTAGTGGTTCATATCTGCCTAGCGCATAGTGTTTCATACATGAACTGAACTTAAACAATGGAAAAGGCAGCGTGATTAACCCATGGATGAGCCACACAGCTGAGTATGATTCAGCCACAGAGAATGGTAAAGGTTCCAACTTTTCAATATGCAATAGTGAATAGGTCGCATCCTTCATGGACATGAACTGTTGTTTATCAGTCAGATTAAACGGCAGGAATAAAGATAATGTTTTCATGTAGTCCCAGGGAACTTTCCCAGCCTTCAATATTTGTAAAGTCCATGCAAACTGCATTATAGAACGCAATTGATTTTGACCATGGTATAGGACTGACATGTCATCCTGTACAATATCCACAACAGATGAAACAATATTATCTAATGTGTAAATTCTAGAAGAAAGAGTGTTAATGCTATTATCAATGACAGCAAGCACTTTTTACAAATTTGCTTGATCGATAGCTCTCAATCTAGAAGCAGCTTCAATTTGAGATAATTTCCAAACTTCGTTGTAAATAGCATATACCCATCTTTTGGACCTGCCACCCACAGGGCCCTTAACAAAATCATTCAAATCTACATCGTCAGTTAATTTGGACAAATGAAGCTTAACTGACGCCAAGGTGGAATGTTTAAGCCAGTTTTGACATAATTTTCCTACTGAATAGGTAGTAACAGAATGGGAGGTTTCAAACCGGGGGTCAACCTTAACCCGTGTGTAGCCTGATCTTAGCCCCAGAAAACGATGTTGACATGAGTCTGACGTTTTTGGCAATATCAACCATCTGTGGGGATCTAAGTTGGAAATATTGAAGGATTTATTTGTAATTATTGACTGCAACTCATCAAGGGACAGATCTGTGTGATTGTCCCAGGAAGGATAAGCACCCAGATCAGGAATAGTAGGGGCATTCATCTTTTTAGAAGTAGCCAATCCAAAGCAGGTGGTCTGAAAAATGGTAGAATTAAAAAATAACATGGTTCGGGATAAGGCACGCACGATGCAAAGCCTCAGGGCCTTGCACCGGCCAGGCCTTAGAACCCCAAACAGATTTAAGATCAATGGTATCTTTCCACAGCTCATAGCCCCCTATAGCTAATTCATCCACAAAGGACTTCGAATACAGTAATTTACTATGTGTCAGTCTAACTTTGGAAGCTGACTTGCAGACATTTTAAAATAAAAGGCTTCAGGTTTAGATACACTGAAATCGGTAAAATATGTACATTTTTTCACTAGAGTTTTGGAACTGCCTTCAATGGGAGCTGGACAATGTTCCCATTGTGTATAATTAACGGCATTTCTAAATGTATTCGCTTTATGCAGGAAATGATTGCCATAGTGTTAGTAGCAAAATAACTCTCTATAATTCGCTGAGTCTAAATACAAATCTTCAGCATCAAAAGCGGCATAATATTTCAAATCAGAAAAAAGAGCCTCAACAGCTTGGACATTCCAATCATCAGGGCGTATGTTTTGTTTCACAACATCCCCCATAGAAACACTGAGTACATTGGGGACATTAATCACCTCTGTAGGGCCATGAATTTGAAATTTTACAGCATCCCATACAATCCCATCTAACACAGGCCAGGCAGTAATATTAACAAAAGTCTGGTCCCTCTCCATGATGTGTGATGAGGAGTGGGGTGCCAAAGTTCCATCAATTAATCTAATTGCAGATCTTTCGGTTAGATAATGTCCATTCACTAGACCAAAAAAGACACCCACAAATGCAATCGACATGAACAAAAAAATAGATATGAGCACCAGCCAAATATAAGTCCAAGGGGAAATTAAAACATGTCTTTTTTAAACCAAACAGCAAAATTAGAAGTTTTCGAAGGGGTACTCGATGTTGTAGAGTCAGTGTCAAAAGAATAACATGACTGGTCAACTGCACTTATTTGCTCCCCAGGCAACAACACATCTGTGGGATAAGTATACTCAGTATCTTCATGGGGACCACCAGCCGGTGGAGTCAATAAAGGATTAGTAACTGTATGCATCTCGATGGCAATGTCAGGCCTGTTCGTATTTGCCGGAGCCTAAACAGAATTTCTCAGCGTTGCTGGACAAGAGACCGGTCAGCAAACTCTAGTGCAAGCACCAGAGCACGGAGCTCTGCCAACTGGGCGGTACAATCACCCAATGTCTGCGTATGCACGACATCAGACTTGAATTCTCCATTCACAATAGTACCAGCCACTAATGCGCAGGCCGCTGAATAAGCATGCTTATATTCCGTCGCCGGTTGCACCGAACCGTCAGTGTAAATGATACAATGGTAATCCTCAAGCGGGCTCAAAGACAGAGGAGCTGGATGAACAAATTCATACTGCAAATACTCCTGAGTCTGCAATGAGGCATCAAAGATGAACGTGACATCCGGAGACGTCAAAGAAGTGGCCCACTGTATCCAACGTGGATGCAAAGCTTTAGAATTTAGTACACTTGCCTTCGTCACTGCCTCAAGGGCAGGATACGGTGTGACTACCAACATGCGTTTCCCTTGCGATAGCGCTCTCTCTTTCAGAATCGCCATCTTTACTGCAGTCAATACCTTCTCGAAGTGTACAAGTGTGACTTGTAAGCAATAGGGACTGTGTCCCTTTCATTAAATGTTAAGTATATGAAACCCACTGCGCCAGGCACAATTCTTATTTCGAGGTTTGTATGGTTATCACGTGTCAATAAGTATTTAGATGCAAGAAGGTCAGCCTGCAAAGAGTGCAGTATAGCTGAATGTGCTGGCAGCCAGCACGATTTGGTAAAAGTAGGTTGTACCAAGGCATATAGCGGCTTGATACGCTGAGCATAATCGGGAATGTAAGTACTCCCGAAATTTAAAAAACTCAGCAAAGATTGTAATTTTTTCTGAGTTGTGGGTGCGTGCAAACATGCACACTTTTCCAGGAAGTGAGGTGCTAAACCTCGACCTTCGTTGTTGAGTTCATAGCCCAAAAACAACACTGTATACTCTGCAATGTGTGATTTTGCAAAGTTAAATTTGTAACCGAAGTCCGCAAACATGACAATGATGCGGTCAACGCGACACAGATGCGGCCATAATTTGTCGTCTGTGAGATAAATATCAACATACGAGTACGCATCAGGGTCAATGCTCTCTAACAGAGAGACTACACGTGCGGAAAAGACTCCTGGACTGTTTTTGTAGCCCTTGGCTAATCTTCTAAACTGTTTTGGTTTGCCGCCAGCAGTAAAGGCTGTCCATTGACTACTAATAGAGGACAGGTTATGGCTATTAAAGCTATTGGAGATGTCAAGTGTGGTCTTAAACCTTTTTCTCACGAGACTATCAATGAGGGCAGAACTGTGGGTGTTTTGTACCGCACACGTCCGATAATAAGAGTTCAAATGCCGATAATCCAAAACTAGGCGGTGCGACCCATCAGGTTTGGTTACAGTGAAAAGAGGATTATTCATGGGTGACACACGTTACAATTACATATTCCAGTTGTTCAAGGATTTCTGCGACGTGAGAACTAGCTTCTCGGCGCATGGGATATTGGGGTTGTGGCTGTGGCATAGACCATAACGGAATCTCATGGCTTGGTGATAATTCATCCCTCCCAACCTGAGTACGGTACAATGCCGGAGCAAGCACCTGTACCCACTCTTCTGCAAAGTTCTGAGCTTGCTCCTTCAGCACAGTGTGTGCGAAAGATGGGAGGATTACCTCCTCCCCTCTGGAAGTGGCCAAAACGAAAGCTGGGGGCCAGTCTGCCTCTGCCAACAAAATGTCATATGTAGAGGTCAGATTTTCCCCAAAAATCCCTTTTATGGTACGTTGTATGTCACCTTCAATTAAAAGGACTATGTCATATAGTCTGTCAAGGGGAGCCACTCTAGTGTCAGCAGTTTCTACAGTAATAAATGTGTCAGTTGCTGTCGCCTTCACATATGGACGCAGTGCTTGCCGCACTATTGTATCCTCCGCTGCGCTGTCTAGCAGCGTTAGTGCCCATGTCAGGTTCCGAAGCTGTGTTCTCACTATCTGTGGCATACCTCGCTGCTAGTGCAGAAACTTTATTTTTCTGAAACGGAGGTCGTTGACGTGGAAAGTCGTCCTGCTTTCCTTTACCATCAGCCGGGTGGGGCTGCTCACATCCTTGAGGGGCACCCCGACCTCTGCCGCGTTCACCTCCATCGGCTTGCGAGACCGATGTTTCCTGTGAAGAACGAGGAAAACGTTGATCAGGAACCTGAAATCTATCAGGAGACCTAATTCTTGTGCAATCGCGCAATTCATATGTGCGTTCAGTAGTCACTGGTATTGGTAATGTGGGACGTGACCCCTGTTTCTGCTTCCCCTGTATTTTGCCTTTCCAATTTTGTTAAGGAAAAACAGGACGGTTGTCTTTTGTAGACTTAACCGTCTTGAGTTTGCGGTTGCGTTGTCATTTTATCAAAAGGCTTAACACCCAAACTATTGCGGCCAATTGTCTTATATGCCTCCGCAATAATTCTTGGTAACTGCCGGGGTTTATCGGCGACAAGGTACAGCTCATTCAACACCTGAAAGTTAACTGCATCTCCCTTTACGTTAGCAAGGATGAGATCAGCAACTACGTCGAACACGCCGACAAGCCTCATTCCCAACTCCACCGCCGCTTCTGGACCGTGCTCCTCCTGAACACGCTTAATCATGGAGGGCAATACAGTCATAGACGGTGTGCCCAAGCACTTCGCGTAGACCGCTGCAAATACTTTACCCCAGTTCTCACAATCTGTCAGCTCAGGGACTAAGTCTTTCTGCAAACTATTTGTAAGAATCCTGTGTTTTTCCACAGGAGTAGAATTAGGAAATACTGCTTCCAGCTGGAAATAAGGCATATCGTCCTTATTCTGGGAGAGCTTGCCCATTACCGAATTAACTATGACGGGACTAATAGTGATCCCGGCCAGTCCAGCTGGTTACGTCGCAACCCCAGGTGCCCCCACCTGGACATTCCAAGAGACGTATTGCACCAAAGCCCTATGCACCGCAATCAAGGCGTTATGTAGTTGATGTAAGTCATCCAACGGGGCTTGCAAATATCGTGGATGAGGTGTGAACCCGGCCAAGACTGGCCAAGTGACCCCAGGAAATGGGCAAGGGACCTAACCGAACAGGAGTTACGGTGTGGGGGAGTGCGCCATTGAACCAAATACGATGCTGCCAAGCTGAAATTGGAATTTCCTGCGTCCTATATGGCGTATAATTCGCTGGAACTGCCATAAGGAGTGTATGAGTGGAACGTCTTATCATCCGCATTCACCTCCGGAAAAGTAAAAAGGCTCATAGGGGAACGATGCATCGGTACTCACTACAAAGATAATTGACATTCCATCGTCCGGCACCCCAAACTGTGTCAAATGACGCCCGAGAGGTGCGCGACTATGCGCTGCAATAGCAACCTCAGCCATAAAGACACACAGAAGAAAAACAATCTATATTAAATCGTAGCACAAAAAGGGTCAGCAATTCAAAATGAAACCTTTTTAATTGTCAAGCTTGAGTGAACCTATAATTCAACTATATAGGTAGGTTTAAAACGTCACTCCTGTCAACCGGAAACAAGAGTGAGGGTGTTGTGGACAAATATAAGCACTACTAAGGCGTCTCAAATATAAGACCAAAACGTTAGGTGCACAATGTTGTGGGGATTCTGCTCATGCACAGAACTATGCGCAGGAAACCAGGACCTCTGTGAATTGTGGTGTACCAATAAACTCACCTCACTACCTAGAACCCCTATCTGACTAGCATCAGTGTCTCATTCGTTCTCCGTACCACATCGAAGCTACCAATGATTAGACAACCCAGACCAAGGGACTTAGAATATTCTCAGGAATGGTGGAAATCAAGAACACCTTTTCGTTGTTATTCTCATATCAGTCCACAACGTGAGTAATCAGAGACCCGGAAAAGTTTAAACATTTTTATTTTTAACTACGTGCTCTAAGATACATTATTTTGGCTAACATAAGCAAACAAATGATTAGAAATAAAACCATCAGCATTGTTACAATTCCATAGAAAACAAAGGGAAAAATCATATTATGATGATAGTGGAAACAGGTCCTATAATACCTTGTGTACCACCCTCCCCTGGCTAATAAGCTAGTTTTATAATAATAATAGAAGGTCTCTAGGTTTGAATGGGGAACCCCATACCTCCAAGATCAGCTTAGGTGAATCACATCACAGGATCAGCTCTGCTGTCTGTGTCTGGAAAGGTTTTCTCCAAGAGTGCCAGTATCATGCATGCAATGCAATATTAAAGGCACCCGAGTTTCAGATATTTGCAGCTGTGGGCTTGTGTCTAGAGCATGGGCCGATCAACCTGAATTAAACAGCATACATTGTTATTTGACCTTGACGCTTTCTACACACAGACTAAGGTCGCGGTGCAAGTCTAGGGATGTGAAAAACAGACCATTCTCATGTGAAGAAAAAGCAAGCAAGCAGTTTTACTTATATAATAACAGCTACCTGTAGTGTCGTGTGCAAAAGCAGCAAAGTGGCAAGATGGCGTTAACATCTAAAACGCTTATGCTAACATAGCAATGTGTGCAGGCAAAACCCTGTCTTCATTACAAACCCTAGCATTATACGCAATCCGATGTCAAACCCAGAAGAGTACAGGGTATTCCCCATTTGAACTACTCTATGGCCACCAACCCCGTTCCTTGCTGGACATGGTTCGCGAGACCTGGGAAACAGAACCCAACAGTACCACCCCACTGATAGAGTACGTCACTAATCTAAAAACCTATTTGGGACAGATATGAGCCATAGTCAGGAACAATATGGAAAAAGCACAGGACGCACAAAAATTCCAAATACGATAAAAAAGCCAAAGATAGGTCCTTTTCGGTAGGAGATGCAGTGTTATTGATGATGACCTCCTCAGACCACAGGCTGTTGGGACAATGGCAGGATCCTTACATTGTACTGGAGCAGGTGAAGCCTGTCACCTACAGACTGGAGCTGGATAAAAAACGAGGTACGTCCCAAGTCTATCATGTTAATTTTCTAAAGACATGGGAGGGACCCCTTCCTTCCTTGGTAGGAAGCATAGGGAACCACAACCCCGTATACTGCCAATGTATTGACAACTAATTACCCTCTGGTTGATACGTTGTTACCCTTACAAGATGTGTTCCCCCTAACTCCCGGAAAAACCACATTAGTGGAGCACTCCATTAAAACCATTCCAGGGAAAAAGGTACGTCTCCGACCATATCGCATACCAGAGGCCCGTAGAAATACCATCCGAGATGAAGTCCAACAGATGTTACAGATCGGTATCATAGAACCCTCTGTAAGTGAGTGGAATTCACCCATTGTTCTCGTACCGAAGCCAGATGGCTCGGTATGCTTTTGCATTGACTTCCGGGAGGTCAATAAAGTTTCTGAATTTGACACATATCCCCTCCCCAGGGTAGACAAAATGATAGAGCGAATAGGGAGGGCAAAGGGTACTGGCAGATTCCCCCGAGAGCCCAGGACCGAGAGAAAACAATGTTTTCTACTCCTGACGGTCTATTTCAATTCGTAATGTTACCCTTCGGGTTGCACGGAGCACCGGCTACCTTTCAACGAGCCATGAACCTTATCCTACGACCCCATGAGAGATATGCCAGTGCTTATATAGATGACATTATCATCTACAGTGAAACCTGGGAACAACATCTGACACACCTGTATAAAGTGGTCCAGGCTTTGGGTAGTCATGGGCTTAAAATCAACCCTGCCAAAAGCCATTTAGCCGCACAGACCGTGAAGTATCTAGGCTACCTGTTGGGGGAAGGAGTTATACGTCCCCAAAATAACAAGCTGACCGCTATATCACAAATACCCTTTCCGCGTTCTGCCAAAGCCCTCCGAGCCTTTTTGGGGTTGCTCGGATACTATAGGAGGTTCATACCTCAATTTTTATGAATCGCAGCCCCTCTCACAGACCTCTTGCAGAAGACCGTAAAAACCGAGGTTAGATTGAAGGACCCTAGCCCCGAAGTAACCCGGGCATTTGAAACACTGAAGGCATCCCTGACCTCTGACACTGTGTTAGCCAGCCCCGATAACACCTTACCCTTCATCCTACAGACGGATGCCTCCGATCAGGGATTGGGGGCGGTCCTATCCCAGAGAAACCAACAGGGAGAAGATAAACCCATATTATATATAAGCAGGAAGCATACCCCCGAGAACGAAACTACGCAGTAATTGAAAAAGAATCCCTGGCCATAAAATGGGCCATTGACTCTCTGAAATATTACCTGGAAGGGTGGGAATTCACCCTTTATACGGACCATGCCCCCTTAGAATGGCTAGCACGCAACAAAGGGAACAACAAAAGGGTGTTACATTGGTTCTTATCATTACAACCATACAGATTCCATACCAAGCACCGAAAAGGAACGGAACAGGCGAATGTAGACTTCCTTTCCAGATATCCCCGTGGGAACTCCCCTACTGGAAGGACAGCAAGGATAAGGGGATGTGAGGGGGTGTCGAACATGACATGCCTGTCTCCAGGGCCGACACTGCTAAATAACAGAAGTAGCTTACCCGTGGTAACCGCCTCAGCAAACCAACGATGCGGAACAGCGGAAGAAGGTGGAGACTCGGAAGATCGGCCACGGAACCCCAAATACAATATCTAAGGGCATTTACCCCAAAGTTTTGAATAAAACAAGCCGACTGGCCCACTACATACAGCCTCCACGTCTGTGTATCCGGCCCGCGCTCCCACAGAGACCTTGAAATGCGAAGCGATGTCAAGATGGTACAAAAGCTTGAGTAATGCCTGATATCTCCCATGAAACAAGTGGGGACCGGAGTGTAAAGATAAATGTAAACAGAAAATGCTATATCCTATTATTACATCTACCACACTTGGGAAAAACTCTCTGCAGGATTTATTGGATGTCCATGTAGCTAGGTTCAGACAGTGTGGATGGTGTGCCCAAAACGCGATGCTTCTAGTTATGATGATGAAAACATGAGCAGCCCCATTCCTTTTATTCTTCTTCAAGATATTCATGCCATACAGATTTTTGAGCTTTTGATTGCAGATACTGTTATGTTTCAGAAAAAGCTATGCTTATTGTTCTACTTTATCCTCCTTGCAAGAAGTGCACTATGTGTGCAATAGGCTTCAAATCAGCCACCTGCTGTACTTGATTGGCTGCAGTCACAAAAATGGTACATACGTTTGATGTGAGTAATCTGCTGAGGAAGAAGCCAAAGTTTTGATCTTTATTTGTAAATTTGTTGGGTCCAGAAGAGATCTAGACACGATATTCTAGAATTATACCATGACCCTGGATGACCTCAGAGGCCTTGATACAATAGCACTTTCTGCACAGTTAGATTCAGCTGGAGGTTTCAAGCTCTGGGTTGCTGGGTGTCTCCAGTTGTAGCGTGTACATCTGTAACTATATTATATATAAGGTGCACTTTCCCTGTTTGTGCCACAGCGCACCTTTAAATAAGTTTGCCAAGCGAAAACAGGGAGAGTGTGCCATAATAATGTGAATGAGCTGCCCCCAGGGCAGCCGCAAACTCGTGCTACCCTGGGGGCAGCGCAGTCAAGTGAAATACGGAGCTACTGCTTGAAAGCCGAACCATCTTTCACTGTGCAAGCGACAACCCACTGTCTCTTTCAAGAGGGGAGAGAGATCCCTCTTTGCAGGTGGGTGCAATGATTGATTGCGACCCTCTTTCTCCCCTCCAGGGGGCTGTCTTTAGGAGGCACACTAAAAGTTCACACATTTTTGTTGTGCACTTTCAGTATGCTATCTAAAGGCACCCTCATGCAAATGTCGAAACGTCCTCTTATGATACCGCTAGCTCACATGTGCATTTTACCACTGCTAACCAGTGCTAAAGTGCTTGTGCTCTCTATCCTTTAAACATGGTTACATTCGTTTACATTTGATTGGCATATTTAATTTAATTATAAGTCCCTTGTATAGTGGTATACCATATACCCAAGACCTGTAAATTAAATACTACTAGTGGGCCTGCAGTGTGCCACCCACTTAAGTAGCCACTTAAAACATGTCCTAGGTCTGCCATTGCAGCCCGAATGCAGTTTGAAACTGCCAATTCATCTTGGCAATATAGCACCCTTGAAAGAAATAATAAATGGAGGGGCACTGCATACCAAGAAGTACTGTAATATCTAAGTGGAGCGTAAAGAAAAGTTTTCTGGTTTATCTCCTAATGCATGCTACACGGTGACTGAGGGCTGCCAGTCCCTCATCGAACATGAATGTGTAAAATAAATGAAGCGCAATAGCCTGAAAAGAACCGTGTGCACTGCAATTGAATGTTGTGCTGTCTCATTGACATTATTCATGCGTAGTTTAAACAAAGACAATGATATGCATGTACTGTTTCAATCGTATTTCATTTGCAACTTGAAGCATTGCAATACATAATCAACTCGTTCAATCAATACAAAGATTGTTATGTCATCTTCGCGATACAAACATAATTATGCAACAGAAACAGAATTCCAAAGATTCAGGTTGACGTTAAATATAATGACGTCGTGTCCAATGCATTTCGGGAACTTAAGTCCCTTCTTCACGGGCCACTGAAATGTAAACATAAACACATTTAAGTTTTTATGGTTGTTGGGACATAAGTTGAAATCCAAACAAAGCCATTACATCAAGCGACAACCATATGTGTAGAATAGATGTGCGAAAAATGTCTCCAGATTAAAGAGCCATCACCAAAAAAAAGGTGGGTAAACTGATCCAGTTAAAAGTTAAAGGAGACAATAGCAATCCCAAAAACAGATTAGATAAGACCATATGACCTAAATTAGTGATCTGCCAGAAGTGATAAAACCATGAGAAAAAAGTGCAACCAGATACTATGCCTAAAGGAACGCAAGGATGTGATACAAACGTGCACCATCCAGCTGTGTACAAAACGTGCGTACAGACAATAACATGATACCTATTGACAGCCTAAAAGAATGCCAGTGCAGAACAATATTCAAACTGCTGTGAGATTCTGCTGCGAAAACATAAGTGAATAAACGAATGTATGAGTGCGATAGGTAACAGCTACCACTAGGTGTGATCAAGTAATCCAATAAAAAGTACCTGGTAATAACTCCAACAAGGCACAGCACCTGCCAATGTCAAAAACACGTAATGAACGCCATAAAAATGTCAAAAGTGCAAAAAACTTAAAATAAACCATCTAAGATTCCACTAACCTAAATACAAGTATATCTGTAGTGACTGAATCCTCACGGGTCTTGACAATGCTGAAAAATACGCAACCGGCGTTTTCCTACGAGTTCTTAAGGTCGCGCAACCGCTGTGGCCGATCACGTGATACGTGAACTGCTCCATAATATGACAAAACTATGGCGGCCATGATGTAAGAGAGTACAATAACAGGGAATGCGTATGAAAATGTGTCTTGTTGGACTCTAAAAGTGTAAATGATCTAAAACATCTAAGCGATAATGCAAAATCCGACCAGCATAGTAAATGAAACCCAGATAATCTGCATCCAGTAAACTAATACTAATACTGGACTGAAACTACATGAGAACAAGTGTTGAAATAGCTAAACCATGTGATTCAAACAGTGCGAGAAAACTTACAGCCGTGCGCTGTGTAATACACAGAGAAGCCTGAATTGAAGAATAAGGAGCAAAAAGAAAGATTGGGAGAAAAAATGAGAAACTACAAAGATAGGAAGTTTGTGTAAAAATAGTTGTTGTTCTCACTTTATGCCAACAAGCATGAAAATATACATGACCTACGTGGTACAATATGTAAGAGACATAAATTGTAAGAATGCCAACCAACCTATACATATGCTTAAACAAAACGATGCCATATGGTACAAACATGATCTGTGAATGTCCATTGAAATAAAACGTAAACTACCCAAATGTATAGTTACACTAGATGGTTTCCAAGTATGGCTGTAAGGGGTTTCTGTTTCTGTGGATTATATGGAAGTCTGATGCTGATGGGACCTGTAGCATAACGCTAAAATGTGTGTGTGGGAAAATACTGTGAAAGGTCTAACCCAGTAAAACCTAAATGATAGTGTGTGAAAAATGTGAAAAATAATTACGGAGAGTCGTACTAAGATAATTTAAGAAAAATTAACTGCTATTGCATGTGTCATCCTTTTATAGAAAACAACTCAAGTCTAATTTGTCATTCGGCCCATGTGCTTCCATAGTGTTGAATTTTTTGATCCACATTACTTCTCTTTGGGATAATAACTGGCTCAGATCAGTGCCTTCTTTAGGTTGTACTTTCTCCAATACTAGGAATCTAACCTGCGAGATGTTGTGATTTTGTTTTAACCAGTGTACAACCAAGTTGGAGTTAGTATTCTTTGTGCCTGTCATGCTTTTGTGCTCTCCAATCTTGATGTTCCTTTCAGTATTTCCTATATATAGGAGTCCACACGGACACTTATTACAGTATATAATAGTATTGCAATCCGACGTGTATCTTTACATCACTTAAGTTCCTGTTCTGGGATGGTTAACAAAATTTTGTTGCATGACGTTATTGCAGTGAGTGCAGTTGTTGCACTTACGCATACCTACGCTGATGGTACTCTCGATGTTTTTGTAGTCTGCCAATGATTCTTTGAGGTTAAGAATCCTTGTAAACGCAAACAGTGGTCGTTCCTTAAATGAATGACCAAAATCTGGTTCATTTTGTAGCAGTTCCCATCTTTTGTTGATGAATTTCTTTATGCTTCCCGATCTAGTAAAATATTTAGACGCGAACACTGTTCGGTTGGTGGTTGTTTTTGGCATGGAAATTAAAAGATCATTACGATCCAACTTCAAAACTTGTGCTTTGGCTGTAGTTACGATGTCTGCAGGGTAGCCTTTTCTAAAAATCTATTTTTGATGCGCGTGATGTTTTGCTTGAGTTTTTCTAGTGTAGAGTAAATTCTTTTGATGTGAAGCATTTGGGAATATGGCAAATTTTTGATGCGCTGAGGAGAATGGAAATTTTGAAACAACAATGTGTTGTTGCGGTCCGTTGGTTTCACGAATACACTTGTATTGATAATTAGATCATTTATTTCAACCAATACATCTAAGAAGGACACTTGCTTCTCGCTTATGTTGCGTGTGAATTGTATTCTGCTGTTTTTGGTGTTGAGGACTTTAATGTTGTTTTCCAAGGATTCTTTGGTGTGACTCCAAATTAAGAAAATATCATCAATGTGTAGCGACAATACATGGCAAGATGTTTGTTCCATTCATTGTCTTGAAAATTGTATCGTTCTTCAAAAGCGGCCATGAAGATATTCGCGTATGTTGGGGCTCCCCCAAAGCCCATAGAGGTCCCACAGATTTGAGGAAAAAACTTATCCTGCCACTGAAAGTAGCTGTGCTGCAAGCAGAATAACAAAAGTTCCAACAAGAACACTTTGTGCGCACCAATCTGAGGTTGTGCAAGTAAAGCCCATTCAACAGCTTCGAGTCCTTCTTGTAGGGGAATAGACGTGTATAATGAGGTAACATCAATGGTGCAAAGCATCCAGTCTTTGGTGTTGTCGATGTTCAAATTCTGCAAGCGTTTAAGAAAATCAGTGGTATCACGAATGTATGTCTTCCATGAGCGTACAAAAGGTTGTAACAATTGATCAATGTATTGTTCTAGAGGTTCAAATAATGATCCCACACCCAAGACAATTGGACTGAATGGTGGATCCGCTGGATTCTTATGAATTTTTGGCAGCATATATAGATGGGGTCGTTTGGGAAATTGTTTGTATAGAAAGCTTTTGGTTTTTTGTGTAATCCAATCCATATCGACTGCTCGTTCAAGAATTTTGGTCAACGTTAGTTTGATCTCGTTAGTGGGGTCCTGATCCAGTTTTAAGTACGTGGTTTCATCTGCCAGGTGTTCCCGTACTTTGTTGTGATAATAATTGGTGTCCATAATTATTAGAGCACCCCCTTTATCAGCCTGCTGGAAAGTCAATTCCTTGTCTTTGGCCAGTTGCTGTAAAATCGCTTTTTCTGTTTTCGTCAGATTGGTCATTTTTCGTGGTCTAACCTCTAGTTTTTTTTTAAATCTTGTAAAACTAGTGATTCAAACATGTCAATCGTTCAGGTTCTGAAAACAAGCTTTTGAGTTTGAACTCAAGGAATTTGTGTTGCTCTTGAGGACGTGCATCAGTAAGCACGTTGTAAAAAAAAATCCGCAATTTGATGGTACGCATAAATCTGTAGAAGGCAATCTATGTTTCAGGAAGGTTGGTGTTATACGTGGGTATGAAAGATGTGCCTTTGTTGAGAACTTGAAGTTGTTTCTGAGACAAGGTTTTAGATGAAATGTTTATGACAATGTCTTCTGACTCTGTAAGTTCTGGCGTCCTTTTTCTTTGAGTTTGTCTTTTTCCTCTCCTTGTTTTGCACCGCTTCCGTTCGATTTTGCAGATGACTGATCTGGTGGTTGTACTGGTTGTTGGCTTTTTGATAAAAAAGATTCCGTTTGACTCATAGCTCGCTTTTGAGTGATGTCTGAACTGCTACGGCTGCTTGTGGATGGTTCATCTCCAGATGTCGCCACATTTAGTGGTGTTCTTGTAAGTAGCAATTCTCAATCTGAAACCACACTTTCCTCAGAAGAGGAATGTGGATTTTTCGTTGGTCTCCGTTGTGAGTACATATCTGCCCAAGTATATACCTCGTTGAGGTGATAATCAATAGTGTCCCTCTTGAACTTTCTTAGTTTGCGCTCTTGCAGGTCATTGCCGTAGCTATCCAACTTTGTGTTGATTTGTTCTAATGTTTTAGACCATTTTTCAGGGTCCATTCGGTTAGAAAGATCAAGTTGAGTATTATGGATTTCTTTTTCTAATACTCTGATAGTTTTTGATAATTCCTCCACGATCACTAAGATTAAGTCAAGGGAGCATTTATTTAACACAGCATACCATTTCTCCATAAATACTTTGTTGAATTGTAATCGAAAAAGAAGAGGTTTGATGGCAAGTCTAAAGCCTCGAGGAATTTGTTGGTGTTTGTGATACTGTATTAGAGTTGAGGCGGGCGTGGAGGCTTTGATTCAATTCACGTCTCATGATGAATTCAAGATGTCGTAGTTGTTGTGTGGTCGATCCTTGATGGGTGTCAAAAGATTTTGTGGCTTTGATGAGTGCATATATTTCACTGGCTTGTTCGGCGGTTTGGTTTGGTTTATAGCACCCTTGCCAGGCCTTAAATGTACCTTTTAATGCATATATGTCCCCACTAAGGTAGGCCCTAGGTTTCCCATAGAGCAGGGTGCATTGTAATGAAAAGGTTGGACATGTACTTTTAAGTTTTACATGTCCTGGTAGTGAAAAACCCCTACGTTCATTTGTTCACTACTGGGAGGCCTACCTGTTCCAAAGGATACAATTGGGTTGCCATATTACATTTAATAAATGCTAACTTTTTATTTGGGATAGATAAGCATTTCATGTTTAGTGTCTATGAAACTGTAAGAATTCTCTTTAATGGTTACGTTGGATTTTAAATTAGCATTTTGAAAATGCCACTTTTAGGAAGTTGACAATTTCCTTTCCTTGGCTTTGGTTCCTGCAGCCTGTCTTGGGTCACATGATTGGGGGTAAGTGGCTGTTAGACTTTGCGAATTCCTCCCAGACGGTCATACAATAGAGGGATTAGGTGTGTCTGCCATTAGATGGGCCGTCTGCTGGGAGGATGGAGGGGGCAGAGACCCCTACTTGCAACTGAATAGGCTGTGCTCTAACTTCACACAAAGGGCTTGTTATCACTGCATTGTTCCTGCAGCCGGCTTGACGCCAGAGCAGGGGAGTCAGGAAATTCCAGGCAACCCCTAGAAACATCTCCTAACTTCAAAGAAGGCACCAGCTATAAAAATAAGATCCCTCGACTGACTCTTCAGTTCATTTTCTGGACCTGTGGAAGGACTCTCAGAGGACTTCCTGTTACTGTGGCCTTCTGTGTACTCCTTAAGACTGCTTTATGGCACCTGGAATGACTGCTTTGATGCCTGGAGCCTGACTAGAGCCCTCAGAGGCCTGTTCTGCTGCTTGATCCCTGCTTTCTCACCTGGACCCAGGACTACCAGAGTGACTCCAAGGCGCTACTTTGCTGGCCTCCTGTTTAGAGCCGTAGGGACACAACAGGCTTCCACCATCTTGAACCTGCACCTGGACCCAGCCTGAGTGAGTCCTAACTGCCGCACCAGTCGCTGACCCTTGGTGGTGGTGCTAAAGGTGCCCAGATAGCCAAAATAAAAAACTTGGGAATTGGAATCTTTCGGCAAAATCTTGCTCTGAGAACTAAGGGAAGAACAGGACCAAACTGCTTGTATATCCGCCCAAGGAGCAACGTAGATCAACTTGACTTTGCTGCATCTCCCGCTACGTTCTTCTCTGCAGCAGCACCAAAGGGATATCCGGCCTCCTAGAACTCTTGTCAGCTACAGCCTCCTGCCTCATCTTGCTGGAGATTTTCATCTTCCATGAAAGTGACTAAGCCCAGAAGTAGAAATCTTCACTGTGACTTCGTCTAGCGTGTCGCCGAAGTCGACGCTCCCTCCTCGGACACTGCCTGTAGCCTTGCCCTGCTGAACTTTTCCTTCTCAGAACATTTTTCATGAAGATTCTTTGAAGTCCAAAGGTAAACGTCGACCGGACGTAATCCACTTCTTATATCCGACCCATGCTCCATCTAAGTCGGCTATCTTTTTTACTTTGGCCCCGTCTCACGCAACTAGATATCCGCGGTTGGCACTTTGATCTTTTAGGTGCTGTCTTTTATTAAAATCTTTAATAAAATCATAAGTCTGGTTCTACTGATTGGATTTTTGTAATTTTGGTGTCAAATAATGTTAAAAAATTTCTTGTGTTGTGTTTTCGTTTTATTGCTGCTTGTGTGCTGCATAAATACTTTACACATTACTACTAAGTTAAATCTGACTGCTTTTTGTGCCAAGCTACCCAGGGTTAAGCAGAGGTTAGTTTAGTGACTTTTTGTGTTTCACCCTGCAATGGATTGTGGCAGTTGCTTGACCAGAGCCCCGACCCCAGGCAACCAACAACCCAGTTTCTCACACTAATCCTCTCTCTACATTACCTCACAAAGTTGTGTCGCAAACCTTTATTCAAGTACCATTCCCAAATTGACCCCTATTAGAACCTGACACATTTTCCATGGCAAGGGTGAATATCACTGCTTCTCCAGTGTTCTCAATGATAGATATCTTCCTTTTTATGCAAGAAACTTTCCAAGACATCTTGGAGGTGCTTTTGTTGGTAAATAAGAACCAATCAATGCATATGGAATTATTATTATTAAAACAGGTCAGATCATCTCTACCGTTTTATATTGAAACTGACATCGGACCATATTTTTGAAGCCTCAAATAAAGCTAATTGTTCACTCAATTAAACATCTGAATAGCAGAAGGAATCTACATCAAGCCCCTATCTTTGCAGTATATATCTCTTGTAGACCGACGTTGGTTTAAAAGAGCGATGAGGCTTTACCAGTTTATATCACTTGACTCGTTATGCAAGTCCAGAGGGAAATAGAAAAGGAGAACAGGGAGGGAAATCAAATCCAAAAAAACAGTAGTAAACTTTGAGTGTCAGAATCCAATCCCCCAAAAGGCAGTCGCTTTAGTGAGAATATAAAGACTAAGGCAAAAAATTTAAAAAAGCATGCGGAAAAGCCTAAAAAGAGCACAAAATACAAAACAATAGATAGGCACATGTAATTAATAACACATTTTCAATGAGCAATACCACACCTTCATCAACTCATATCAGTAAGAGGTGGAAGGAACATCAACCTCACCTCGAAACATGCAAGAAGTTACGAAAGTGTAATTCTCCTCAAAGCGGACCAAGTCTCTAGTGAAAAAAATATCAAATCAAATGCACGCTTTAGGTATACAATTAGTGGCAGAGGAAGACATTTCTGTTGGGAACATTTCAAGTGGCAACATCTTAAATCACCATGTGGGACTGTTTTCAAAACAAGGATCATTTCTCTTAATCTTTATCAGAACACAGTTCCAAGCATACAATATCTTCACCCGTTCCAGAAAGAGTTGTGTTCATTAAAAAAAAAAGTATTTTAGGTTTTTCTCTATAATAATCAGTGTGCAGTTTTACCAAAACAAAGGACAAATGTTGATGCTCACTTGTAGTTGAATGTTGCATAACATGCAGGGAACTCTCTGCAATTAAGTCTCCTCGTTTGAAATATCCATGACTTCAAACAAACGTAAAATAAATGGTACAACACAATTTTCTTTTAAAGGAGAATTGGCTGAGAAAGGTTCCCGAGACTCCAAAAGGGTTGTTGTTATAAGTAAGAAGCCATTAGCAAAAAACATTAAAGAACAGTAAAATAGTAATAATCTGAATGTCCTTGGATTCAAGTCTCATTGTATGCGACCAGCTTGTTACAACGTTATCTTTCATATCATAATTTGTTGGAAAATGCTTACCACAGAGATCTACAAGTTTTAAGTAGCGCCCACTCTCTGTGTCGATTACTGCAGGTGATTTCAATTTAAAATGACACTCTTCAACAGTGGATTTCATACTGATATATCTACTGCATACATTTAATATTCTATAGGCGGATTTCCACCCTTGCCTTAAAGCCAAACTGGCCACAGGGATGACTCGCCTATTGGCTTCATTTGAGGCGATTAGTTTTAATGGTCTCAGCTCTTTGGGCAACCTGACCATCTAGCATTGCAATTTAGCTTTCAAAAGTACCCAATCATATGTATGTAGCAGCTGCCAACTACCCATTAGGTAGTGGGTTTACAGTTTTGCATTAGGAAGTCTGTGACCACTCGCCTCCTGGCCCGCAAATTCTTCCCCTTGCAAGCTTGCGTCCTTTCTGTTTCAGTTGAATAGCCAAGAGGATTAACTACTTTTTTTTCGTTACAGGTGCTTTTGAAAAACCTCTCTCAGCTGCAACATTTTTCACCCAACACAGATGCTTTTAAAATTTCAGAAGAAAAGGTATGAAAACGTTACCAAAACAGTAGTCATTAGAATCTCAGTAAACCCTAAAGTGAAGTCTTTATTGTTCCTGTTTGCTTGTTGGTTTCCACATCCATCTAGCCAGCATCAATTGTTTGATAGCAACAGTCAACAGATAAGGAGTACATTAAAAAAGCAGATGATAAGAGCAAAGTATGATCATGATAAGGACTCTAGTATGTAATAGTAGTAGCAAAAGAGGTGATGCAAAGTTATAGGCAACTTTTTTTTCTAGTACTCTAACTCGCTTCGTATGGTAAGTGCAACAAAAGCAAGCAATTTGAAGAAATGTTGTGATTTTGTTAGAAAAAAGCTCTTCAGTTCCAGTAATTTCTCTGCCTAGTCCAGTACCTGAAGAGGCCTGAATTGTTCATCTGTCTCGTTTTTTATGGTTGTCAAGGAGAAACCACTATCAATTTATCTACTGTTGCACATTCAGAAAAATGTGAGCTATTCACTTTAAATTCAATACTTAAGCAATTAAATGTCTAAATTTAAGACGAGCTGCAGGTCCTGATCATTTTCTAGTAGTGATTCTAAAATTGAATGTGAAATGATGGGCAGAAAGATTACTCCAAATCTTCTGCTGGGTTTCTGAAACAGAATCCTTCACTAAGAATTGGAAGGGCTCAGCTGTGAAATCAATACTTAAGAAAGATGATCCTAATATCCCATCTAAATATAGACTTATAATCCTCCTAGATATTGCGTTCAAAGTCCACGCAAAAATAATTCTGGACCATCTAGCATCAGGTTGATTAAAATATATAATCCGAATAGAGCAAGGCAGCTGTAGAAAAGGGTACTTAATGGCTGACCATTACTGTACTCGTTGGGCTTTAGTACATAAGCCAATGGAGCAAGAAGGGTGTTACATTTGTGGATTTTGTTTTTAACATGTCTTTTGACCAAGTAGATCAAGTGTATATATGGAGAGGGGTCACACCAAAGTGAACTCCACTTAACATGGAGGGTGAAGAATCAACACCACACCAAAATAAGCTAGATCGCTTTCGGCCTGGTGGTAGCAAAATGCAATATTGCTCACAAATGGGGGGTGGAGGATGCCCCTACACAGAATAAATGGAGCAGAGATATGTGCTGGAGCATGCTTGCAGAAACGATTATATAAGAAGGCAGGGGCTGCCCCAAGGAATAGAATGGTTGTTTGGGTAGTATGGGAGGGCAACTGACAGACACTGAAGGGACTTGAAACACACTCCACATTTTCTGGGAGAAACCAGTCTGACCAAGTGCCCAAATCAATGGAACGCAGAGGAGAGAAGGCAGGAAAAGTGGAGCAAAGGAGATTTGGTTGTGTGTACGGACCACTCAAGTTGAACTGTGTACTATGGTGGTTTTTGTTAATTTTCTAAAATGCCAAGAAAAACAAGTTAAAAAAAAAACCTTTATATGAAAAAAAAATTAAGGTTTATAATATTTTGATAGGTCTCCTTTATATTCTTTGGGCACTGTAGTCATTCTTTGCAGCATGGGTGGAGGAAGACCACTTGAGCTGACTCTCCAAAAATATCAGGATCTAGAACAGCTGGTCCCAAATATGTTTGGTTTATGAGGGTTTATTACCTAAGCTACTGGAACTTAACTTATTTTCTTCAGAAATAGGCAGGGGTTCATATTCTCTGGCGAATATAAACTGATGCCCTAGTCCTAGTGGGCTACATCCCAATAGGCCGGGCAAGAGAATTAGCAGTCTTACACTCTTACTGTTCCAAATCACCGAGGTGTAAATATATCCAAACCTAAGGATTTGATTTTTGGGGATAAGCACAAAAATGTCTTGGTCTTTTGTGAGAGTTACAGTAGAACCTGTAAGCTCTTATAAATACTTAGGCCTAATGTTTTCTAAGATGTTCAAATTGTCTAAATAAACTTTTATATTTTAAACAAAGAAGGGCTTCAGACTTGTTATTTAGGATAAGGAGCTCATTCTTGCACTGTTGACTTAGTGAAGTGTAGCAGTCTCTGTGCTGCAGTGAGATCTCAAGCCAATAATCATGCAAGAGGTTGCCTTTAACCAACTGATTTTGTAAAGGAATGGAAACTGCTTTTGTGATGGCTTTCCTGACTAAAGGAAATTGATAGTGGGACAGTAGTTGCCAAAATCCTCTAAGTTCCAGGTAGGATTTCAGTGTTTTGAAGTCATATGTGTATCATCCTTGAAATAGGGAGGCAATGTCTATATTGAGAGGTGCATAAGGGAATTCCCTTTGGGAGATTTCACAATGGATAAGAGTAGAATCTCATAATTTGTAGTAGCCTTGAGAGGGTGGAGGATGTGTGTGTCGCCATTCTGTAAGAACTGGTTGAAGGCTGTCCGCTTTATGATTTGAGAGGGCATAGGCGGCGTAATGGGCATTTAATTGATGTTGTTGATGGAGGCTCTGATCTCGCATATCTTCTTCAAGAAAAAGTAAATCTTGTTGATTTAGCGTGGAGGTTGAGTTTCTAGCTGTGAATTTAAGACAGTGTGTGAGCATTTTGCCTCATATGGACAAAGATGATGATTGACTGAGAGGATGAAGAGCCTGCATGCAGAATGCTTTGAGTAGTGCAGATTGTCTCTGGCTGTGGTCGATGTGAACTTCTTTTCTGCAAATGATTTGCATTTTCTTGTTAAGTGCAATATTTCTTTCTCAGTTTAAAAATATATATATATTGAATAGGTTTGTGTTCCAATGTCCATTCATGTTAATATACATCGCCTCAACTTACAGCTCTGCCAAGTCATTTTCTATCTCAAGAACTATTTGTGCCATAAGTGGTACAACCCACCCTTGCGAGAGCCGTGCCAAATCCCTTCTGTCTCTTCATTGACAGTTGCAGTGAGTGGGTTCTGTGCCTACATAACTGTAATATAATAATAATAATAATATCCACATTTGTAAAGCGCGAACACTCACCCGTAAGGGTCTCTAGGCGGTGTAAATGTTTCCTTAACTGCCCACTTTTATTAGGTAGTCACAATCCCCAAATGTTCCACCCAGTCCATCAAGGATGAGCCTCTAAGCAACTAAGTTTTAGGTTTAAGAAAATACCTTCCTCTTCTCTTGTTGAAAGCATGTCAGTTCTCGAGGTTTTTCTGAACCTCTTCTATCCCAGCTGCCATAAAATCCTCTCAGTCCCCTGTAGTATGTGACCACTGGTTGTTTTTAAGCCGTTCTTGCAAAGTTCTAATATACAAATTGGCATGAGATAAATGCAGCACTTCATAGTTACCAGTGGCGGCTTGTCCACAATGGTGGAGGGCATCGCCCTACTGGCTCAGAGCCAGCAACTGAAAAATAAAATTACATTTTATTATCATTTTGTTTGTCAGGAGCTGGCTCAGCCATGCGTATATAGAGAGGGGCCGGGCCGAGTGAGGAGTGGACTCTTAGGTCAGGCAAACAGACATGCGTGTTTAGGTTTCTCCACCCAACTGTATTCTACAGCCAGGTGGAGAAACAGCACAGACTCCCTGTGCCTGAGCAAGCGTCAAACCAGCCTGCTCAGGCCAATCCTGGTGCTGCTCTCATAGTATGAGAGTGGCGTCTGGAGTGAATAGGAAGTCTGTCTCAGGGACTGCCGGGAGCAGCAGGAAAACAGAGAAGCACAAAGCGAGAAGCAGCCAGCAGGAACAAGTAAGTTTTAAAATATGTTTTATTAATTCAACCCCCTACCTCACCACCGCCATAGCGGCTGCTGCTGCCCTGCCACCCCCCACTGCATATTGACTGCAGCCGCGACTGATAGTTCCCAACATTTGACTTATTTATAATTGTATTTATAGAGCAGTCTGCTATCAAATGGTGCCCTGGCACTGAACTATATGTACTATGTGTTCTAAAAGCGAATAAACGAGAAGGGGTCTCAGTTTTCTCCTACAGTTAAGATGGTTGGAAAGAGATCTTATCAAGAAGGGAGTTTCTTCTTGCTAAAGGCTCTGCCACCCTGGCAATCCTTCCTAATCGTGGGCACTTTTAATAGGAAGACTGTGAAGGAGCACAGAGTGTGAGATGAGCCGTGCTTGGTAAGCGTGCAGTGAATGAAAGAAGGGGTGTTGTTATGTTAGGCTTTATAATTGATGCAGCAACACTTAAAGAGCACATGCTTGTGGATTGGTAGTCAGTGTGAGGCTGAGAGATAGCCTGAGATGGAGGAGTGTCGCAGATTAATTGTGCTGCAGTGTTTTGCACAGTTTGAAGTTGACAGGTGTTACATGCAGGGAACCCCAAATAAAAGGCATGTGTTTGTTCGAGGCTGGACCCTACACCTAGTTGAATGACTGGTTAATGTGACTCTTTGAGAAGGGAAGGAAGAATTTTCCCAATGCTCTAAGATGAAAAATGCAAGTTGCTAAGATTTTAGATATCTGTGAACTAAAGGAGAGCGTGTCATTGAATAAGATTCCAAGATTCTTCATGATTGTGGTAAGGAGTGGCCATTAACCCAGAATACCGGGTCATCAGCAAGACGTCCAAAACGATAACAAGCCACCAAGTACCATGACCTCTGCTTTGTCGGAGATAGGCTGAAGACAAATAGTAGACATTCAATATGCTACTACCCAGAGACCAGACTCGATGCTGGCATCAAGACTAATACTAAGTTGTGTGTTGTCCACACTGCACGTGGCTTCTGTTGAGAAGCCTAGAGGCACTGAATGCAGAAAGAATATTGGGTATGGCTTTTTAATACTTTCTCACTGCAGCCGAGTTCAAAGCCCTAGTTTCTGGCTTATAGTTGCGACACCATGCTCTTTAAAAAGCTTCTTACATAAGCAGAATGAGTGGGCGTGTACCAATGAGCTGATGGGAAATAACTATGGGACCCCTAATGCTGCGTAGTAGTAGAGCAGTGATATCCAAAGTAAAAGAAATTCAGGTTTTGAAATTTTCATACTTAATATGCAAGTCTTCCGAAAGATTACCCATCAACACTACTAGCGAGCTACTGAGACTGGCAAAATTGATGCGGGAGTGGCTTTATTTTATTTTTAGTAATTGGAGGACTCTAAGTTGGGCTGTGTGCAGTCTGCTTATAGTTCAGAGAAAACCACACGGCAGCGTTTCAGTTCAAGGGACCAGAAGACATCTTAGATTTGACACAAAAGTCTCTGAAGTAAATAACAGGTCTAGGCCATGCCCTGACTCATGCATGGGTTGAGTCACTAGTTGGTCGAGGATGGCAAAAGAGGTGGAGGACTAAGCGTACATACTAAAGTCCCATAAAGCAAATAATTTGCCAAGACCCAGAACGAATGGGATGATAACGTTTACAAATTCCAATCCAAAGCTGGGGGGATTGGCCATGTGGACGATAAACCAGAAACCATGTGAAATTGGAGATTGGGGAAAAAAGATAGCAACAAATTCTGCACGAATATTTTACCTTCTTCTAGTATGCTTTTCACCAAAAAGCGGTCGCTATAAATTATAACCACTTTACCACCATTATTACCTGAGGGATTGACATGCAGTATTGTTTAATTCTCTTGGACTTGCGAGAAAAAAGGTTGAGGGCAGAAAATTCTTACACTCATGTTTAGTCAGGAGGAATATATTAAGCTAGCAGTCCCCAATAAATGTAGGTATTTTATCTCTATGTTTGACCAGGGATCGAACAATCAGACGGATATGCATTAAATCTACAGATGTTTTTACCTGCCGTGGTGGAGGCAGATATTTGAGCCACAATGGCAGTTGGGGAAATGTGTTGCTTACCGAAAGAAATAGTCGATGGAGGTGCAAGGATAGTAGGAACTTTCTGGAGTAGGCCCTTGATTTAGGTGTCAGTTGGGCAGCATGGCTGGCTGCTGTTGCATCCGGGTTGCAGGTAGGACAGACATGCTTACCTTTGGCACATCTTCAGTACACCGCTGGCATGCATGCTCTGAGGTCTAGCATCCTGGTGCTTTAAATACATGAGGGCAATTCTGTGCATGCTTGGCCGGTCACTAAAATACTAGACCACCCTGTAAGGCTACAAGAAAAGATGACTGCCACCACTGGCAGAGCCCAGCAAGTAGAAGACCATGAATCACCCCCTATAAAAATCTACAGGCATCCCACCAGTAAGCAGGTATTGAGTTCAAAAGAAAAGACAAGCTGTTATAGGATGGGTGAGAAGAGCTGTAACTAAGTGAGCGCCTGTAAAATAGAAATGACAAACAGTGCAATCTAAAAACAGTTAATTCAGCACACAAATAAAAAGCCCAGCAATGTCCTTAAATACAGTTATTGGGTCGCCCAGCCAGGTGTTTTAAATATGCGAGTGCATTTCTGCACATGCTTAGTCAGCCACCAAAATACTAGACGTCTGAGTAAGGAAGCAAGAAAAGATGGCTACCGCAACCGGGGTCGGCTAGCAGGTAGGTACAGACCACAAGTAACCCACTAGGAAAATCTCCAAGAATACCACCAGTAAGCAGCTATTGAATGCAAAACACAGAAAATGGCAGCAATAAGAGACATAACTAAGTGACCACAAGTAAATCGAAATTATAAAACTGTGATGAAAACCAGCACAATTTAAATCAAATAATTTAGCACAAAATAAAAGCCCAGCAATTGCCTTCCTTATAGTTCTCATGATTTCTTTCCTTGTCACAATCGATAACATATGATTGAGGGGAATTTTCCTTTGGACTCACAATAATGTCTTGTTGTTTGGGAAGGCTGTAGAGCATTGAAGATATATATTAGCTCCCAGGAATGTCTTTTGCTGGCTGGGTCCGTGAATCGCTTTTTGTTGGTGGGAAAACCCCATTGATTGAGATAATATATAACCTTCTGTGTATTTCTGATGAAAGAATCCTGCCTCTTCCCCCTTCGTAGTAAGCCATGTAGGGATATACATTGCTGCAACCATTGAGGGACATTCAGCAAACACGCTTTGAGCAACGTTTATCCCAACTGATTAAGCTTTGAAGTGATGAAGCTCAGAAGCACAACTAAACATTTGGATTTTAGGAAGGCCCAGAAAACATGGCTATTCACGCTTTAAAGACCAGTTGCACCTACCCAACTCAGGCCAATGATGGACATCACACAATAGCGCCAGGACACCTTCAGGTAGCAGTCGCGCTCTATACGTGCCAATAACATTAACATTAACATGATAACTTGCACCTACCTACCATGATTCTGAGATATATCTCATGCTCCTGATGCATGCCTTTGTGGAAGAACGTATTGTTGAAATAGATTGTGTTGAAGATGGAATGGTTACCTACAATCCTGCTTCTCCATCTCAATCATGGATGCCCTTCTTATAGCCACAAAAAGCTGAAAATGTCTACCCACGCAACGCCCAGCAACTAGCTATTATGACAAGAAAATGTAATACTTGGCAAGTAAGTTCATTTACCACGTTCAAAAATGTGTTAATTTTACTGTCAAACCAAGTAAAGGATTATTCTTTGATGGTTACAAGCAGTGCACATAAACAATGTTGAAATCTCCAGTCTTAAAGATGCTTTTTGATATTATTGTAACAGCAAATGATATCCCATTGCACAAGAAAACAAACACGCGGGACAATAAATTGAAACCACGGTGAAATGAATAAATAAGCTATTTATTTTCATTCTGTTATTATCGAATGGAATCTCTTGTGCACCGCTGCCACGGTCGAGCATCACTGTATGTAAAAAATAAACAAATCCAGCCGATAAATAAAAGTATTCAACATTGATAGGTATGCGTTTTAAAAAGAAAACGGCCACATATGACTGTAGGGTTGGCTTTGTTTTAAAGAATTATTCCAAAGGCCTGACAACTTCTCTTAAACTCTGAAGAATGCTTTCAGAGAAAGGAATGTGACATGGTTCCTTTTTTCAGATTTCACATTCCTGTCTTTTTCGAAAAAACAGGAACTGATACTCCCTCAAATTATCGATATGAGCCAATGAACAAGTTCCTTTTCAACGAAGGATGCCTTTGGGTGCCATGAAGCCATTGGTTCTGCAGTCATAATGACTTGGTGAGGCACATGTTCTTCAAACAGTATAAAAGTCGCGGTTCCCTGGTGAAAATGACAATTCACAAAAATGCTCTATAGACGAACAGCAAAAGAGGCGTCCTTCACGGAACGGCTCCTCTTCCCGCAGGCAGGGTGGTCTTTAGTGACGAGTGTCGCCTAAAAAAACTTGGTTGGAGAAAAAATATGAAAACACCCGCAATTGTATCACAATTATATTCAAACTCGGCCATTTCAGGGCACTTCGAAGAAAGAAAAACTAATCTAATGCACTTGAAAAGATGTATAAGATGGCAGTGTCACGTGACGAGGAATATTACAAAAGTATTACTGCGTGCACTGTCCTGCTGCCCAGGACGTTGCAGGGTGATGAATCTTCTGTACAGATATATCTACTTTCCACAGCATTTTGTGAGCGTGACACTAGTGCTGTGAGGCCTTTTCACAACGCTCCTCCAACTTTGGTACATTCAGTGCAAAATACTTTTTTAGGAGACATTTACCCTTATAAAAATAAAAGGCATTTCATTTCTCGAGAGCGCTTAAAGAATAAACACAATGTCTGATTGAACATGTAATGTGAAAGAAGTAGATGAGTTTAGTCGGCTGGGTTCTTAGGTACTGTCTGTTGAACTCCGAACCATAAACTTATAAAAATAATCAAAAGTTCATTGCGTACAATTTTGTTTCTGATATGCTGTGGTAAAATGCTATTTTGTTTTTAGATTTCGTTCATGCACTATAAAGTATAAAACCTTCTATTAGTATTTCTTCACAGAAATGTGTCTCTTGCCATTCACACATACCATTTGCATATGCATTGCCATGAACTTCCTTATTGCAAGCCATTGATCTGACATGATTTTCTGTTGACTGGTAGTGAACTGTTTCCACTAAATAAAGCTGAACTCTACATCGCACACCAAGCAGGCACTGGTAGCCTTAGTAACAAGTGACACATTTTCTATCATATGTTTTTGAGGCATTAAAATCATGTTCCATACGTGTTTGAGACGTTGATAAATTGTTTGGCTTCAAATAATTCTGTAGTTGGGACAGAGTGATTTTGCACTTTGGCCTGACATGTTTCAAGACCTTTGGTAAAATCCAATTTCTTTCTCTTTGTTCATCTTCAGAAGTTGTGATGTTAAAGCGTGGTCACATATTGTCTTTGTGATAAAACAACTGTAGATAGTTTGGCAGTCAGGAAGAACTTCTGATCGAAAGACAGTTTCCTTCCGTACTTCTCAAGCAGGTTCAACTGAACAGCTCTGTGTGCCTTCCTCAATTCGCTTATGCCCTTTGAGGCGAAGTAGTGTTATGAGTTCATGGCGTCGCAGTGTTTGGGCAGAACTCTCTGATGCCCCTACCCGAACTGACATACCGCAATTCTATAGATGACAGACCAGCACAAGTCAACTGTGAGCTGGGGACTGTGGTTCTCACACTACTCGAGTCCAAACGTGCTTGTCTCCTCAACCGCTGTCAACATTTTTTCATAGAGCATTGAGAACGAAGGGTACGGAGGGAGGTCCAGTCGGTTGAAACATGTGTGAGCCCTGAAAAGAAGAGAACACGGTTAATGACTGCCATGAAAGACTTCAGTAGAAGCAGCAGGCCCAAGGAGACAATGTGAAAATGTAAACATTGAGGATCATCTAAAGATGGAAAACATCTAGCACCAGACCTGGAGCATTGACTCAACGATGGTACTAAACACCAGAAGCCTAGAGACGCCCATGAAATATGTAATCAATATCTGGAACCCAAATGGCAATTACATAATTCAGAACTTCAGCCAACTACTGCTGCCAACGTACCGAATCATATTTATGCTGCTCATACCTAAGCACAGATTAATCAGCACAATAGAATCTTTGTGAAAGTAATACATAGCTGGACAATGTAAACATGTTATAAGACAAAAGCATGGGAAACTAGGTGGATCCACAAAAAGTGAAAAACTAGGGAGTCATTAAGCCAACAAATTCTTTAGGTCTGGCTTCATGGATGCCGCTGGCAGTACTGACATCCAAATCCATTTGGAAGTGTAAAAAGCTGAAGTTACAGGACAAACTGTGTAACAGCTGGTGTTGCGATTGTTTGAGGAAGAGGCACAGCCAGTTTTAGGAGTGGATTTTCTTTCACCGTGCACCTGAAATGGTCATGTTTCAGGAATAGAGTTTACCTTTTTGACTGTGCACTTGATGTTTTCTTTGGGGAACTATTTGAAAGAAACCTAGGTGATTTATTTAGTTTGGAGAGTGGGTGCAACACCATGAATTAGCAGTGCTCCAGCCCTGTCAAATCCATGGTGCACAGAATAGTTTTAGATTCAAGGCAAGTGTTGGGTTTCTGACAACAGAGCTTCAGCTGACTCTACTGTCAAAAACCTCAGACATGAGGGACTACCCACCACATGGCCTTCAGCTGTTTTCAATACTTGATATTACCATGAGAGGCATAGCTATTCTGGGTAGGGAAAATGCACAGTAACCACAATGGGCGGGAACAATACTCTCAGTATATCAGGGCTGTTGTTTTGTTTTCTGAAAACAGAAACAAAGTATTTATGGTCTTGCTGCAATAAATAACTGAAAAATCAAACACCATTCTTTGTTCTGCAGGAAGTCCCAGCTATTCGGTCTCAGGAACTGGCTATCTTGCAGTATATCTCCTGTTGCTGGCAACACTTCTTTCCAATAAGGTTTCAACTTGGGCTATTCCCATTAAATGTTAAGGGGATTACCCTTCCCCCTGCATCCTCACCAGCATGCATCTTAAGTCTCTGAAAAGGTCCTGTTAATTCTGTCTACAGTTTGATACAGCACATCATTACTTTAAGAGAAATGATTATCTGTGAAGGATCAACTTATTATTTGAAGTGGTCCCTCTCCACAGGATCTCCCAAACACTTCCAGACATCTCCACCATTCTCTCTCGTATTTCACCTATCCCCATTTTGGTTGTTCGTTAGGGTTCAGAAGACATTTATAAACTTTCAAGACTGCTTGTTTTGTCCCATCTAATGTCATCAATTTTTCCGAGTCCATTAATGTCCTCTTGCTATAATGGCCTTTGTTAAGATGGTGTCACCTCTTGACGAAATTGATAGTAAGGAAACCTTTCCAATAAACTTATCCCATACTTGTTTGCACCTACCAAATGATCTAACTTGAGCCCACTCATGCCCCTAAATATAGATCCAGCAAGATCCTACAATTAATCAATCAATCAATCAATCAAATAATTTGTAAAGCGCACTACTTACCCGCAAGGGTTTCAAGGAGCTGAGGGTGGGGAGTGGGGGGGTGCTGTTGCTACTGGTCGAACAGCCAGGTCTTGAGTCGTCTCCTGAAGGTTAGAAGGTCTTCGGTTTGTCGTAGGTTGAAGGGGAGGGTGTTCCAGGTCTTGGCGGCGCGGTGGGAGAAGGATCTGCCTCCGGCTGTGGTTCTACGGATGCGTGGGACGTTAGCCAGGGTGAGGTCTGCGGAGCGGAGTTTCCTGTTGGGTAGGTAGAAGGAGAGTCGACTGTTGAGATAGGCTGGGCCGGTCTTGTGGAGTGCCTTGTGTGCGTGGATCAGGAGCTTGAAGGAGACGGGAAGCCAGTGCAGGTTCCTCAGGTGGGGGTGATGTGGTCGCGGCGCGGGACGTCGAGGATCAGGCGTGCAGAGGCATTCTGAATTCTTTGCAGTCTGTTGATGAGCTTGGTCGGGGCTCCGGCGTAGAGGGCGTTTCCGTAGTCGAGTTTGCTGCTGACTAGGGCCTGGGTGACTGTTTTCCTTCTGTCTGTAGGAATCCATCTGTAGAACTTGCGGAGCATACGGAGGGTGTTGAAGCAGGTGGAGGAGACAGCGTTGACTTGTTTGGTCATGGTGAGTTTCGAGTCGAGGATAACTCCAAGGTTGCGTGCTTGGTTGGTAGGTGCGGGGTGTGTCCCCAGCGATGCGGGCCACCAGGATTCGTCCCATGCTGAGGGGTTGGGCCCGAGGATGAGGATCTCCGTCTTGTCTGTGTTCAGCTTAAGACGGCTATCCTCCATCCAGTCGGCGACGGCCTTCATTCCCTGATGGAGGTTGGATTTGGCGGTGAGAGGGTCCTTGGTGAGGGAGAGAATCAGTTGCGTGTCGTTGGCGTAGGAGATTATGTTGAGGTTGTGATGTCGGGCGATGCGTGCGAGAGGTGTCATGTAGACGTTGAACAGCGTCGGGCTGACGGAGGATCCCTGTGGGACGCCGCAGATGATCTCGGAGGCTTCGGATCGGAACGAGGGGAGGCGGACTCTCTGGGTTCTGCCGGAGAGGAAGGAGGAGGTCCAGTCCAGGGCCTTGTCTTGGATCCCTGCATCGTGGAGTCGTGTGCGGTGGCAGACGGTGTCGAAGGCGGCGGAGAGGTCCAGAAGGATGAGGGCCGCAGTCTTGCCATTGTCCAGTAGGATCCTGATGTCGTCTGTGGCGGCGATGAGGGCGGTCTCGGTGCTGTGGTTGCTGCGGAATCCTGACTGGGAGGGGTCCAGGATGCTGTTGTCTTCGAGGTAGCGGGTGAGCTGGATGTTGATATCTTCTCGATGACCTTAGCTGGGAACGGAAGCAGGGAGATTGAGTTCGCTCGGGTCCGCCTTGGGTTTCTTCAGTAGGGCGTTGATCTTGGCGTGTTTCCAGCTCTCAGGGAAGGTCGCGGTTTCGAAGGAGAGGTTGATGATGTTGCGCAGGTGGGGTGCGATGGCGCTGCCGGCTTTGTTGAAGATGTGGTGAGGAAAAGGGTCAGACGGCGAGCCGGAGTGGATTGTGCCCATGGTCTTGATTGTGTCTTCGATGCGCACGTTGGCACAGGTTGTCAGGGGGTCGTGGTCGGTGGGGTGTTGTGGGTCCGGCATGTTGGGGCCTGTTAGGGTCGTCCGGGGGTTGAAGCTGTCGTGGATGTCGGCGATCTTGCGATGGAAGAAGGTGGCGAGGGTGTCGCACAGGGCTTGCGACGGCGGGATGTCGTTGGCTTTGGAGCTGGGGTTGGAGAGTTCCTTCACGACGTAGAAGAGCTCCTTGCTGTTGTGTGCGTTGTTGTTGAGGCGGTCTTTGAAGGAGGTCCTCTTGGCGGTCCTGATGAGGTGGTGGTGGTTGTGGATGGCGTCTTTTTGGGCTGTGCGGCTGCCTGGCGACTTCTCGCTGTGCCATATGTTCTCCAACTTCCGGCAGGTGCACTTTGACGCTAGGAGTTCCGGGGTAAACCAGTTGGCTCTCTTGCTGGTGTCTTTGAGGGTTTGTTTTTTCGGCGGGGCTAAGGTGTTGGCGCAATCGTCCATCCATTGTCTGAGGGTGCGTGCATCATCATCGGGGTTGGAGGGGTTGGTCGGTGGGTTGAGTGCGAGGTTTGTCTGCAGTTGTACTTCATTGATTTTGCCCCAGCAGCGACGGGGGATCTGTAGGGTGCGGTGATGTGCGACGGGTTTCCGGAAGGTGAAGTGGATGCAGTGGTGGTCGGTCCAGGTGGGTTCGGAGACGTAGCTGAAGGAGACGTGGGAGCTTGAGGAGAAGATGGCGTCGAGCGTGTGTCGAGCTGTTCAAGTCTGAGGTTGGCGAGGTTGTCTATCAGGGTGGAGGAGTTGCTGTTGTTGTTCTCCAGATGGAAGTTCAGGTCTCCGAGGAGGATGTAGTCGGTGGAGGTCAGTGCGTGCGTGCTGATGAAGTCGGAGATGGCGTCGCAGAATTGTGTTCGGGGTCCGGGTGGTCTGTAGACGAGGGTGCCTCTTAGGGTGGTCTTGGGGTCGTGTGGATCTGGAAGTGCATGTGTTCGGCGGTGCTGAGAGTGTCGTCGGTGTTTGTTGAGACCTGATGGTCTTCTTGTGGACGATGGCGATTCCTCCTCCGACTCCGTTGGTGCAGTCTCTGCGGGCGATCTTGTATCCGTCGGGGATGGCTATGGCGATGTCTGGAGAGGAGGTTTTGTTCATCCAGGTCTCGGTCAGGAAGGCGATGTCTGGTGATGCGGTGCCGAGTAGGTCCCAGAGCTCGACGGCGTGTTTGCGTGCGGAGCGGGTGTTGATCAGGATGCATTGGAGCTGGTTGTGTTCTGTCATGGCGGATGTCTCGGCGTCTTCGATGCAGGAGAAGCTACAGTTCCGGCAGGCGAAGGGACCGAGGGTGCGCTTCGGGGCAGCCCTGCAGCAGGTGAGGGTCCGTCCTGAGTTCAGAGCATTGAGGGTGCTGGCGTCGTATCGGAGGCGGTCTTCATGGCTGGTGCGGGGGCCAGGGGTTCTGGCGCTGGGTGCGGTCCAGGCGCGGACGGGCGCAGACGGGCTTGCCTTAGACGCGCCTTTGGCGTGGCAGCGGCGCGCCCGCTGCGCGTGGCCGCGATTTAAGGGGAGGTGGGAGGAAGGAGCAGCTGGGAGGCGGGTGGCGGGTGGCAGGGGGCAGCAAATGGGGACGGAGGGGGGCAGGGCCGCAGGGATTGCAGCGGTGGGAACGGGAGCGGCGAGCGGGGCGAGCAGGCACAACAGGGGGCACAGGGTACAGAAGGCAAAAACAGGCAGCGGGGCACAGAAGGAACAAAAGGGCATACAAAAGCACGGGGAACAGAAGGCAAAAATGGGCAGCGGGGCACAGAAGGAACAAAGGGGCACACCGAGCAGAAGAAAACGGCAATGGGGCAACAAGGGCACTCAGAGAAACATACAAACCTAAGGCCACCACTGGCCACCAGGGATGAGGCACAGGTGGTAGCCTGCAGGTGGAGGAGGGCCTCGACTTCGGCGGTGACAGCAGGAACGCAGGTGGAGCTGCAGCGGGGGGGAGCGACCCACGTGGCAATCCACCTTATTTCCTTTTACTGTAGCCTGTTTTTAGGGAATCAGGTCAGCTTGCACATATGAGAAAGACCTGTTGTACACAATCACAACAGCATAAAATCGCTCCGCGTTTCAGTCATAGAATCAGGTGATTCATACAGGAAATAGCTGAGAACTGAAGAAGACTAGGCAATGGCACCTATGGACACTAGACCTCTAACTACTGTGGGATGGGGAATTCTCAGTGAGGGGTTCACATTCTGGTCAGTGATAGTAGAATCAGTACTTAACCGCACTGCTTACATGCCCCGTTGCCTGCCAACATTTTGTGATTGTATTGGCTTTCCACTTTCGCTCAAGTTCATACACTCAAAGTATGTGCTATCACCTTTGTTGTTTTCCTCCCTCCTGGTTCCCCTCTTTTGTCCTTGCTCTTTCATTTCAGCATTGCTTCCATGTTTGTTTATATTTGTCTACCTGATCATTTGCTGCTATGCAGGAATTGCCTGCTGCTTGTGTTTTGTGCTCAATCCCATGCTTTTGAAGAAATTGCTGCATCTCACTTGACTAAATTGACCCTAATTGTTTGATATCGGCACCTTTGGTAAGCCTTCATTAACCACCAACGTTTTTAAAGATTTCAATACTGCCTATGTTGTCTCATTATCAGCAACACTGCCCTGAATTAGGTAAAGCTACTGTCCTTGAATGTGGTTCCCTCTTCTCTGCAAAACTCTAATTTGGTAATCTTTGGGCTCTGACCTGTTGGCTTATATCTTAGCTCGTCAGAAATCCAACCCTCTACTGCCTTATGTCACGGCCTCACACCAGATTGCTATCTGGTACCAGTCCATGCCGGGTATTCCTGATAATACAGCAGATGAGCAAGCACTCCAGTGTTTTCTCTCTTCCTTGTTCTTTTATCTTGTGACTCGAAGTTCCCTGTGACCACTTGTCCAAAAACACTCCCTATTCCTGGAAGCCTTAAAATCTTTCAGAGATATCCTTATGGCCTTACCTTATCAACAAACCTTATCAAGCATTTTAGGGTTACAAGGGAGTCTCTTTTTGTCTTTTATCACTTTTGAAAACCTCAGACCTTGAGCTTTTCTCCACCTCAAGGTTTTCACATTTTCTGAAATGGCACCCTTCTCCCTATTCCCAACAAACTATCCCTATTTGTCTTTGACTTCAAAGCTATGGTCAAGGGCATATTGCACTTGTTAACGTGGTCATGTAGGTTTTAGGTGTAAGGACAAAAGGACCCTCTCTGATTTGTTCATAAGTTGTATAAATCCTAAAGTGTGACCTAGTTCTTATTGTTTTATGCTTTTTCTTTGCTTTTTAAGTTCACTTTGTAAATACAGATGTGCGTGCTTCTTATTCCAATTTTCAGTGGATACTAAGGCAGTAAGTTTCCATCTAGTTACAAATTTCAGGACCCATAATGTTTCCCAGTAGTAGCAGCAGGAGGTACTGTTACTTTTCAAGTAATCAGGGAAAGCCTGCCAGTTTCTACTAAGTGAACTGTGTTTTAGGTTTAAATCTGTTTTATTACAGTTTTGGTATCAACAATACAATCAACCCTAACCTACATCCACAGGCTGGTGAGGTAAGGAGGTCACCAAACAAAAACCCATACAGGGGAAATATCAAAGCAAAGGACAAACAGGGAAAAAACTAGGAGAGTACAATGGTAGTGCAGTAGAGAGATCTCAGCAACATGTGTGTCCAGGCAGTCTGGCATTAGCGGTGGTGGATACATCAGGAGTGGGCTATAGTCCCTCCAAAGGGAACCAGCTCTGTAAACTCCTGTGAGAGGTAGTGTGAGTCCACGTCTTATTGAATTGAGGCAATCTGTGGTCAACCAAAGATTGCCAACCACTGCAGTCAGTTTCTCCATACCCAAAAGGCCCTAGAGTTTGTGTAGCCAGTCCAGCTTCGCCGGGACAGTGTCCATCCCCCATTTTACTAAGATGGTTTGTTTGGCCATGCAAAGGGCGAGTGTGATAGCTTTGCCCTTCAGTGACCTCAGAGTGTAGGTGTGCACATTAGGGAGTCCTAACAAGATGTAGCTAGGAAAGCGTGGAATATCAGCGTCATACATCTCATTAATATCCACAAATACTTCTGATCAGAAGGGTAGCAGTTTGGGGCATTGCCTGAGGATATGTATTAGTATACCTGCGTGTCCACACTGCTACCAACAAGTGTTATCCCCTCCTGGCTTCCACTTGGCCAGTCTTGCAAACATATAGTACCAGTAGTGCATGCTTTTTAGGAGTGTCTCCTTGCCATTGGTACTGCAGGCAGAAGTGCGTGTTCTGTGAAAAATGTCTGCCCATTCCTTGGGTGCAAAGGAGCTTTCACACTCCAGCTACCATTGTTGTTGTGCTGAGGACAGGACCTTACATGTCGGGGTATTGAGAAAGGCATATATGTCCGATAGGAGTCTCCTATCCGTCGTTTGGGTGAGAAGCCACCGCTCGAAGGGCAAGAGTGTGTGGCTGGCATGTGGTGTGATGTGAGGTTGCATGGCCCAATGTCTGATAGCGAGTTATTGTCAATGTGCAAAGGCAGTTATGCTATATTCTGACTGAATATGTGTGAATTCAAAAGGCCATCAAAGTAAAAAAGATCTTTCCGTTTTCAACCGGCAACTTGCCACTGGGACAGTGACTTACCCTGCACGGCTGGCAGGAAGTCAGGGTTCCCAATTATCGGTGTTTAGGGTAAGATACAGGAGGATAGTTTCTTTGCTAAGAGTACCTTGTCCCAGGTGCCCATAGTTCCCCGAAGCACCGGAGAAATATATACCCCTACTGGTCGGTGTAGTTTAGGGAGCCAAGGTATTTTCCAGCTGTGGATCCCAGCTATTGCTTGGTCGATAAATCACAAGTGTTTCTCAGATGTGGCTCTGGACCATTCCACCATGTGCAGCCTGGTAGTAATGTGTTTAATGGGTAATCCATAGTCCACCCTCCCTCAGGGGCCAGTAAGTTTCATTCTTTGCCATCCTTCCCTAGTACATATTGGGGAGGCCAGAGCGGTAGTGTCTGTGTCACATATAGTATTTTGGGAGGAAGAGTCATTTTCACCCATGCCAAATATTCCATCCATTCTAACTATCGTGGTAATCATTTTTAGTTTATTGGAGAAACAGTTATTTAAGAGATAATTTGGTGAAAGCCCGGGGACTATTCTAGCCAAAAGCTCAATTACAGCTCATTGGGGTATTCCTCCATTGATTCGTGCTACAGATGTGGCTGTTGTGTTTCCTTTAAATTCCACTCCAACTGTAATAATTACAATGTGGTATGCTGTATCTTGTGTTCTTGCCAGCTCAAATATGTACAATAACTGACACAGAAGGCCCATCCTAGTATTCGTTAACATCGGAGCAGAGAGAAGCTAAAAGTCTCAATTGGCGGCTCATTACATCAGCTGCAGCCGCTGCAGGTAAGAGCGGTGAGGTGGTGGGGCCCCCGGGATTTTGACTGATGACCACGAGGGGAAATTAAATAAATAATTAATTTTCCCTTGTGGTCGTCTATCAAAATCACCCCACCCAGCCCCACCGGTCTTACCTGCACGGACCGCGGCTGCATTACATACAAGTTGGGCACAACTAAAATGCCTCGATATTGTAAATCATAAATGCTGCTCAAAGTGCCCCTCATGGATGGGACATTACATACATTTTTCAAAGAAAGGAATGTTTATGTATTCAAAAACGTAGATTGATTACAAGTAGGCTTAAAAGGATGAATGAGTAAAACAGTGCGATCACCCTTCAAACATACCCTTAAGGCGTCCTTGAGTCAACATCGCTACAACATTCTTAGTATTTTAATATATTTAGCACCTTCACTTAAATGTTGTACAACACTTAACAGTAGTGTTTGGTTTGTTTTTGATTGCTTATTATAAACATCCAATGAAACACGTGGTGATGGAGACCAATGGCAACTGTTTGGTCAAAGCAGCCCATGTAACCAAGAATGGAGCAGTAGATGTGGACGAAAGATGGGGACGTTTAAGAACTTCACCTCTTTGATCAGACACCTGACTTCGATGCTGGCAGAGGAGGAATGGTGTAGAGTGGATTCTGTTCCAAGTCTTTCTGACAACTGCAAAGATTCATGTGGGATGAGGGTATGTAGTTTGTGTTCCCCTCTCCACCACGTCCTCCTCCTTCGCAGCTTGCAACACCTAGCTAGAAGGCCTTGAAGTGACTTTCCCCACACACCATAGCACAGTGAGAGTGTGCTAGAACCGAAGCCTGTGTCAAGCCTGCACACTGAAGCTGCACTCCTAAAACTATTAGACCATTCCTTCTGGTAAACATCTCATGTGCGTCAATGCTAATACTTATTCCAACTTGGTGGTTTTGAGTTTGTCAACCAGGAGAGGGACAAGTACAACCTGGAGAAGTTTGAATCAGAGGTGCCAATAACCTATGATCCTCAAGAAAATATTCGAACTGCTCTTTTGAGGTTCCAGTATCCCCTGCTCTTTGTGCGAGTAAAAGAACAACGATTGTGAATGTTTGATTAAGGGCTGCTGAAGTGAGTAGAAGACCTTTAGAGGACTACCCAAATGGGTAGAAAGCCAGTTAATTTATTGTCTGTGCCTTGCCCTATGAGGCACCAAATCCACAGTGGTTACATCAACTCTATGATGTCACTGCCATTCTCCAAGGCCCATTGCAACCAACCATTTTGCAGTTCCTCTCTGTTGTTGTTTAGAGAGTACAACACAACACAGTTTCATGGCAGTGCCTTACTACACACCACTTCATGATTACTCCAGCAGAACCCAATAGTGGAGAGCAAAGGATAGGCACTGGCCATTGCAGGGGTCTGTTTTGGTTTTTCTCTTAGTTACAATTACAAATACTGTGTATATGTCTGCCTAGCCTTACTTTCTTTTTCATTAATGGAATATGAATAAACCTGTTACAAGGTTGGCTTATCCCTGCATGGGAATTTGTAATTACATGGGGGACTTTGCTTTAATTTATGTTTTGGCCAGTTGTGCCTTTCGGAGCATCTCGGTTTCTGATCCACACATCTGTTTGCAACTAGCATCAGCTATCTTTAACTGAAGAAACTACTATTACAGCTGTAGGTCTCAGGTTGATTACTCGTTTCCTTAATCAGCCTAGGGGGATAGGTTTTTCCTGTCCAATGTTCTGAGGTAGAAGCACCATTTAGACACAGGCACAGTATAATTAGGGCATCATCTAGAGACATTGGACAATCAAGCTACTGTTATCAGGGCTGGAGTTGCTGTGCAAATGCAAAGTATCATGGCGTTCTCTACATAATTCTCGTAGGTTTTCCTTCGAGATTCTCTAAAACCCAACCCTCACATCAAAAACCTTCCCATTCAATGTCCTACCTTTTGGTATACGACTTAAATCTTCTTTTTCACACACCAAACCTCTCGGTGCTCTAAAAGTCCTCACTTGAAGAAGAACAGTTCACCAACAATAGCACATCTATTCTTCAAAATATGCATCATGATCGTACTTTGACCGAAACACTTTCAAAATCCATATACGTTTTACCTGGGAAGTGCTGTAATTTTGCCCCATTTTTCAACACAGAATCGTCTTGGCCCATTGCTCCCCCGGAGAGATGCAAACCCTTCATATGGAATGCTGGATGTCCCTGTAACAAACTTTTAGCACAAAAATACACAAAGTAAATACATTAACTAAGGGGAAAGGATGACTAGAATAAAACAATACTTCTTACATTTTACTTCTACTGGCTTGGAAAACTTATTTTTTTACTAGAAAGACCTTAAGAGTATTTTCACAACAAACTGCTGCCAGCACATCTCTTTTTTGTGAATCAGGCTAAAAGAGACAGAAGATGGCAGGGCCCATTGAAGGAACATGCATAAGTCATCTCTCTTGTCTTCTTAAGATCATTTGGCATTTAAACATAAATAGTTTCTTACGTTTTTCTGTGCTTTGTCTGCTTTAGGTACCTTCCTCTCTTTTTCTTTAAGCAGCACTGCCTGCAGTTCTCACTGATTTTCACCCACTGTACAAATAAATAACCTGAGTGTTGTCCTATTTTGTTATGCATGTGCATGCTAATCCATTGTTTCCTATTGCTCAATCACAGCACCAACCTGGAAAATAAACCTAAAGTCACCTGTATTGTGAGTACAAAAGCAGAACATTAAGAGCTGACAGGTTGGGGGCGTGGCCAACAGGGCATGCTGATTTTCCAGCACTAGCTAAATTGTTTGGAATATCTGTGTTACTCCTGTGTCCTGACTCTCCTCCACAGCGCCCCAGTGGAGTTAAATAATTAAGGATATGGTGAACTGCCTGGTTGTGAGTTAAGTGCTCCTTGTGGAGGTGACACTGAAGAATTGCGGCCTGATGACCCTGGATATTCATTTGGAATTAATGCAGAGTTTACTGAACGATTATTTCCATTGTGATGCCTTTGTGGATAGCCTCAATGTTACCCTGGGAGAATTGTTTAACTTCACCACAGAGCTGCTGTGAAGGTTTAGGGCCTGATGACGAGTTTGGTGGTCCTCCTGTCGGCCGACCGCGCTGACAGGAGGACCGCCAAGCCTGTAGTGCGCCCACCCACCAGATTCTGAGCATGATCCAGCACGGGCAGTGCTGCATCGGGCTCACGGCAGCGGTCTGTTAGGCTCATAGGAGAACCTAACATGCAGACTGCCGCCGTGAGAGCGGCTGCAGCACGTTCCTGCACGGTGTGGCATGCACCAGGTTGTGCATGCCACACTGTGCAAGAACGGGGTGCAATTCCAGGGGGGCACAGAATGTGCCCCCCTGTATTCACCCCCCGCCCAGACACTTGCCTAGGCCCTAAATTTACAGGGTATGCACTGGAAAGTTAAGGCAACCATTTTTAGCAGAGATCTATTAGTAGCAGCTGCTTGAAGAAGCTCCATACAGGCATGTAGTTAGGTAGAAGTAGCCACAGATATCAATGAAGCAGTTAAAGAAGTATTCTGGCTTAATAGGGATCACTCCGGAAAATATATCTTTGCTTAGGCCATTATTTAAGTCCCAATTTTCCTGGAGGGTTTTATTATTTTCTGATTAATACAAAAGGTATGGATATATTAAGGACCCTATGCTTGAAAAGTAAACATTACTCTATTATAGCATTGATTTTCTAACTTAGCCTTGCTAAATCCTTCCTACTGCCTCTTTAATGGGTAATGATGTGTTATCTGCATGCCTTCTGAAAATGAAGCTAATGCTAGTTACTCACACGTTGGCTTTTACAGACCAAGATTTTGAGTGACTCTGAAATGTGGAAGTTAGAATAAAAATAAAAAAAGCATGCCTTGAGTCCTTTACCCTGAAAATGTGGATATACAAAAATATATGGCTTATTTCAGCACACTCAGTTTAGAGTATCATTGGTAGAGGTTATACAGATGTGCCTTTCTATACATACCCTTAAGGTTCCTTCATAACCTTTGAGGTGTGTTTAGCGTTTGCTTGAACGACATGGTTCATCGTAAGGTAGGACTCAGATCTACATTCACTTTTTTTCTAACTTTTTTATTGACTTTGATACTAATAACAACAGCTAACTTTCAGATGACAAAAGGTAAATCAGTGTATGGAGGGGGAATATCTCTGTGAAACAAATAAGTATCTGGAACAGGGTCCATGGTGTACATTTATTAGTTCTCCCACCACCAGTAAGAATATTGGGGCATCATGTGACCAACAAGGCTCTGATCTACAATTGTATTTCAGCTGTAAATGTATAATAGGGGTATATTCTCAATTTTTCTTAAATTAATTACATTTTAAAAGCTGTGTCTGTGATGGGAGAAATAATATAATCATGCATGCAGTGGCATGATGGAGCAATACAATTACACACATTCATCTCTCACCTGTAATAGTCGGAGACGTTGTTCATTGTTGAATCTTTCGACAGCCGCCCAAAACCATCTTATCACAATATGATTGTCATGATAACCTAATAATGTAAAGAGTAGAAAAAAAACTATTTTACCCTGATCATAGTTGAAAAGCCAGTATAAGGAAGCAATATCACAAAAAGCTTAGTATCACCTTGAGCAGTCATTCTTAACCCTTTCACTCCTGTGGACCCTCATTTAATCATTATTGTAATTCAGTAACCCCCCCACTGAATCATTATTAGAATATGGGGACCCCCAGTGAATTATTATTAGAATCCGGGGACACCCAACTGAGATATTATTGGATCCCGGGGACACCGACCTAAGACATTTTGATGATTTAAACTGCAAAACACTATACAAAATTTCAGAAACAAGCATTCAACAAACAAATACACATATGCTGAAATATTATTTTTAATTCACAAACAAATATAACAACAAAAGCAAAAATCAACATTTTAATGGAAAGGTTGAGCTTATTTAAACGTAGGTATGGCCACCCATCTTCCATACTATATTCTGTTTGATGCACTTGCACTGTTCCCGCAAATCAATTTGAGGATACCAATTTAATTTTTAGCCTTCAATTTCTTCACATTTACAGAACATTTTAAAATTTTCAATTTTGCTTCTTTATTTCTTTACGTCTCATTAATCTTTTAATATTATTTTATTTTCTAAGCAGTTGCAGACCCTCTGAATAGGCTTCTCAGATCCCCGGGGGCCCCGGACCACAGGTTAAGAATTTCTGCACTAGATGACAAGATCACCCATTTGGAAATACGGCAATCATTAATTCATCTTTGACTCATGTAAATATATTTCTGCCAGGATAGTCTTTACAGGAGCAGAATTATTTAAATATTCCAAATCAAACTCCAACCAATAAAATGGGAACTACATAATCAGATGTCATGGGTAAAATATTTTTCAAAACCAAGGCCTGTAGATACACCCCAGAGGGAGCTGTGGCTGCCCTAAAGTACAAGTTACTTACCTTCAGTAACGATGTATCTGGTAGAGATGATTCTAGCCGCAGATTCCTTAACGTAGAATTATCCCCAGGCGTGAGACTGGACCCGGAAAACTTTCTTGCCCAGCATCTCTGCGCGCCGGGGGGGCGGTACCACGCGACTCCGAAGGCAGAGGCCAGGAAGGGCCAGGACACACCCCAAAGGAGGGGCCGTTCCAGAAACACATACACTGACCCATGAAAGAAGTGGAACCAGGCAGAAAAGAAAGAGAGAGAGAGACGGAGGACAGAACAAGATGTCCACCAGAACACAGAAGCCAAGGAAAGCCAGTCCCTCTGGAACACCAGACAGAGGACCAAGCCAAAACACCGGACAGAAGTGCAGAACCGTCACAACACGATGCCGGAGACAGCAGGCCAGAAGGGTCTAGCAACGTAGCGAACAAGGAGAAGGACGGACCTGGGCGCAACGCAAGCTCTCTCAAGACTATCGGCAAGAAGATCGTACCTGCGACATACCGTGACGCCACGGAGAGCAAGGAGCCCGAAAAGGGCGACCACACCTCCCCAGCACATGACAGAGCTATGTAATAGCTACAATTACCCCACATAGGGTATGTTACATCCCAAGAAAACATGGGAACACCCCTTAGGAAAACATTTTTCCGCAGCAGAGGACAAACAGAAAGACCTGCGGGTAGAACCGCAGACGGCTTGCCACTCAGCCAATAAAGAAGACAGCAGGCCTAATCTCAGGACCTACACGGGCTTATCAACAGCCAAAAACACAAGTCAAAAAAGGGCCGTCAAAAGGGAGGTCAACCAGACGCTCCCTAACATTCTCAGGAAAAACACTGTCCCTCACCCAAGCATGGCGACGGAGGGCCACCGTAGAAGCCATAGTGCGACCAAGAGCCTCAGAGACATCCAGTGCCGAGCGAAGAATAAACGCGGCCAGCTCCCGGCCATCCAACACATGGTGCCGCAGATCAGCGCAGCCACCCTCCTGAGAATCACAAGACAGAAGGGACTCAGAGGAATCCCACAAGCAAGTGGCTCTGGCCAACACGCAAAATGTGTTGAGCGCCCACAAGGCAGCACTGGAGGAAGAGAAGATGTTATGCCTCCACGAATCTAACCACCGGGCCTCCCGTGACGGAGGAGACAACACCGAGGGCAAAGAAGGAAAGGCAGTTGGAAGGAAAGGCAGACAGGATCATGCAGAGCAGGACGGTGGCAGTGCAGAAGCGACTGGGGCACCGGGTCCCCCGTGGCAGGACGACCCCAGGCCCCAAGAGAGAATTATGAAGCGAAACTTCAAAAGGAAGAAGCAGCTCCCGTCCACCAGAGCCTTGATGGAGAACCTCAATCAAATGGTCTGCGGGGAAATGCGCAGCCGGGTCGCTCATGCGCAAAATCCCAGTGGCCGTGGAGTCAGCCCGGGCGAAGGCAGCACTCGCATCAGTAGGGCAATGCGGTGGGGAGAGCAATTCCTCCGTGGGAGATGGCTGTAAGCTAAGCCGACCATCCCCCAGCCCTACCGGAGGAAGAAACGGCCAAGCGCAGACAGGAGAAGGCTGGACAGATGAGTGGGGAGCCTGAGGCGCCTCTGGAGAAGACTGTGGGCACGGGGACGGCGAAGAGCCCTCCTTGGAAGACGCCGGGGAAAAGGCCACGACGCGGCGTTTCGTCTCCAGGGAGTAAGATACAAAAAGTTGCCGAACCTCTGGAGAAGAGGGGGCCTCCGAAGACGAATTGACGACCCGACACCGGCACGGCGCCATGGAGTCTGCCACAGGCGCCAGCTCGACGTCAACTGGCGACGCCGAGACGACCTCCACCACAACCGGTGCAGCGGGGGAACGGGGCGGGGTCAGGCCGGGTGGCTAAAGAACGACGCCAAAAAGGCGCCGACCCGACCTCAGACGAGGCAGCGACCTGCGTGGAGAGACGAGGGGGACCCGGGGACGCACCCCGGCCCCCAGCCAGCCCTTGCAGTGCTGCCAGGGCCGACAGCCGCCTGGCGGCGTCAGCTCTGCCTCGGACAAGGCCGCCGCCTGCCCAGAGGACCGAGGAGGACTCGAGGACAAGCCACGAGTCCCGGCAACCTCCCGCGACACCACAGGGACCCCCACGGGGGTTTACGGCGAGGCAGAGGCGCCGTGAGCCGAAGGAGGGAACCCCGTAGGGCTGCACCCCGATGACACCACACCCCCAAAACCTGGAGCCGAACCTGTCCGCGCCAGGGCTGGAGCTGCCGGCGACTCTGCAGAAGGCCCCGCACATGGTGAGGAATGCGTGGACATCCCATGAAGGGGAGGAGGAGTCAAGGAGGCCTGCAGAGCCGCAGCATAGGACTCCATTTGGGCTCTGGAAGCCCCCACTCCGGGAAACATCCCGCTTGAGGCCGCATGACCTGCAAAATACCTGCGCCCCCGATAAGGCGGGGACCGGGCCTCGGGGACAAGCTGCGACATTTACCAACGGGGAAGTGGCGGTTCCTGGAACCCTCCGCGGGGGACGGACGTGGTGACGACGCCGACCTGGACATGAAACATAAAGGAGCTTCATTCGGCGCTCCCGCCGGAACTTCAGCTTCATCTGCTGACAAGCTTCACAGTCTGTGGAGTCTTGGTGTTCCCCCAAACACCACATACAAATGGGGTGAGGGGCCGTCGCCGACATCTGACATGCGCAAGACTAGCACATCTTAAAACCCGAAGGCATTCGCACACTGTTCTCAAAAAAGAAACGCAAGGCCTGAAAACAGGCCAGGGACACGATCCAGATCCGCGTGGCACGCGGAAAAGAAGGAAACTGACTTCAGCGTGCCGGGGTAGGGCTTATGTGACCTCGCTGACGTCACACTTGCGGAAGACGTCAGGGCGGAGTCACGTGGTACCGCCCCCCGGCGCGCAGAGATGTTGGCAAGAAAAGTTTCCCGGGTCCAGTCTCACACCTGGGGATAATTCTACGTTAAGAAATCTGCGGCTAGTACTCTCTATCAGATAATGTGTATAGGTCTGTTTACAAGTAAAATTGTTTCTCTACCTAAAATATATTTTTTTTAATTTTCAAAACACAACATTTTAGCATGTGAATTATCAAATTAAAAGTATTCCTGCTGAACTCCGGTGAGCACAAGGGATTTCCTATTGGTATTGTGCTAAGATTGCATTCAGAGGTAAGAACTTAAATAAGAGGCTCAAGATAGAACATTGCGTGGAAAAAGAGAGAAACATAAGAGAAGTCCTCTCTTTTATGAGGATTATAGGGGTTTCAAAAATGTACAAAAATATATTAGTAAAAATAGTCAAGAATTCTTTCTTTCACTGTAAGTGTGGGGCCTCTATGCTCATGGGACAATATGAAGAAAAGTAGTGTAATGCCTAAATGAATGTAGCATTCATATAATGCATACATAATTACTGTCTCTAGGTGCTGGACTTAAAACACTATCAGGCACATGCATCATCATAGGGTTTTGCGATTCCTTAATTGCGATTATTAAGGAATCGCAATTAAGGAATAGCAAAACCCTATGCATGTAGGAATCGCTAAAGAAATAGCGATTCCCACAAATTCCTTAATTGCGACTAGCAAATTGCGAGTCGCAATTAAGGAATGTCTTCCCATTCATTCCTATGGGCCTCCAGGCCCATAGGAATGAATTAGAGATTGCGGGAGCAATTTGCGAGTACCAGTAGGTACTCGCAAATTGCTCCCGCAATTTCGATGGTGCAAGGGTGTCAAAATGACACCCTATTGCACCCATGTATGTTAACTCTGCACATATGTTGCATACACACATGCTCTAAGGGCATGTGTGTGTGCAACATGAAACTTAGAAAAATGCAAATAAGTGCATTTTTCTAAGTTTTCGCAAATTACCATGAAGTCCAGCTTCATGGTAATTTGCTCACGCTAATAGCGAAATCGCTATTATTAAAACTGTAATGCATTGCATTTAAGAAATCTCTATTAGCGATTCCTTAAATGCTATCGCTATTTAAGGAATCGCTATTTTGAGATTCCTTAAATAGCGATTTGTGCATTTGGGATGATGCATCCCAAATGCAAAAATACCGGTCGCAAAGGGGCAGATTCTGAGAATCTGCCCGTTTGCGACCGGTATTGTGCTTGATGCATGTGCCTGTAAATAACTGCCAAGTTTATCAATATCGAGCTAAAAAAGGAGTATTGTAACCCTATCTTTGGGGTCTCAACAATAGAAATTCTCCATAATCCCACTTTCAAACCGGCTCCAAGACAACCATCAGAGGATCCCTCTCCTACAAAGCTCCAGGTCCCCGCCCCAGCTTCTGCGACGCCATCCCCAAATTCATCGCCTCTCTAGCCATAAACTCTAAGCACTACTTCTTCCTCATCAAACTCAACTTCCAGCTCAGTTACCCTATAGATGCCAACTCCACCAGCCTCCTGGAAAATACAAGCAACATTGGCCTCACCCAGCTGTTCATCTACCTCGCACACAGTGCAGGACACACGGTGGACCCTATCTTCACAGCCAGCGACAGAGTCAAGTTCAACCATGTCATCGAGCCCACCTGGACGACCACAGCATTGCACCATTGCAGGTTCCCCGTGCTCCACCACCAAGCCCCTGAGTTCCCCCCACTGCAGCTGGAAAAAAGTAACAGAGACCCAATGGATGACCATCCTCAACACCACGCGGCCCGACAGCACTATCAAGCTGGAACAGGCTCTCTGGAATTTCTACGCCTGGATCACCAACTGCACTGACAATAGTTGCCCCCATGAAGTCGTCCCAATTCCAGCAGATCCACCAAACATGCCAGGTGCTACACACTAGAACTCCAGACCATCAAACGTGAATGCAGGGAACTGGAAAGATGATGGCACTCCTAGAGGAATCCCACAGACCTTACCACCTTCAAGTCAGCCCTCAGCAAATACAACCAGCGCCTCAAAGAAGCTAAGAGAGATGCCCTAACAAAACGCATCGAATCAAGCGCCAACCACACCAAAGAACTCTTCAGCATCGTCAGAGTGTTTTTCTCCCTTTCAGCCACCGAGAACACAGTCCTCCCTTCCCAGGAACTCTGCCACACTCTAGCGAACTACTTCTACGACAAGATATCTGCCATCTACTGCAACTTCGATCCACAACCCACCAACATCGACAACCTCCTGACACCAACAGATGCCACTAACAACCACAGGCTCACCGCATGGAAGCAACTCACCACGCAGAACCCCACAGCAATCATGACCTCCATTCATTCCGGAGCACCAACAGGCCCCTGCCCCCATCACATCTTCTACCTCGAACACAAAGAAATCAGCATTGCACTCACCACCATCCTCAACGCATTCATAACCACGGCCACATTCCCTGACAGATGGAAACACACAGACTGAAGACACCCTCCACCAACCCCAGCAAACTCCAAAATGACCGCCCCACCAAGGTCCTCGAGAAAGTCATCAACCACCAGCTCACCGAGCAACTAGAAAGAAACAATCTACTCAACACTTCCCAATCTGCCTTCTGTGCCAACCACAGCAGCGAGACCGCCTTGATCGCTGCAACCAACAAAATCAGAACCCTCCTCGACCGTAGTGAAACAGCGGCCCTGATCCTCCTGGACCTCTCAGTGGCATTCAACACTGTATCCCACCGCACTCTCATCTCATTAGAAGACTCCACCATGTTGGCGTCCAGGGAGACACCCTCAAATAGATCTCATCCTTCCTCACAGGTCACTCGTGGAGAATATGCCTTTACCTCTGAGCCCAAGAGCATTATCTATGGTGTCCCCCAAGGATCTTCTCTCAGTCTCACCTTCAACACCTGCATGACACTAATGACCGACAACGTCCGAACCCACGTACTCAACATCATCTCCTACACAAACGACACCCAACTCATCCTTTCACTCACGGAACACCACGCCACCACCAAAACACTCTTTCGAAACGCCATGACAAGCATCCTGGATGAGGACTAACTGCCTGAAACTCAACATGACAAGATATAAGTGATGATCTTCGGTAACAACACCTCACGGTGGGACGACACCTGGTTACCCCTCGAACTTGGACCAACACCCGCTCCCGCTGACCACGCCCGCAACCTCAGCATCATCCTGGACAGCAAACTTACCATGAAACATCAGTTCAACATAGTCTCCTCCGCCTGCTTCCACATCCTCCACATGATTCAAAGGATCTTTAGATGCATTCCCATCAACACCAGGAAAATAGTCAAGCAAGCTCTTGTCACTAGCTGGCTAGACTACGGAAACGTACTCTATGGCGGCACCACCTCCTAACTCCAGACCATACATAATGTAGCTGCTAGACTCCTCCTCAGCCTCCCCAAACGGACTTGCATCACAACCCCACCTCATGAACATCCACTGGCTCCCCGTCCAGAAGTGACGCCAGTTCTAGATGCTGACCCATGCCTACAAAGCACTCTAAAACCAGGGTCCAGCTTACATCAACCACTCCTCGCATTCGTCGAAGCCATAGCAGAAGTCGTTCCATTTCCTACCTCACCGACAAGTCCTGTAACGACCTCCCAGTCCACCTACAAACATCACCCTCACTCTCGGACTTCATAAAGGGGCTCAAGATCTGGCTCTTTGACTCAAGACATCCGAGACCTCAGCGCCTATGGGGAGTAGCATTAGTACTGTTCGATTGATTGACTTGCATGTCATTCTACATGAAGGATCCTAGAACACCCAGGCATATAACAATCATGGAATTAAGATCGAGAGACATCTAGATGACAGTCTGAGATCCAAGGTAAACTTCATCTGTAGATATTCAGTGTACAGGTCATGAATGCATTTGAATAACATTTATACACCTAGAAGCAAACCCTGAATGCACAGTCAACCACAGTAATTTTACGGACCATGCGTTATGCTTTTTAGATTGTTTACTCATTGATTCTTGCAATAATAAGACAATATATTGAACATTAAGTTATACAAAATCCTATTTAGGATGAGGTGATAACATTTTCAATGGTCCAATATTAGCTGTACGACCATGCATGTTTTGCACTATTTGCATTGTGCTGATGTATTTTTTATTGATGCCGAGATAGAGGGCATTACCATTTTCAAGTTGGGGGTTCATAATGGTCACAACCAGTCAAGATTACTTTACTATTTGAGGAATAATAATGATGCATTTTCTCAGTTGGGGCATGTTGAACATGTATGTTTTCTCCACCACATTAATCTTTATTTGAGTGAGAGACTCATTGTCACGATCCCGCTGCCGGTTATACACTGACTGCCCTGATTGTGTATGGCCGACAGCGAGAAACACCTCACAGGACTACAACTCCCGGCAGGCGGCGCGAGTCACGTCGTACGTGACGCTGACGCGCCGTCAGTCACAGGATTAAGAGGACGCGAAAGGAATCCCTCGCTGCCGATAATTCTTTGATGGATGCCCATAGCAGACTTCTCCGTGGACATCCGTATTCCAGGCGGTAAGAGTGCGAAAGCACGACCCATCGTACCGCCATTGCCGGAGGAAGGCAAGGGTGTGTGGAAACCCTTGTTTGTATTCTCCGCAGCACTCCTCTGTTGGCCGAGACCCGCCGGTCTCTTGCAGAGGAGCCTTGGTGTTCCCCAAAGCCGAAGGTTGAAGGGCTGGAACCCCCCACCCCCTCATTGGAGAGACATGAATTCCTTGGTCTCATGTGGGGAGGTGGATATCAGCCTTGCAGTAACTTTGGGCAGTTGTGACAGTGTTTGTGGCTACAAACGACTGTATTGGAGTAATTCAAAGGGGCACTACCAAAGAACATACCGAGTGCCGTGCTGTAGGTCTTCGTAGTAATTGAGTCCATTAAGCCTGAGATTGCTGGTGACATTGTGCCTATCTAACAAGCGCTAGCAGGACACCGACTGGAGAGAGCAAGATTCTATTGTTCCGTAGTCCAGTGACAGTCCTTCACCGTTTTTTCTTGTGTTGTTTTGTTCTTGTTCTATAAGAGAGAGCCTCCGAAGAGGGTGTGTTGCCACTCAGGCTAGGCAAAAGGTCCTCACCTCAAGTACAATCCTGGTAGGTGTAGCCAGGGGGGACCATAACGTGCATTTCCCAGGGTACCGTGATTCCGAAGTCTGTATCAATGTATGCATTCTTTTTTGTCTTAAACACTAGTTACAAGGGGTGATCCTGCCGCAACCCTCTGCTCTCTTCTGTATGTGAGGCTACATTTTCTTTATGTTTCAGGTGGGTGTAGGAGACATTGCTCGTGGTCATGTATATGATTGAAGCCCTATGTTGGTAAGCTCTATACTCAGCTAGTGTCTTTGTGTCTTCCTCAGATCTCCTTCCCCGCTGTTCCCTACCCTTTCCTTCCCCCGCTCGATTACCCCAACAGTCTGTGGTTGTCCAGAGGTGGGCCCCTATAGAGCATCAACACAGTCCTGAGGATTCAGAACGGAGGAGCCTGACACTCATCTAGCACAAACACCAAAAGTCATCTCCTGATCGACTATATGTAGACACCCATCATTTTATTTCAGAGCTTTCACCTTCGCTCTCATGCTTATAAAGACCATCAGACCTTCTCAGGTTTACCTTTATTAGGCAATAGCCACCTTTTATTCATCCAGGACTTCACCTCCTGTGAACAGGCTTGCAGTGAGTCCTGATCCCTGGATTTCTCCACCAACCTCACAATCAACTGGGCTACTGCATTCATACTGTGGATCAACAGCTCATTATCCACTGTATCAAATTGACGGAAAAATGTGATAGAATCAACATGCACACCTCCATCATCTGATGCCCACCACATCCCCAAAGGCAGTTTCGATTCTGCAACCAGTTGTAAATCTGAACTTTCTAGTAGTTAGAATTTTATATTTTTTAATATGTTCATAAAGTTTGATGCTGCTCAGTTTCTCATTGAACCTGTTAATAACTGTAAGCCCTGCAATGAAATGAGAGGTCTGACACCTTCAGATTGTTTTCTTTTTTTCCTTCCAAGTGGTGCTAGTGTTCAATGGTTGAGGGGCAATTCTGTCAGTAATTTATGAATTAACAGTGCTGATAAATGGCTCCAGCATCGGATATATCCCGGGTGTGGTCGAACCCTAGTTAAGTTTCTTTGAGTTTATACTCGTAATAGCATAGCTTAAAAATGACAGGAAAGGCAGTTCAATTACACAGCATTACAGGTTTAAGAATTAGATTTGAAAGGGTTAGACGCCTTCAGTTTTGCAATTCCTATTGAGACAACGCCTCTTCTTTGATAATGTATCGGGAATTGCGAATGAGAGAGACCGGCTCAAGGAAAATGGGCGAGGCATGTGGATTCCAGCTTGACTCAGCATCAATGGGAGCTATTCCAAACTGTTGCAACACTATAAGTATAGTTTAGAAACCAGTTTCACCTCCTCTGTACTCTGTGTTGTTCCTCCAGTCACTTAAGTCAATTTCTGCCGTTCCTGCAATGACAAGCTCCAGTTCTCTAGCATCAAACACCGACACCAGTCTTGCATCCACGACCTGTGAATGGGGGAGAAGCCATAAACAATGCTTACTCATGTAATGTAGTTTTCAATACCTACACATATAACTATGTAAATAAGCACTGCTAAGCCCATCAAGGCACTCATTCCCCTCCTTTCTTGTAGCTCTTATAGCCTACTATTTCTCCAGATCCCTGTGCACAATTATACTACAAAAACGCCCCTGTTCCTTTCCACTTACAAATCCCTCACTAATTTTGTTGACATGACTACTGGAAGGAAATTTCATGACTGTAAAGAGACACTGTAAGAAATAAAGTTCTGCTAATCTTAAACCTACTCCGGTGGATTCCCAAAGACTGAAATGTAATTTGAACTTAATTAGAAATAATTAACATTGAACAACACTTAAAATGTTAGAACGAGATTATTGTGACATTATAAACAAATATAAAAGCACTTAAAGTTAACAATCAATGCAAGCTGTGCTGATGCAAACTAGCAACATGAAGGACCGAAAGACCTCAAATATAAAAATAAAGTTCTCTAGATAACAAAGAGAGGATGTGGCCTTAGGGCTAGAGCAGCGACCTCGAACCTGGGGAACCGGGTTTGAGTCTCGGCAGTCATTCTGAGCAAATCACTTAGGGCCAGATGTACAACCTGCAAAATAGCGCATCGCAAATTGCGAGTCATTTGCGATGTGTGTAGAAGTCATGGATAATGTGCTGCATATCTAAACACTTATAAGGTTCCAAAGGCAAACACATACATAGATAAAATACATTACCATTTACAATTACAATAGCTCTAACTCTTCCAAATGCAAGACCTATTGCATTGCAAATGCCTGTTAATCCTTCCATGAAGGCTTTCATCACTGGTATTCTGAATAGAGCTAAGTGCTGTCAGTTTTGCAAGTATGCAGCTACTGCTGCTAGATGTAAACAAATGGATGTGTAAGCTAGTCCACATTGCTGTAAATACAACAGATAAATAATGTTCTGTACAAAAGCATCAAGTGGATTGATATTGTTGTTACAATAGACAACAAAGCGTTTCCATTTGGCTGCATAACATGCTCTAGCAGTAGGCCTTCTAGCCTCTTTGAGAATATTCAAACAGTCTGGTGGCAGTTGTAAATAACCAAACTCTATGACTTCAGGAGCCAAATCGCTAGGTTGAGTTCTTTGGGATTTGGATGTTTGATTTCTCTATGGAGTGAGGAGAAAAGGTGTGAGATGTAGCTTTTGATGTGAAACCACTGAGAGCTCTAACAGGGTGGTGTACCAAGGTTGATGAGTCCATGTGGGGCTACTAAGATCAGTGTGAGGGATGTTTGTCTGAGCTTCCAAACCAGTAATGCAATTAGTGGGAGAGGCGTAAAAGCATAAGCAAATATCCCTGACCAATTCATCCATAGAGCATTAACCTTGGATGCCTTGTGTGGGAACCTGGATGCGGAGCTTGGGCATTTTGTGTTGTGTACTGTGGCATACAGATCTATCTGTGGAAAACCCCATTTTTGAAAGTAGGGAAGAAGAACTTGGGGGTGAAGTTCCCACTTGTGTACTTGCTGCCTATGTCTCCTGAGCAGGTCTGCAGTCTGATTGTCTACTCCTAGAAGGTGTTCTGCTAGGAGATAGATTTTGTGGAGAATTGCCCAATTCCAAATGCTTTGTGCAAGGCGCGACAGTTGGAGAGAGCGAGTCCCTCACTGTTTCTGTAGGTAGTACATTGTTGTCATGTTGTCTGTGTGAAAAAAGACAGTCTTGCCTACAAGTTGGGTGAGAAAAGCTCAGAGTGGTACGAACACCGCCAGAAGTTCCAGGTAGTTGATGTGGAGACGTTTATGATTGTCTGACCACAGTCCCTGTACTGTGTAATGTTGAAGATGTGCACCCCAACCTGTTAAGGATGTGTCTGTTTTCAGTATGGTCTGCGGAATTGGGTCTATAAAAGCCCGCCCTTTTGCGGGTTCCACCACTGCAGAGAGCGATGAGTGCAGCAGTCTACCAACACTAGATCGGTTAATAAACCCTGTGACTGATTCTACTAACTCGCTAGACATTCTTGCAGAGGACGCATGTGAAGCATTGCATAAGGTATGATGGCAATGCAGGATGCCATAATTCACAGCAATTTCATGAAGACTCTCACTGGTAATGATTGCTTGGGTTGGAATTGTAATAGTGTGACCTGGATGTTGTGAATTCTGGCTACATTGGGCCAGGCTGGAGCTTTGAGAGTGTTGAGGGAAGCTCCCAGATATGATTGCACTTGTGCCGGGCACAGGTGAGACTTTTGTGCATTTATTGTAAAACCTAACTGGTGAAGTAGGTGCACTGTTGTCTGAGTGTGTAGAATACAGTTCTGGTTAGTGCCCGCTTTGACAAGCCAGTCGTCAGGTAAGGGAAGACATGTATACATTGTCTTCTGAGATGAGCAGCTACTACTGCGAGACATTTGTTGAACATTCTGGGGGCTATGGTGACGCCAAATGGAAGTACCCTGAATTGGTAACATTTGCCTGCTATCACAAGGCTGAGGTATTTGCGATGAGCAGGATGAATTGGAATATGAAACTAGGCGTTCTTTAGATCTAGAGTAGACATAGTCGCCCTGCTGCAAGAGAGGAAGTACTTGTTGAAGAGTTACCATGTGAAAGTGTTCTGACTATGTATTTGTTTACCTCTCTGAGATCTAGAATAGGTCTCAAGGAGCCGTCCTTGTTTGGGAATGAGAAAGTAAAGGGAATAAACCTCTGACCGTTGATATTGAAGTGGGACTGGTTCTATAGCCCCTTTGAGTAATAAAGATTGCACTTCTTGTTGAAGCAAGGGCTGGTGATATTTTGTGAGATTGAGGAGGAATGTTTGGAGGATTGTTGATAAGCTCCAGGCAATAACCATGTTGGATAATTCCAAGCACCCATTTGTCTGTTGTTATTGATTTCCAAATGGAGAGAAAGTCTTGAAGTCTTCCTCTGACAGGTGTGGAATAGTCGGAGGGATGTGTTCGGGAAGTAACTGTTTGCTTGAGGAAGGGGAAGTGCGAGGTGTGTTGTTTTTACCTCTACCCCTCAATCAATCAATCAATCAGGGGGTTTAAAGCCTGCTACTCACCCGTGAGGGCCTCAAGGCGCTGGGAGATGAAGGGGGGTGGGGTGCAGCTCTGATCAGCCAAAGAGCCAGGTCTTGAGGCTCTTCCTGAAGGTGTGCAGAGTAGGGGAGCATCTGATGTTGACTGGGAGCTCGTTCCACACTTTGGCCGTGATGTAGGAGAAGGCTCTTCCGCCCGTTTTGGTTCTGCGGATGCACGGGGTTTCTGCCAGGGCAAGGTCGGCGGAGTGGAGGTTCCTTTTGGGTACATGGAAGGAGACTCTTTCGCTGAGGTATTTTCGGCCGGTGTTGTGGAGGGATTTGTGGGAATGGGTGAGTAGCTTGAAGGTTACTCTCTTCTCGACAGGGAGCCAGTGGAGGTCTTGCAGGTGTTGGTGATGTGCTCATGTCGTGGGATGCCAAGGACGAGTCTGACCGCGGTGTTCTGGATGGTCTGGAGTTTATGTAGCAGGGATTTGTTGATTCCTGTTGACCCCTGGGACTGTTTCCTCTATAACCTCCTCTGACTCTTTGTGCTTAGGGGACAAGCACAAATTACACACTGGGTGAGAGTCCGTACGCGGATATTTCATGTGGCATAGGAGACCGAATTTAAATGGAGTCCGTTCCATCAACGAGGAGCCGAACGGACGTGGATGGGCCGGAAGGCCGCCCGCAGAACTTACGATCGAAATGTCGAAGTTTTTTTGAAGTTCGAGTCGAACCGCGGTAAGAGAAAACGCATTTGAAAACAATACTGTTGAGGTATAGAGAGTACGCACCAAGAGGGAACCCGAGGATCGATTCCAAAGCGGAGCGCAGCAATACCCGTCCAAACCTGATGGGGAAAAAAAACAATCTAACAATGGAGTTGATGCCCATGCGCACTATAACCAAAAGGAGGTGTCACCTACTTGTGACTGGAAAGACTTCCTCAAACAAAAACAACTTGCAAACATCTGGACCCAACACTAGATGGCAGGACTATGCAAAGCATGTGATCTACAGCTCACATGCCTCGAACACAGGGTTATACTTGTAATGTCACTTTATTAATTAGTTTCAGCATAGATGGAAAGAGGAGAACAACTGCAATGATACCCTTAAATGCCTCTTAAGCGGCGAACATCTAGGCAAATGTAGTTCGCCTAGAATAGGCGTACCATTCTGGAGGACATATGTAGCGAACACTAACCAGTCCTATTGACAGAAGACATTAAAAATACAACCTTGACTTTTGCCCTAGAGGACATGGAATGGAAGAAATAATAGCTAACACTGGCAACAGAATGTGACTCTCGAAAAAAAACATATTTGCATTGGTAATGGGAAACCAGTGATTGGTTGGACCAGGGAGCAGGTCCCTGGGCTAGCTCCAACTCTGCTGCTGTAGGCCAGGCTCCGCGCCCCGGGCCTGCACCACTCAACCAGTCAGTCGTAATCACAGCGAAATTGCTGCTCCCCTGTCCACGTTTTCACCCCTTATCGTTTGCCTTTTGCCCCCTTCCATCCCAGTAACTGCTTAACTTTGCCTCCTTTATTGACTTTTGCTTCCTTCACTGACTTTAGCCTCCATCATTGACTCTTGCTTCCTTTACTGACTTCTTGCCTCCTTCATTTGACTTTTGCTTCCTTTACTGACTTTTGCCTCCTTATATTCCCTCTTGCCTTCTCTTCTTCAGTATAATGTTGGGCCTTCTCAGGTTCCCCATAACCCAAACTTTTTTTCCTCCTTTTTTACCCAGCTAATCTGCCTTTCTCCAACACTCTCCCCGCTCAATTCTCCTACCCCTCCCGCCTTCGCTGGACCCCGCCCAGCATGCCACCCACTCCCAGGAACTTATTTAATTGAGGCCGTAGCATGACCCCATTGAGTAGGTCCCTTGGCCAGCTCCTCCTCTGCTGCTGCAGAACAGGCTCCCCGCCTGGGTCTGCACCGTTCAACCAGTCAGCCGTAATCACCACCAAATCACTGCTCACCTGTCCACCTTTTCCCCCCTGATCGTACAACATTTGCCCCCTTCAATCCCAGTAACTGCTTGACTTTGCCTCCATTATTGATTTTTGCTTCCTTCACTGACTTTAGCCTCTTTCATTGACTCTTGCTGCCTTTACTGACATTTGCCTCCTTTGACTTTTGCCTCCTTTACTGACTATTGCTTCCTTTACTGGCTTCTTGTCTCCTTCTATTAAGTGTTGCCTCCTTCATTTGATCTTTGCGTCTTTTACTGACTTGTGTCTCCTTCTATTGACTATCACCTCCTCTTCCCCATAATTCTGTGACTTCTTGTGTCCCCATAACATTAACTTTTTCCTTTCTGCTCGATTCCCCTTGTCTGCCTTCTTTGGACCCCACCCAGAGCTCCGCCTATTCCCAGGAACCTACTTAATTGAGGCCGCAGTGTGGCTGCGCCACTGATGGGCCAAAGGCGTGCGAAAGGCAAGCCCATCTGCCCCGGTCTGCACCTGGACTGCACCCCACACCAGAACCCCTGGACCTCTACCCACCCACAGATACTCCAGCACCGAGATAACAGCCCTAAAACACAGGATGTCGCAGCAACCTCTGCTGCTGTACAGCCCCACGCTTATCGGCAGGACCTTTCGCATGCCGCCAATGCTCTCCATTGGTCACTCCACACACACACACCGCTGAGATCTGGGACACCACCACGTCTCTTACCCCCGATGTCACCTTCCTCACCGAGATCTGGCTCAACCCAGCATCATACATCAAAAATAAACTTCATTATTCAATAAAATTTTACACATCATAAAATAGGTTAAAACTGATATTGTAGGATTCTCTCATCTGTTATACATTCATATCACAAGTTGTCAAGTTTATTTATGATGTTTCTATATATGATGTTTAATGTATTTGTTTTATGATAAGAACTACAGTAAGAACATTTTGTACTAGGAAATATTTTTAATAAATGTGACATTTTTACATACAACTGTGTTCAGTGTTTAGATTGACTGCACGTAAGGATACATTAAGATCTAATAAGATCATACACCATTAATTTGTATCATTGAGAGCTAGGATGAATGACACAAAAGGGACTCCTTATTGTTTTTATTATATACTGACACTGTCCCTTTTTGGGGGGAAGGGTACCTCTACTATATTGTAGGGCCATAAGAAGTAGGCCAACACCCACAGAACACGCAAGGAACCTCAACGCAGAGTCCTCAGCCTGCTTACTCACTCTCTGCATACTCTGGAAAATCTTCAAGTGACTCCCACTGCACATGGTATGATGATAAAACAACTTCCAGGTCAGTCAATGTCCACACCTCCCTATACGCCAGTCCGTCTCTACAGATTATGCTGGATGGAACCTTCAGTGTGGACTGCTCTAAGAAGTACACTGTTACGACAGCACTTGCAAAGCAAATTAAATTCTCCTAATACACGTATTTAGTTGGAAAATCCAAAATAACGGACCTCAACATTTTTACGAAAGTGCCTTTTACTGTTATTGAAGGGATGGAACAGATGTTTTACCTCATAGAAGCCACGCACTAGGCTCTCTGTTTGCTGCACCACCCCTCTCTCGATCCTCCACTTCACCATTCGCTCAATGTACTCCTTCTTGTTCTTTTCAGTTACGGAGATGTTAGCGCCTCCTGGTTTTAATTCCCGCTCTGTGATCTGTGGTATACACAAAGAAAACAAGCGTATAGTTATTTGTTTTTTTGTAAAAGATATTTTTGTTAACATTTTCATAGGACTGCACAAGTACATAAGAGATCAATCAGCATATTATTGTATTTTTCCATCATGTCTCCTAGGGGAGTAGCTTCCCAGGAAATTTAGTACAGATTTACAAGGTACATTAATCCATATCCATATCCACATGTCCCCCTTTTCACCTCAACAGGGCAGATCACTTAATCTACCTATAAATGAATGTGTCTTTAACTGGTGCTCGAGAAAAGTGGCGGTGGTGAGCACCAGAAACCACTGGCTAAATTTAAGCCCTGCTGTCCGGCAAACACTCGCCTCAAGATTACCATCATCTCAGGAGTCTAGGTGCTCCCCCACACACACTTTCAATCATTCTCCCCATTCTCATCCCTGGATCCTGATCTTTCCGAATAGGAGGAATCATTACTCTCAGGGGTCCCGAACATATCCACCACCTTCATCCATAGAGGGGCTATTGGTCGCCTTTGTAAGCCCCGCGTCTCTACTCTGCGTAAGTGCCTGATGCTCTTCCTGAGCCCCCTCCCTAACAGCGGCTTCCCACCTTGCTATCACTGGTCCCCCCACAGACGTCCATGTCATGGAGATCTCCCTCTTGCTTAATATAAAGGCTAAGTCAAGGAAGCTGTTTCCTACTTTCTTGGGTGTTGGGCGGGGGAACAAGCCTAACAAACACACTTTCAGGGCACAAGATATAGCACGGTGCAGTGTGGCATTTAATCTTTGCACCACTGCGTTTCAAAATTTCTGTGCATGCGCAAAGGACCAGGTCATGTGGCAGAAGTCTGCCTCCACCAGCATAACTGAATTGGATAACTTTAAACCAGTTATTCCGGGACACCCTCGGTTGGTAGGCCAATATCCTCAACCAGTCCCGGTCTGTAACCGTCCTGCCAAGACCACCCTCCCAATTTTGCCAGCGCGCACTCAGTCCATTTGTACCGTCCCATGTAGGGGACCATACAGCTATATAACCAGATGTCTACTTCAACCTAGGGACAGCAATAAGTGTAGAACTCTATGAGTCTGGGGTTCATCCACCTAGTTCCCCAGAGAGACGTAAAGAGTGGGTCAGCGACTCATAAGTGAGGAATTGACCAGTGGTCAGTTCACTTGTTTCTACTAGGGTTTTCAGAGGCATCAGTGTGGAGGCCTCATAGCAGTCACCCACTGTCACCAATCCCACTTCTGCCCATGCTGTCAGTTATGCCGCCATGAAGAAGTTAGGGGGCTCCCCCCCCATGGGAGGCCCAGCAATGAAAGTGATGGAGCATGCAATGGGCACTCCCTCAACTTCCAGACAGTGCACTGCCAACACCAGATTACCATCATCAAAAGCACCCCAGTCCCTCCTCACCCAGGCACTCGCTATAGCAGATGGGCCAGAAGTCCCCATTGGTTGGGAACCATCTCCATGTGTCCTACCTCTCAAATTGGTGCCATCCAGCCAAAGCGTAATCTACTGAAGCTGGGTAGGCAAGTAATATAATTTGAAATCTGGCATGCTCAGGCCCCCTTCCAAGATTGTTTGCTTGATATTGTCTGAGGTCAACCTGTGCCTCCTTCCATCCCATCTCAGTAATGCGTCCAATTGCTTAAACCACTGGGGCCAACAACCAGGTTGCAAAATTGGTGAAGAAATATAACAGCCGGGGCAACATAATCATGTTATCAATGTTATCCGTGATAACATTGATGGGATTCAAAGAGAGCACCAAAAGGCGACACTTCCCTTCAGGGAGTGCACCACCACCCCCAAGTTGCTCTCCCACATGTCCACCAGGGAATGATATACTTGGCTTCTTTGGTACTGGAAAGTCGAGGGAACCCAACCAATTTCCGGCAATAAAGTCCCTGGTCTGTCTGCGCTGAGGCCCAATGGGAAGACACTGGTCTTTACATGAGTGACACAATGCACAGTGATTAGTAGTGAGGAAGGTTTAAGCAGCAAGAGGATTGGTTGAATTGAGAGGGTGGCGACATGGTGAATGTAGTTAAAAGGGCGATACGTGAAAGGAAGAGGTTTACATATTGGTGAAAAGAAGGAAGGAAATGCGGTTGGAAGGTTATTAGAAGCAGGTACGGAGAAAGTACGTTGTTGAAGGATCGAGTTTTAGGATGTAGAATCCTATTCAGCTTTCAAGATGGAACTATGTAAGCAGAGGGAAAATGTTGAGTCGGGCAATTAGTAACACGGGGCATGAGACATGGTGATATATTGTACAGAGGGTCATTACTTAGGTTGTTGTTCACGGTTTAACGTTGTTGTTTTTTGAAAATTTGTAGTGAATCCCTGAAGAAGGGCGAAGAAAATGCCCGAAATGCATTGGAAATACTACTGAGGATGTTTTTAATGTATATCCCGTGTTGCAGAAAGAAAATGCTTGGAATGGCAATCTGCAGCATTTGAACTGTTTGTAATACATGGACGGTCTCACATGTGACTGTTTAAACAAGTTTTGAATCGTTTACACCATTGGAGTTACTTGACAATACACAGCGTTGAAAATTTGAAAATGAAGATACCTTTTTTCAAAGGACTTAGCAGTGAGTCCGTTAAGGGGCAAGACGTTGCTCCAACTAGGAAAGACACTGGTCTTTACCAGGTTCACCCTAGTCCCAATAGTTCCCTAAACTCATTCAAAAGCTTCAACATAGCCGGGGCGTCATTGACCATGTCGGCCACGTATTGCAGTAGGTCGTCAGTCTAGAGCAATATCAGGTGTTCAGTGTCTCCTACGAGATACCACGACTGCATCCTCGCAGTCTGCACAGTTCTGCAAGGGTGAACAGGAGAGGGGACAAGGAGCACCGCTGACTGGTACCCCAGCAAACCTCATAAAGATCCCACACTACGCGACCAATGCAGACTCAGGCAGTAGCGTTGGTGTATAATGACTGGACCCACACCACCCACAAGGCCACCAACCTCATTCGGGTCATGACTGCGAATAGATAGGCCCAGCTGATGATGTTGAATTCTTTTTCCAGATCTACAGTCATCAGGCCTGCCTTCGCCTTCTCGCCAAGGAGTGATCAGTACTGAGTACAGGTGGCGTAGGCTGAGGGAGGTGTTACGTTGTGGAATAAACCCACACTGGTCAGAATAGACCAGCACGTGCACATACAGGAGAAGGCATGCAGCCAATATTTTGCTTAAGCTACTGGAGACCATGTTTAATATGGACAACGGGCGATATGCCAAGGGGGGCACCCCATGTGTAGTCGTCTTCGGGAAAGAAACAACTATTGCATGCCTGGTAATGGCCTGTAATTCCCTCAAATTTGTAGCACCTTATTGTACATGTCGGCTAAGCGTGGGGCCAGTGACCCAGCAAACGTAGAGTAAAACTCCACCTGCAGTCCATAAGGGCCTGGTGTCTTCCCCTTTGCCATGTCCCGGATGGCCATTTATTCTCTTGAGGCATAATGTGACCTCCCAATTCTTCTGCAGCAATCATCTGCGGGGTCCGTAGTGCAAGGGGAGCCAAAAAGATGTCCACACGGTCTCTGAGCACTTCAGGTGCCTCCCTTAGAGTCCTTTATAATATTCCCGGAAGGCACTGTTAATATCTACCTGGGTACATAGATACCCATCCGGCCAGGTCACGCAGATGATTGGGCCCCCTTATATCGGGACGCACCAACCAGGCCAGCAATCCACCAGTCCTACTCTCCCCTTAAAGTGCCCAGGCAATGTAATCTCTATAATTATGGCAGCAAAGCTTCTCCAAAATAAAATTGTAGCGTCCTTGGCTTCCGCCAGCCTGGCCCTCGCCCCGGGGTCGATGTCAACCCGATTGCATAGATCATTGATGGCCCCATCGAGAGATGCCAGTTCGCGGTCAAGCTCCCTTTGGACACCCACTGTCATACCCATAGAGTGTCTACGGATGACCACCTTAAAGGCCTTCCACAAAGCAATCAGAGGCTGTGCCCTGGTTATGGCAAAATAGTTTGAGATGGCCTTTTGGAGGCCCTTGAGATATGTGTTGTCTTCCAGGGTGCTGGGGCAAAGGCACCACATTGGGGTCGCCGGTCTAGCCGTGCTCAGTTGGATTCTCAGAAGTAACGGATTATGGTCCGAGATAGTGTGGCCTAGATAATCGGTAAGGTGAGCAAATTGACAGAAAGATGCCGAGCACAAAACCATATCTAAGTGGACATGGAGAGCGTATAGACTAGAATAATAAGAGTAGTTAGGTTCCACCCCAAGTTGCGTCTTCCAGACATCCTCCAGCTGTGTGTCCAATCTCGCAACTCCTTTGCAAGTCTTTGAGCAGATGCCCCCGGAAAAGCATTGGTGGAGCAGTCAAGATCAGTGTCCGCCACACAATTAAAGTCCCCTCCCATGAACATGTCCATCTCAGGGAGAGAACCCCACAGTGCTGCCTGTTGGCCTCAGAAAAGCAGCTGGTCCTGATTAGCAAATAGCAGCAAAATTACCAGAGCTCCAGAGGGGCCCGGGCCCAAAATCAAGAGTCACAGCATAGTTACTTGGGAGCACCTGTGGGGCTCCCACTAGGGAGGCACTTCACATCCAGTCACAGGCGTCTGTGGTATTCAGAAAGATGTGCATGGTGCCGTCTACGTTATCCGCAGTTTGGCAGGAAACAGGACAACGAGTTCTCGCAACTCCCGCTTCACCTCCAAGAAAGAAGCTTTTTTGGCCCACACTACCACAGTGAAGTTAGGGAACATGGTCACAGCAGAATTATCCACTCGAAATTGCCCACTAGTGCGGGCTTCCTAAAGCACGATATTCCGGTAATTGAGCAGCCTAGCCATCGGTCTCGGTGGACGGGCAAGGGCCTCGCAGGCACACGATGTGCACAGTCAAGGGCGAAGAAGGGAGTTTGTTTTACAGATGCCACCTGAATTGTCATCCAGGTTTCCAGATACTCAATCATGTTGTTGTCTTCTGCTCCCTCAGGCAGTCCTATGATTTGCACATTGTAGCACCGGTTACGGTCCTCAGCATCTTCCACCCTACTCTCCAGAGTTTTCTCACGTTTGGTGAGGTTGATCAACTTTTGATGCAAGGACTATTTGGCTGGACTGAGCTCCTCAACTGCCACCTCATCTCTTTGACCTTACCTGCAAGCTTACGATGGTCTGTCCGGAGGAGGCCAGTTCCTCCGAAACACTGCCTATCTGTGCTGTAGGGAGGTCTTGGAGTCCACTATTTCCCCCAGGATTTTGCCCAAGGTCTAATGGAGGGCTAGGGACACTTGCTCCGCACCACTCACTGATGCCGTTTCGTCTGCCATGTTCACCTCCTGCATTCCAGTGGTTGCCCGAGTTTCTCTCACTCTAGGTTTACCCATAATGAAGTGCCCCATGGCAGGCAGACAGCGATGCAGTCACACCTCAACGTGTTTCCCCAGCAGTCTGGAGTTAAAACCCAAGTTTGACAGGGTGCCCGCCTCAGGCCCTGCACAGCTACATCCCAACATGGGGACCACCTCGTGAAATCTTGGTCAAAGTTCAAAGAGCGCTATCCCCGCGAGGGCCCCTCCACATGTTCCCAGTGACGCCTCACACCTCTCAACTAGCAGTCTCATTGAAGATCCACGAGGTTCAGGCCCTCAACGTGATTCTCCGGGTGCCAGGCCATTTCCCGGGCATTCAACGTTATCAGGAGAGGAGGGCACCACGGCTCCAATGCTTCGGTCTAACTAGCTGGGGCAAATGCATCAGTTGAGGCTCCTACTTGCCATGCACCCTCTCAACCGCAGGGTGGAATCACCACTCGTCCAAGGCGTAGGGGCACTCTCTCACCCCTAGGTGCAGCCACAGGATCTCACGAAGCTCCACTGAGAGGGGCCCCCAATGGGCCAAAGGGAAGGCCAAGGTCGCTCCTCTATGCCCAAAATGTCAATCCAAAGACAAGGAGGCCTCCCACAGGAGATGCCATGGTCCTAGGGCATAAGGGCTCCTGTCAGAGTTCAGCTGCCCAGTCCAATTAAAGGGAGGGTTTCAAGGTCCACTGGTGCACCCTGCCCACGACATGTTGCTGCTGGAGGCCCGACTGACAGGCTGTGGTGCAAACAGGAGGGCCATGGGCATTGCATCCAGAGCCTGACAGGGCAACAGGAGTCTCTGCAGCTACAGTGCCAACATACAGTTTCCCCGACCGTGTGGTATCTCTCAAGTGCACCGCACCCCCAGAGGTGCCCACCGCCTCTGCTCATGCGGGCCTCGATATAGGCTGGGCGTGTCTCCAGTCTCAGAAGTAGGCCCTCCTGCTAGTGCTCATAACTGCTGCAAGCACCCCAGTTAAGTGCTCAGCAACACCAACTCGGGATCCGAGAGCAAACCTCCACATCCTGCATTCCAAAGCACCTGTGCCAGAACTCACCCCAGGCAGCTTTCTCTTCCCAAGGCTCTAGGTCGATATGCACCTGCCAACATATTGGAATCCTCATAGCGGCCACGTAATCCACTGTTATCTTGGCCCCTAGATGGCCCTCCACCTCAACAGCGCCATCCGCATTCTCAGCTGAGGAAGGCAGGCCAAAGGGGGGTCAGAGCATCTGGGTGGGTTCAGGATGGGGCCAGATGGGGAAATGCACATGGAATTTCCGCCGAGACACTTCTCATTCCATCGGTGTTAGGCAGCGCCCCTCAAAAACAAGCTTATGGTTTGAGAAATATTAGTGGTGTAAAGCAAATAATGTACTCCTCCTCATTTATATTCCAGGGATCCTTACAATGTGCCAAAGTGGAACAAATGGATCACTTTCCAAGAGATTGGAAAGTATTGACTTGTACTTGCATGTTAGCTGTGCATGGAAAACAATATTTTCTTTAAAATATATCTTACATACTCATGCACTTCTAAATGCGTTAAAAATTGGGGATACTACATCTGATATGTTGACCTGTCACAACAAAGATGTACTCTACCTCAGAAATTCTGAATATGAGGGACTTGGAATTTAGTTGTGGCATTACCAGTTCCAGAAATACCGATTCCATCTTATGTTGCTGCATCTAAATTCTTTAATTATTTGGAGTAAACCCTACAGAATGGGGGCAAATCATGAAAAACCTGAATTATTGGGGTTCAAAGTCAAAACCATCTCCTATTTCCGGAGAGTTCCACACTCCCATTTAGCAGCTGCTTTGAGCTTGTGCTAATTGGGAGTGGGAGCGGCGGGGGACCGTGGATTGCTGTGTGGGTGGGAATAGAGAACCTGCTGGGTGCAGGAACAATGGCCACAGTTCTGGGATGGAGTTGGCCACACGGTCTCTGAGCACTTCAGGTGCCTCCCTTAGAGTCCTTTATAATATTCCCGGAAGGCACTGTTAATATCTACCTGGGTACATAGATACCCATCCGGCCAGGTCACGCAGATGATTGGGCCCCCTTATATCGGGACGCACCAACCAGGCCAGCAATCCACCAGTCCTACTCTCCCCTTAAAGTGCCCAGGCAATGTAATCTCTACAATTATGGCAGCAAAGCTTCTCCAAAATAAAATTGTAGCGTCCTTGGCTTCCGCCAGCCTGGCCCTCGCCCCGGGGTCGATGTCAACCCGATTGCATAGATCATTGATGGCCCCATCGAGAGATGCCAGTTCGCGGTCAAGCTCCCTTTGGACACCCACTGTCATACCCATACAGTGTTTACGGATGACCACCTTAAAGGCCTTCCACTCCACAAAGCAATCAGAGGCTGTGCCCTGGTTATGGCAAAATAGTTTGAGATGGCCTTTTGGAGGCCCTTGAGATATGTGTTGTCTTCCAGGGTGCTGGGGCAAAGGCACCACATTGGGGTCGCCGGTCTAGCCGTGCTCAGTTGGATTCTCAGAAGTAACGGATTATGGTCCGAGATAGTGTGGCCTAGATAATCGGTAAGGTGAGCAAATTGACAGAAAGATGCCGAGCACAAAACCATATCTAAGTGGACATGGAGAGCGTATAGACTAGAATAATAAGAGTAGTTAGGTTCCACCCCAAGTTGCGTCTTCCAGACATCCTCCAGCTGTGTGTCCAATCTCGCAACTCCTTTGCAAGTCTTTGAGCAGATGCCCCCGGAAAAGCATTGGTGGAGCAGTCAAGATCAGTGTCCGAAACACAATTAAAGTCCCCTCCCATGAACATGTCCATCTCAGGGAGAGAACCCCACAGTGCTGCCTGTTGGCCTCAGAAAAGCAGCTGGTCCTGATTAGGAGCATTCACAATCGGAATGCAAATAGCAGCAAAATTACCAGAGCTCCAGAGGGGCCCGGGCCCAAAATCAAGAGTCACAGCATAGTTACTTGGGAGCACCTGTGGGGCTCCCACTAGGGAGGCACTTCACAGTGAAGGAGGGGGGGGGGGGGGGGGTCACAGGTGGCGGATTCTACTTGTACACTGAGGCATCATCTGAGGTAAGGACACTGAGCATTTGTCAGAATGGGTCCCTGTATCAGAGTCTGAACTGTGTCTGTGGGTGAGGCCTGTCGCTGCCAGCAGGGTTGCTGCCTTGTCCCTTTCTGCTTGGGCCCTCATCGGTTTGCGTTCAACTGATCTTGGCGTCACCTGCACGGGCGCTGGCGTGGTAGAGGTCATCATTCCTATACAACGTCGGTCATGCCCTCTGCCATGTAATTGTCCATCCAGTCACAGGCGTCTGTGGTATTCAGAAAGATGTGCATGGTGCCGTCTACGTTATCCGCAGTTTGGCAGGAAACAGGACAACGAGTTCTCGCAACTCCCGCTTCACCTCCAAGAAAGAAGCTTTTTTGGCCCACACTACCACAGTGAAGTTAGGGAACATGGTCACAGCAGAATTATCCACTCGAAATTGCCCACTAGTGCGGGCTTCCTAAAGCACGATATTCCGGTAATTGAGCAGCCTAGCCATCGGTCTCGGTGGACGGGCAAGGGCCTCGCAGGCACACGATGTGCACAGTCAAGGGCGAAGAAGGGAGTTTGTTTTACAGATGCCACCTGAATTGTCATCCAGGTTTCCAGATACTCAATCATGTTGTTGTCTTCTGCTCCCTCAGGCAGTCCTAAGATTTGCACATTGTAGCACCGGTTACGGTCCTCAGCATCTTCCACCCTACTCTCCAGAGTTTTCTCACGTTTGGTGAGGTTGATCAACTTTTGATGCAAGGACTATTTGGCTGGACTGAGCTGCTCAACTGCCACCTCATCTCTTTGACCTTACCTGCAAGCTTACGATGGTCTGTCCGGAGGAGGCCAGTTCCTCCGAAACACTGCCTATCTGTGCTGTAGGGAGCTCTTGGAGTCCACTATTGCCCCCAGGATTTTGCCCAAGGTCTAATGGAGGGCTAGGGACACTTGCTCCGCACCACTTACTGATGCCGTTTCGTCTGCCATGTTCACCTCCTGCATTCCAGTGGTTGCCCGAGTTTCTCTCACTCTAGGTTTACCCATAAAGAAGTGCCCCATGGCAGGCAGACAGCGATGCAGTCACACCTCAACGTGTTTCCCCAGCAGTCTGGAGTTAAAACCCAAGTTTGACAGGGTGCCCGCCTCAGGCCCTGCACAGCTACATCCCAACATGGGGACCACCTCGTGAAATCTTGGTCAAAGTTCAAAGAGCGCTATCCCCGTGAGGGCCCCTCCACATGTTCCCAGTGACGCCTCACACCTCTCAACTAGCAGTCTCATTGAAGATCCACGAGGTTCAGGGCCTCAACGTGATTCTCCGGGTGCCAGGCCATTTCCCGGGCATTCAACGTTATCAGGAGAGGAGGGCACCACGGCTCCAATGCTTCGGTCTAACTAGCTGGGGCAAATGCATCAGTTGAGGCTCCTACTTGCCATGCGCCCTCTCAACCGCAGGGTGGAATCACCACTCGTCCAAGGCGTAGAGGCACTCTCTCACCCCTAGGTGCAGCCACAGGATCTCACGAAGCTCCACTGAGAGGGGCCCCCAATGGGCCAAAGGGAAGGCCAAGGTCGCTCCTCTATGCCCAAAATGTCAATCCAAAGACAAGGAGGCCTCCCACAGGAGATGCCATGGTCCTAGGGCATAAGGGCTCCTGCCAGAGTTCAGCTGCCCAGTCCAATTAAAGGGAGGGTTTCAAGGTCCACTGGTGCACCCTGCCCACGACATGTTGCTGCTGGAGGCCCGACTGACAGGCTGTGGTGCAAACAGGAGGGCCATGGGCATTGCATCCAGAGCCTGACAGGGCAACAGGAGTCTCTGCAGCTACAGTGCCAACATACAGTTTCCCCGACCGTGTGGTATCTCTCAAGTGCACCGCACCCCCAGAGGTGCCCACCGCCTCTGCTCATGCGGGCCTCAATATAGGCTGGGCGTGTCTCCAGTCTCAGAAGTAGGCCCTCCTGCTAGTGCTCATAACTGCTGCAAGCACCCCAGTTAAGTGCTCAGCAACACCAACTCGGGATCCGAGAGCAAACCTCCACATCCTGCATTCCAAAGCACCTGTGCCAGAACTCACCCCAGGCAGCTTTCTCTTCCCAAGGCTCTAGGTCGATATGCACCTGCCACCATATTGGAATCCTCATAGCGGCCACGTAATCCACAATTATCTTGGCCCCTAGATGGCCCTCCACCTCAACAGCGCCATCCGCATTCTCAGCTGAGGAAGGCAGGCAGATGATTGGGCCCCTGGGTAGGAGTTGGGTTGAGCAGGAGTGGAGCCGAGCTAGTACCTGCAATCTCCTACTGGCCATCCTGAGATTTAACAGGCATTACACCTGGTTAAACTAATTCTTGTGTTAGCGAACCTGGTGATTCCAGGGCTCTTAACAGGACCTTTTGTGTGTGGTACACCCCCTTCGGGTTGCCAAGCCTCCAACCATGTTATCAGGGCAATTGAATTCAATAGGCCTGATGCACAACCTAACTGTGCATGTGAATTTAACTTACCTAGGTAAGTAGCCTCTTCTACGAGTATAAAATGACATTTATAATCAATAAAAGTTGCTTTTGTGCTTCGGAAAGAATTACTCATGAAAAGATTCCTTTGTGAGGAAATCTCCGGTGAGAGGAGAATGGAAATCGCAGTGCAGGAATGCCTTGTCAGTTTGCGAACATCTTGAAACTTACATGGCAGTGAGTATTCATAGACTCTTCTGGCAGTTCTTCTCACCAAGGAAACAGCTGGAAATTTACTTAGGACAACGAACCTCACATGTCCTGCAGGACGAACCAAAAACACTAAACCAAAAGGGTCTTAAAGTCAGTCCTGCCAGAGACCAGCAGATTATAAGTTGGCCCTCCCAGCAGGTCCCTTCCACGAGCTGACCCAAACACGTACAGATACGTAAACTATAGGCCTTCATTATATATATATATATCTATATATATCTATATATATATTCACTTAAAAAACCATAGGTTTCACACAAGTTATAGTTAGCTGTACATTTCACTCGTAAAAAACCAATGAAATTCCACGTTATAGTTAGATCAGGTAACTATAACTCGCGCGCCCGCAATGCACTGCTGATGACATCACATATTACATCACTTATGACATGGTCAGTGACATCACTCATGACATCAATGATGACATCTGAAATGACACATTGTGCATTGCGGTCGCGCAAGTTATAGTTACCTGATCTAACTATAACGTGGAATTTCATTGGTTTTTTACGAGTGAAATGTACAGCTAACTATAACTTGTGTGAAACCTATGGTTTTTTAAGTGAATTTGCAAGGTTTTTTAAATGCTAATTCCTAACTATAACGTGTGTGAAACCTATGGTTTTTTCAGTGAATTTGTACGGTTTTTTAAATGCTAAGTTATCTATTTATTGATAATTTTTGCGTGCGCGCGCGCACTTCCTTGACCTGCGGACTACCTCTCTGCCAAATTACAAGTAATTCTGTTCAGCCGTTCGGGCTGTAGCTGTGTCTAAAGGTCCTATGGAAAAATGCATGGGGAAAACGCGTTTTGGGACCCCCCTTTTTTCTCAGCCCCCGCTTGACGATTAACCCGAGACTTTCAGGGTAGGAGCGGAGCGTAGCGCCCCATTAGGTTTGAAAATTTCGCGAGGATTCGTCGACCGGCGCCAAAGTTATTCCAAATAGAATGTTGCGGATTTCCTATGGAAACAGGGTCCTAACTATAACTATCTACTGGCGACCGTGACGTAACGTACCGTGACGTAACGTGAACGAGGCGAAAGCTGAAACGCGTTGTTTGTGCAGTCCATTAAACCAATTTTGAACACTGCAAATCTCCCTGGTGTCCGTGTATATTTCCTGGAGGAGAAGTGTAAGGTGTTGCATAATTGGGGTTGCCGATTACCCCCACACGGACCGCCCAAGCAGACAGCCTTCGTCTTTATCGGGACTGGTTTTTTGATATATATATATATATATATATATATATATATATATATATATATATATATATATATATATATATATATATATATATATATATATATATATATATATATATATATATATATATATATATATATATATATATATATATATCCCTTTCAGGCATAGAGTGACGAATAAATGATGCAAAAAAGAAGCAGAGAACTCTGGGTAGTTCTCAAGTGCACTCTCAACACCAGCGACACTCTAGATCTGCTCACCTCAAATGTCTGCTTTTCTATCAAAATCTTTAAGCATAGGACTGAAAGATTTTGATAGAAAAGCAGACATTTGAGGTGAGCAGATCTAGAGTGTCACTGGTGTCAAAGAGTGCTCTATACAGGAGCTGCTTTCCACCTAAACTTGAGAACTACCCAGAGTTCTCTGCTTCTTTTTTGTATTTTATATATCCATATATATATATATATATCTGATTGCATGTATGGCTGTAGACACACATGCTCTACATAATTCCACCATCTAGTGTTGGGTCCGGACGTTTGTAAGTTGTGTTTCGAATAAGTCTTTCGAGTCACGAGACCAAGTGACTCCTCCTCTTGGTGATAGTGTGTATGGGCATTGACTCCATTGTTAGATTGTTTTCTTTCCATCGTGAGATTCGGACTTGTTTTGTTGTGCTCCGATTGTAGACCGTCTCCTGTTTATTTCGGTTCGCTACTCATTTCCAACTTCGTCAGTATTGTTTTGGTCACGTTTTCCATCCTTGTGTCTAGAAATTCGGAGCACTTTCACCCGTTGATTTGAAGTGCTCTCATTGCAGCCTTCTGGCCACGCCCATTTGGGCCTAATCTTTCAGTAAACTTCCAACAATACTGCGTTGATAATGGAACAAACTACATTTCGATTTCCCAGCCCGCTGTCACTTGAAATATCCGAGAACCGACCTCCATCAGATTTGCAACTTATGTCTGTCTGCAGACCATCGTGAAGCAGACTCTGAAGCTTGTCGATCTTTCCGATAGAAAAAGACATTATGGGACCATCGGACACGTTACAGAGAAATGCGATGCAGAGAGATTGAAGAGACACCAGACATATTGGGTCAAGATGTCGATCAGGAAGAACTTCACGAGTCCTCTGCAGCAGAGGAAGAGGCCTTTTCCATCCATGACTCCGAATCAGGCTCTGCCTCCGTTTCCGACTTCAACTCTGGACTCCAGATCCAGAATCTAGCTTTCTTCCTCCCAAAAAAGATGGGTTTTCCACCGATTTTTCAGCTACATGGCCACTACTGCCAGCGGGCCATAGTAGAAACTGATTCTCTGCTACGTCCCGCCCTCTGGCTTGGCACCGAAAGCCAAGCTGAAACAGATGGCTCTCGTACGGACTCGGCACTGAGTCGACCACCTCCCTCTTCGGTTCCGAGCACCTTCAGCTCCAACCACCTCGGATCTGAAAAAGAAAACAGTTTTGGCACCGAAACCTTCAGCTTCCACATCAAAGTTGCCTCCATATCCCATCCTACAAATCATGCAGGAGTGTCTCAATTTGAAGCAGAAAAAGCTACACATACAGTCTCGAACTGGCCGGATTTTAGCTCAGCCTGTGCACTTTGTGTACAAATCATCTAAGCACCAGCTTTCCTTTGCGGAGTCCATAGATGTACTAGTGGCTGCTAAAAAGGAGGACATTGCAACCAGCCCTTTTCATCCTCCACTTTCTCCTTCTCCACCACCTCCACCGCCGCCTCCACCCTCTTCTTCACCACCACCTCATTCACAGGGTGATCACACTGCTTCAGCAAGGTGACTTTGAGTCAGCACCAGACTTAAAGGATGCTTGCTTTCACATTCCAATCCATCCAGCCCACCACAAATACCTCAGATTTGTTATAGCTGGAAAGCATGATAAATTTAAAGTTCTTCCATTCTGAGTCCCTACAGCACCTTAAGTGTTCACCAAATTTCTACCAGTGGTAGCAGCCCATTTGCGCAGCCAAAACATACATGTCTTCCCATATTCGGATGACTGGCTCATCAAAGCCAGTACACATCTCCTGTGTCAACAGCACACTCAGACTACTCTCCATCTTATCCATCAACTGGGGTTTACTATAAACATACAGAAATCACACCTTCAACCTTTTCAGATTCAGTAGTATTTAGGGGCTGTACTCAACACACAATTGGGTTTAGCATAACCAAATTTAGCCAAGATTCAAAATATCTAAACACCGCTACAGCAGTTTCAATTCAACCACACATAACAGTCAAAACTGTTATGCGACTCTTAGGCATGATGGCATCTTGCATTGTAAACAAACCACATACTTGACTGCATATGCGAACGCTACAAGAATGTCTGGCATGGCATATGTCTCAATCACAGGGTCAGCTACAAGATCAAGTGTTGGTTGACAGCCTCACTCATTGCTCTCTGCAGTGGTGGAACACGCAAAACCTATCAATGGGGCAGCCATTTCTCTAACTTATTCTCCAGATCATTCTCACAGCGGATGCATCCCTCACATGTTGAGGTGCTCACCTTCAGGATCTCACAGTTCAGGGTTTCTGGCATACCAGTCACATCAACTACCTCGAGGTTCAAGCTGCTAACCTAGCATTGAAAGCATTTCTAACTCACCTCACAGGCAGGTTGTCTTGGTCTGGACAGACAACATAACAACCATGTACAATTTACAACGACAGGAGGGAGGCACTCTCTAGAGTTATCACACACATCTCAGATGATTTGGCATTGGGCAATACTTCACAACATCCATCTGCTGGTTGAACACCTCCCAGGGATGGACAACCACTTTGCCGACCTCCACAGCAGGATGTGGCAACAATTCCATGAGTAGGTACTCCACCCACAAGTCATTCTCCCATACTTTCACAAGTGGGGGTTTCCTTAGATAGACCTGCTCTTAACTGCAAAATGCTCATACTTCGCATCCAGGTTCCCACACCCACTATCCAGTGGGAATGCTCTATGGATGAACTGGTCAGGAATATCTGCCCATGGTTTTCCGCCTCTCCCTCTCCTTCCGTTTGAGGTTCGGAGGCTCAGGCAAACTTCTCTCACCCTCATTCTAGTAGCCCCCACTTGGGCTCATCAACGATAGCTCACTACACTGTTCGAACTCTCTGTAGTTCCCCACCAAAGGTTTTTCCTCATCCTGGTCCTTCTCTCTCAGAACCGTGGAGAAATTAGGCACCCAAATCCAAAGGAGTTGAACCTTGCGATTTGGGTCCTGAAGTCATAGTATTCTATAGACATTCAACTAGAGCATGTTACGCAGCAAAGTGGAAAAGATTTGTTTTGTACTATCACAATAAACAAATTAATCTGTTTGATGCATCTGTGCAAAATATTGTTTGCTTCCTTCTGCATTTGAGGATCTCTGGCCACGCTTACACTTGTATATGTCTACATTATACAAACAAGCAGCATTTATCCTTGTTCAAGGCACCAGTTTTTAAGGCATTCATGTAAGACCTTAAAGGAGTAATTACACCTATAGTTCCACCTGCACCAGCATGGAATCTCAATATAGTACTTACCAGACTTATAGGTCAACCATTTAAACCATTGCACAACTGTTCCCTAGAATGCTCGTCTTGGAAGGTTGCTTTTTTAGTGGCCATTACTTCACTTAGGTGTGTCAGTGAGCTCCAGGCATTAACCTTAGAAGAGCCGTTCTTCCAGCTACACCGAGATAGGGTGGTCCTTAGAACCAACCTAAAATTCCTTCTCAAAAGTGGTTTCATCTTTCCACCTCAATCAGTCAGTTGAATTATTAGTTTTATTCCCGCAACCAGATTCAGTTGCGGAAAGAGCTCTTCATACCCTAGATGTCAAAAGAACTTTAATGTATTATATTGAAAGAACTACAAAGTTCCATACAACAAAACAACTATTTGTTGTTTTTTCACCACCCCCACACAGAAAAGCCCATATCTAAGACAGGCATTTCTAGATGCATAATTAAATGCATTAAGACATGTTCTGCCAAAGCTAAAAGAACTTTGCCTACACCCCCTAGGGCACACTCTACCCATAAAATAGGGGTTTCCATGGATTTCCTGGACAATATTCCAATAGCTTATATTTGTATGGCAGCTACATGGTCTACAACATAAACATTCACTACACACTATTAAGTGGATGTTTCAGCATGCTAACAAGTCAATGTAGGGCAGGCAGTGCAATGTACTCTCTTTCAAACAACTGAAGCACCCACAGGAGAGCCACCGCTTTTGGAGCGCATGTGTATCTATAGCAACGCATGCCATCAAACGAATTATGTTACCTACTCTGTAAGCATCTGTTTGCGGCATGTAGTACTATAATTCACATTCACCCACCTTCCTCCCTGGACACCTGTGGCCATTGCAGTAACTTTACACTATTTCATTTGCATGAACATCTCTTAACTGATACTTATTTCACTACATAATCACACGCCTGCGGGAAAACAATCTACCAATAGAGTCGATGCCCATGTGCACTATCACCAAGAGGAGGAGTCTCTTTGTCTCGTGAGTTGAAAGACTTCTTAGAAGAAAAACAATTTGCACACATCCAGACCCAACATTAGCTAGATGGCGGAAATATGCAGAGCATGTGAATCTACAGCTCTACATGCCACGAAACAGTATAAATTCACGAGCACCCTCATTGCTAGCAGCTATGAATGTACTGATGAGAAAGATTCATACATGCATGAAAGCTAAATGGAACCAGAGTTCACAAAACCTGCAGAGAGTCCTGAGGCTTTGCCTATAGAAGATGCCAGATGTGATTGTAGGCACAGTTCTCTGGATAGTTTGGTTCTTTCTAAGCAATGTATGGAGAACCATCCAATTTTGTAGTTCTCATTGGGAGAAAAATAGCATTGAATGGTATGTGAGTTCCTATGATTTGTCTGAGTACAATGGTGTGAGAATCTGTGGTGAAGAATACTCACATTGACGGCCTATTGTATTTAAATTATTTACCCTTTAGTAAGAAGAACAAGTTTGTGTAAGGCTAGTAATCAACTAGAGCGTATATATGACTTTTATACATAGAACAAAGGGTCACTATCATCAAAAACATAGTATGGTAAAATTCCAAAGTGCATTATGCAAAAGTATATAGGTTAAAGTTTACAGGTGAAGGGTCATAGGGTAGCGGTCATATAGGTCTCAAGTTATTAGATTTATGCTATAAACACTATAGGAGTAATTCGAAGCATGGTGTACACACAACAGGAGTAAATCTCTTTCTAAGGCGGAAAAGGAAAGTTAAAAGCCCCAAAATAAGTTGGGGTCTAGGAGAAGGGGTTTCTCCATGGGAATTCGTTTTCCCATTGCAGAATAATAAAATGATTGCATTTAGACCGGTTCTTTTTAATAATCTGAAAATATACATATGCATTTTGTCTGAGATAATGTAATTCTCAAAGCTTTCCCAAATGTACCCCATGAAATCTCTGATTCGTGCAAGTTTTCCGATGTTAAGTGAAAGAGTTCTGTAAATTCCTTCAGGGTGACTTTAGGGCTCTTAGCAAGTCCTGTGCAATAACAGGTGCACTATTTAAGCACCCACAATATGCAATACGATGTTACAGTATTATACAGATGTGCTATTATTGCGATTCACCATTTCAATTTATGCAGCTGGAACTGGAAGATAATTGAGTATGTTTTCACTTTCCCAAGGTAGCTCCACAGTAATTTAAAGTGAAGAAACTAGTAGTAAATAACAAATAGCTGAAATAAAAAGATTCGATAAAAATAGTCTGTTAGGAGATGAAACTGTTCTCATAAATTCCTCTACAGTTATTAAAAATATCTTCAATGACGTGTCAGAAAGAAGAACCAGTTCAAACAATAAGGAACTACTCAGCTCAGACTGGCACCAGGGATATGAGACAAACAATGAAGTCTGAGTTGCAGGGCAGGAACCCTTAAATGCTGCTCTCCCCCATGGTGAGGGTTCTTGGCGGAGGGTGTATTTCTTAAAATACATAGGCACACCAGCTATCAAACTGAAATTTTACCTGAGAACAATATATGTAAGGAATACGTTGGATAAAGTTACACTTGTCTAGGCAGAACTTAACTGCATGTGTTAAACTATATATGGGTGTTGGGTCATATATAATGGGCCGGCAGCTCTACTTGAAATATGTGATGAAATTATCTGCATTATCTTATGAGGATGGCTTGCCACAGTCAAGTTCAATTGTTTATTGCATTGTCAGGTTCATGCAAAATACAGCTGTCATTGTGGGATATGCGTTGTGTAACCTGTGTATCCATGGGCCCAGATATGCTCCATCCACCTGAAAGAGTGGAACCAAGCAGTCTTCTAGATGTTTCCCATGCAGATCATGAGGTAACAGACGATCCAGGACCTGTAAGTGTACCTGCCAAACCTGGCCACCTGTGCACCACATATAAGACCTCTCAAGAATTGCTCTTCTTGTCACTGCTAGTAGACTAGTGCAAGTGGCCTCATGAGGCCTATTCTGAACCTAAAATATCATTACTGCTATCACCAATACGTTTTCCACCTTAATGTGACTCCTGTGCATTGCTATGAGCACCCATTGTTAGAGGCTAGGGTATCACTTGCCAGGCCCAATTGGTCACAACTGCATCCGCTCTACTTCACTCACTCAGCCACTGCTGATGCTGCTATTTCAAGATTAGTAACGTAAAAATATGTTTACACATTTTATTCCAGTCCTCTAATACTTGGGGAATCAATATGTAACATTTTGTTTTCAGGGAAAGGTTTGCAACAGACCGCTTCAGTCCAGTCAGGTGGCTTTAGAAGATTAGAAATGTTGACAAACATATCTATTGCCAAAACTGCAAAACCAAGCATGATTCAACATAATACTTTTATGTAGAGAGCAGTTAAATGATTAAAACCTTGGAATATTTTCAGTATTATTGCCCAGAACCTCATAAAACAGAAGCTACCATCCAAGTCCTTTCAAGTTCAAAGCAAGCTAAAATCTCAGTATTGCAGATCAGCACATGACCAGGAAAAAATAAAGATCAAAACAGATTAGACGATGATAAAGGTACAACATATTTGTTCTAGCAAATGTGCAAACATCACTCACTTGCCCAAACACTTCCTCGTTGACCGTGAACGTGAGGTCCAGCATGTCATTAATGTCATTGTCTTTCATCCACTGCAGGCTCTGGTGAAACTCCTCATCAAGATACTCCAAGTCACTCAAATCACAGAGTCTTAAGAGTACAAAAACAAAAACCACAGGAAGGCCATTTAGATTGTTTTTTATAATATAACAATACAAAGTTTCCATTACCTGGAGGCTGGTGTTTAAATAAGATTGAACATCAGACACACTGCAGCAGATCATCAAATACTGCTGAATATCAAAGCCTCCTAGTCTTGATTGCACCTCATGCTTCTTTTTTTCACCACCCTACACGTCCTGCCTTATCTCATTCGGACAAGTTATGTACCCTTCGGTAACGCACTTTGTGGTAGACTATATACCCGCAGATGTATCAACTTTTGAATTTTCCCTAGGCGTCAGGCTGCATCGGGAATTTTTTCGTAGTACCCTTGAGCGCTGGCAGGTGGCACGGTGCAGTCACACAATGATGACATTCAGCTTCAGAAATTACGCCTACAAAGGTGCCACCACTGTGCACTGACAGCTGCTTTTGAGACTGTCTGCGCGCTCAGGTTTGGGGCCCTAAAGCAAATTCGTAATCCAGTGTGAAGATTCCTAGACTTGGGTTCTTATTAATGGGTAGAGTCCAATCTCAGAAAGTGGAGTATCGGTGAGAAATCTGCTACTAGAAAGAGTCTCTACCAGAAAGAGCCCTACAGAAGGTAAGTAACTTGTTCTTCTGACAGACTTCTAGCCACAGATTGCTTCTGAATAGATACCAAAACAGTACCAATTGGAGGTGGATCTGTGAATTGGCTCAACTAGAAAGTCCTGCAGGACCGAGCCGGCAAAGTGCTCCTCTCTGCGAAACCTGGTAATCCAGACAATAGGGCTTTGTGAAAATATGGAGGGACAACAACGTAGCTGCCTTGAATATGTCTAGGACTGGTAGCAGCTTTGGCTCCTATAGAATGAGCCCACAATCCTTTTGGAAGCGTGGTTTTTGCCACTGCATAGCAGATCATAATGCAAAGCACAATCGAATGGGAGATAGTATGCATCGATACAGCCTTGCCTTTTTTCGTTCCAGTAAACCCCACAGAGAGCGGATTGTCCATCTAATGTGTCCTTTGCTATGATCTATGTAGATGCTCAGAGCTCTCTTGGAGTACAAGAGGGGGAGTTTCTCCTCCGTAGAGGGGTGAGGTGGAGCATAGAAGGCCAGCATGGTGGTGGTTTGATCGATGTGGAACAGCATGACAACCTTTGGCAGAAAGGATACACTTAACCGCAGAACCAGCTTGTCGGGGAAGAATGTGATGTGTGGTGGATTACCACAAAGTCTAAAGCTCACTAGCACATCATGCTGAGGTAAGGGCATTGAAGCACACAGTCTTGATGGTAAGGAGCTATAAGGAACAGCTGTGGAGTGGCTCAAATAGAGTGCATATCAGATAAGGACAAGACTGAGGTCCCACTGGGAAATCACACAAGGAGAAGGGGGAAAAATATGGTGTAGCCCTTTCAAAAATCGCATCACAACAGGTGACTTAAATAATGAGAGCTGATCATGAAACTGTAAGAAGGCTGAAAGGCCCAAAAGATAGCCCTTAACCATGCTGAAAGCAAGAACTTGCCGGGCAAGAGATAAAACAAACAACAACATCAGGCAGTGTGGCCTGGCGGGTCTCAATCTAGTATGCGCCGCATCACACTTGTCCCAATGAAAGTCTTTATCGAGGGACACCTGGCAGCCAAGATGACATCAACCACCTCGAGAGGACATTCAAAGGTGTTCAGCTGCTGTGGCTCAATCTCTGTGCATGAGGGTGAAGAGTGCAAAGGCCCGGGTGGAGAATCTGACTCTGCTGCTGTAACAGCAGATCCTCCCTGAGGGACAGCCTGGTTGGAGGACAGATACTCAAGCCCAGGAGTTTTGGATACCATACTCTCCATGCCCAGTCCAGAGCCACCAGTATGACTTGGGCATGGTTGATCCGGATCTTCTTGAGGACTCGAGGCATGAGAGGTATCGATGAAAGGCATACAGGAGTCCTGACTTCCACTCAAAGCGGAACATGTCTCCAAGAGAGAAATGCCTTGAAAATGCAAATAGGCAGAAGTGCTAACATTGCATGTCCTTGGTGGTGGCGTACAGATCGATCCAAGGCTCTCCCCATTCACAGAAGAGACCTTGCGCCACCTCCGGGTGTAACTGCCAATCCTGATTCGCAAGTCACCAACAGCTGAGTTTATGTGCCCTGGTCTTCAATCAGCGAGCCAGGTGGTTCACCACCAAGAAGATTCCTTTTGCAGTTCAGTCAATTCCAGAGGTCCAAGGCCTCCTGCCATAGGGTCCGTGACCCCACCCCACTTGTTGCAGTACCAAATGGCAGTGGTGTTGTCTGTGAGCATCTGTACCAGCCTCCCCTTGATGGATGGCAGGAAGGCTTTCAGTGCCAAGCGGATGGCCCATAGCTTCAGAAGGTTGATATAGAGCTGGGACTCCAACAGAGGCCTTTGATCTCCCCCTCTCCCAGGTGGCCGCCCCAACCCGGGATTGATGCATTGGTCACTACTGTCAGCTCTGAGTGGGCAAGGGAAAGGGGTATGCTGCAAACCCAATTACAGTTCAGTAACCACAACTGCAGATCTTTCTCAGGCTCCTCCGAAATCTGTACCAGGTTGGAGAGGTTCCCTTGATGTTGAGTCCACTGGGACTTCAGATTCCACTGCAGACCATGCATACACCACGTGGCATGCTTGACCAGCAGGATGCAGAAGGTCAGCAGCCTCAGTGTTGACCTCACTGAAATCCAGGTACAAGCCTTAAAGATCGTGATTAATAACCTGAATTTCCTGTTCTCTCTTTCCCAGGGGATAGGCATTAAATTGAACCGTGTACAGAATGGCACCAATAAAGGGGATCATCTGAGAAAGTTAGGTGTGACTTTGGCATGTTAATAGTGAATCCCAAAGATGACATGAACTTGGTGGTAGTCTGGAAGTGGTGGATGACTGCCTGGGGCTAACCCGCCTTCAACAGCCAGTTATCGAGGTATGGGCAGACTGCCACCCCTGGACTTCGGAGGTGTGCTGCCATCAATTGTGAACACCGAGGGGTTCTGGTGAGACCAAATGGGAGCAGGGGGAACTAAAAATGCTCCTCTCTCTCACCACAAACTGCAGTTGGCGCTGATGGGCTTGCAGGATGGGAATATGGAAATAGGCGTCCTGCAGGTCCAATGCTACCATCCAATCTTCAGGATCGAGGGCAGACAAGACCTGGGCCAGTGTGACCATCCTGAATTTCTTGTTCCAGAGGAAGGCATTGAGAATGCACGTCTAGAATAAAATAAAGACCTCCATCCTTCTTGGTTACCAGAAAGTAGGAGGGATAGTAACCACAGCCTACTCCTGGTGCAGGCACCCTCGCTATAGCCCCCTTGTCCAAAAAGGTGTGCACCTCCTGTCACGAAATGGAGAGATGGTTCTCCGTTAGTTGTTGAGTGGATGGTGGAAGGTGTGGTAGGGAAGAAAGGAAGGGTAAAGCTTGTCCTTTGGAAATGATTTATAGGACCATCCTGTCTGATGTGATATCTTGCCAACCTGGATAACGGATAAAACTGATGGATTCTGCCTCCCACCAGGTGGCTGTGGTCTTGTAAAGTACACTTAAAAGGTCTAACAGGTAGGGCTGTGGGAGGGCAGTGGACTGCCTGGCTCCCTGACCTTGGCAATGGGGTGGTGGGCACCTCAGCCTTTCCCACAAAAATGTTAGGTTCCTTGCTAAGGCAGGACAGACTGGCAGTAAGGGATGTCTCTGCGAAAGTCATGAAAGGAATGGTGGAATTGTTGCGGCTAACGAGGCTGGGCAGAGAGCGAGTGGTAGCCCAACTCTCCTTGAAGCATTCAAGGACAGAGTCTGCCTTGTACCCAAACAGGCGACTCCCATTGAATGAGATGTCCATTAGGGAGAACTGGACATTGCCCGAAAACCCAGTTGATCACATTTGAGTCACGAGGGTCTCCGGAGAAGGGTGCTGCGACAAAAATGCTGGGTCGTCTGGAATAGGGTGATGGGGCCTGCCGATTTGTCTGTTAACTGGAGGGCCCCTACAAAGGCTTGGCCAAAGCCACTAGGATAGTATCTATCAGGGTCTCATTGAAAGGGAGAAGGGCTTAGAAGTAGAGTGACCTGGTTGTAGGACCTGTCAGTACATTTGTTTTCACCTCCATGGTGGGGAGCTGGAGGTCAAGGAATTCAGCTCCCTGACGAACAAGTTACTTACCTTCGGTAACGCTTTTTCTGGTGGATACAGTATCTGCCTGTGGATTCCTCACCTTGTGAATATCCCCTGCGCCAGCATTCCACGGAACTTTTTTCCCCCAGCACTCCACGCCGACGTGGACGACGTCATAATGCACCGGCTCCGCTCGCGACTCCGTATGACGTCACCGGAGCCATAAGAGAACCACGTCGGCGTGATGACGTCAGTTCCACCCATATTTTCCGTGCCTCCGAGGCGAACAGGTGGACCAACGACAGACTCTAAGTATACACAGCATACAATATACAATCAAATATACACAGTACATAAACAAAAGGAAAGCTAAACAAAATAAGCATTTCCTACAAATGTACCAGAAAGCATAACAACATCTCAAACAAGTCAACTTTTAAGGTATACAAAGGTGTACAACGGGGAGGTGGGTGGGCCAGTGAGGAATCCACAGGCAGATACTGTATCCACCAGAAAAAGCGTTACCGAAGGTAAGTAACTTGTTCTTCTGATGGATACATCTGCCAGTGGATTCTTCACCTTGTGAATAGATTCCCACAGCAGTCCCCACTCCCGGAGGAGGGTGTCCACCTTCCTATACCAGAAAATCTTGCAAGACAGAGCGCGCAAAGTGGCCCTCCCTCCTCCTCTCAGAGTCCAAGCAATAATGCTTTGCGAAAGTATGGAGGGAGGCCCAAGTCGCGGCTTTACAAATATCTGCCACAGGAACACCCCGGGCCAAAGCAGATGTAGATGATTTAGCTCTAGTTGAATGAGCTCTAATACCCTCAGGAGGAGTCTTACCAGCCAGGGCGTAACAGATCTTGATGGCAAGGATGATCCATCTCGACAAGGTGCGCTTGTGCACCGCTCTTCCTTTCGAATGACCTACATAGCCAACGAAGAGCTGATCATCCAGACGAAAGTCTTTCGTCCTGTCCAAATAAAAACTCACAGCCCTCTTTGGATCCAGGCGATGGAGTCTTTCCTCCTCTTTGGAAGGATGAGGAGGTGGATAAAAAACAGGGAGAGTAATAGACTGCTCCAAATGAAACGGAGTAACCACTTTTGGCAGGAAACCAGCCCTGGTCCTGAGAACCATCCTTTCAGCATGTAGCGTAAGAAAAGGGGGTTTAGAACTAAGAGCCTGAAGCTCACTCACCCTCCTTGCCGAGGTTATGGCTACAAGAAAGACCACCTTAAAGGACAACAGCCTCAAAGGACAGCTATGAAGAGGCTCAAACGGGGACCCCATCAGAAAAGTTAAGACAAGATTGAGGTCCCACTGTGGCATTACAAAGGGATTGGGAGGAAACATGTTTGTAAGGCCCTTGATAAACCTCAGTACAACCGGAGATTTAAACAGTGACGGTTGATCAGGAAGGCATAGAAAAGCCGATAAGGCCGAAAGATAGCCCTTGACCGTGGCCACAGCACAGCCCTGCTGAGCCAAGGAAAGAGCAAACTGGAGCACATTAGAAAGATGGGCTTTTAAAGGGTCAATGGACCTCTCTCCACACCATTTCACAAACTTAGACCACCTGTAGGAGTAATTGGACTTGGTGGAGTGTCGCCTGACCGATAAAATAACATCCACCACATCAGGCGTGAGAGAGAAGGAATTCAGGTTGCCCCGTTCAATCTCCAGGCATGAAGGTGTAAGCTCTGGAGGTGGGGGTGTAGAACCTGCCCCTCCGACTGCGAGAGGAGGTCTGCCCTCAGAGGGAGACGGAGCGGAGGGCACGAGGAGAGGTGGAGTAGATCTGTATACCACACCCTTCTTGGCCAATCCGGGGCGACCAAAATAACTTGGGCCCGGTCTTGGAGAATCTTCCTCAGAACCCGAGGAATCAAGGGTATGGGAGGAAACGCGTAAAGGAGTCGCAAGCCCCAACTCAACTGAAACGCGTCCCCTAACGCCCCCTGCATCGGATACTGGAGACTGCAGAACGACGGGCAGTACGTGTTCTCGCGGGTAGTGAACAGGTCCACCCGAGGGGTTCCCCACGTCCGAAAGACGTAACGAACCACCTCCGGATGGAGCCTTCACTCGTGGTCGGCGGAGAACTGCCGACTGAGACTGTCCGCACATACGTTCAACACCCCGGCCAGATGATTTGCCATCAGACAAATCTGATGGTCCTGAGCCCAGGACCATAGACGTAAGGCCTCTCTGCATAGACAAAGAGACCCCACTCCTCCCTGCTTGTTGACATACCACATCGCAGTAGTGTTGTCTGTCAGGACTTGAATCGACTGACCGTGAAGGGAAGGGAGGAAGGCCTTGAGCGCCAAATGAATCGCCCGCAATTCCAGAAGGTTGATGTGAAGCAACCTTTCCTCTGGAGACCAAAGACCCTTGATCTCCAGATCCCCCAGATGAGCACCCCACCCTAAGGTAGAGGCATCCGATATCACCGTGGCCACCGATGGAGGTAGATGGAAGGGCTTTCCTTGAGACAGATTGCCCTCCACGCTCCACCAAGATAGATCCGCTGCAGCTTCTCTGGAGATCCTGATCGACTCCCTGAGATCTCCATTGTGCTGATACCACTGCTTGCGGAGGCACCACTGGAGCGCCCTCATGTGCCAGCGTGCATGGTTGACCAACAGAATGCAGGAAGCGAACAGACCGAGCAGGCGAAGGACCTTCAGAACTGGAACAACCGCTCCATTGTGGAATAAAGGGACCATCTCCTGAATGTCGAGAATTCTTTGAGGAGGAGGAAATACTCGACACACAGTAGTGTCCAGTACCGCCCCTATGAACAGGTTGCGTTAAGAGGGACCCAGGTGAGATTTGGGCACATTGATCGAAAAACCCAAGTCGAATAACAGCTGAGATGTTACCTGCAGATGACGCTGCACCATCTCTGGGGACTCTGCCTTCAGAAGCCAGTCGTCCAGGTAGGGGAAAACTGGAACCCCCGACCTCTTGAGATGAGCAGCCACCACTGCCATCACCTTTGTGAAGACTCGAGGTGCAGTAGTAAGACCAAACGGGAGGACCGCAAACTGGTAATGTTGCGACCCAACCGTAAAACGGAGATACTTCCTGTGCGACTTCAGGATTGGGACATGGAAGTACGCGTCCTGCAAGTCGAGCGACACCATCCAGTCTCCTTGCTGCAACGCTTGAAGAACCTGCGCAAGGGTCAGCATCTTGAATTTCTCCTGTTTCAGGTAAAAGTTCAAGATTCTGAGATCCAGGATTGGACGCAATCTGCCGTCCTTTTTGGGAATCAGGAAATACCGGGAGTAGCATCCCTGACCCCTTTCCTGCTCCGGAACCACCTCTATCGCCCCTTTTTGAAATAAAGCCAGAACCCCTTCTGTAAAAGGAGCAGATGGTCCTCTGAGCAGTAACCTTGGCAAGGAGGGTAAGGGGGAGGAAACTCCCGAAAGGGAAAGGCGTACCCAGTCTCCATGAGGTTCAAAACCCAAAGGTCTGTTGTAACAGATTTCCAACCCCGCAGAAAGTGGGACACCCGACCCCCCACAGGTCTTACATGATCCGGGATGGGGGATCTAGGGCTGCTTCCCTGAAGCCTCATTGGGAGCAGAGGATGAGGAGGAAGAAGAGGGGTTACTTCCAGAACCTCTCCGACCCCTTTGTCTCCCTCTATAGGACCTATAGAGGGGATTCTGTTGTTGCTGCTGCTGCTGAGGCTGTCGGGAGGAGCGAAATGAAGACCTTCCGAAACCCCTAAATTTTTTAAAACCAGATCCTTTAGCAGCTGCTTGCAGACCCAAAGATTTAGCAATCACCCTACTGTCCTTGAATCTTTGAAGGGCGGAGTCAGCTTTCTCTCCAAAGAACTTCTGTCCATCAAACGGCAAGTCCACCAATGTGGCCTGAACATATGTGGAGAAGCCAGATGAACGGAGCCATGCCTGCCTTCTTGTGGCTATAAATATATATGAACAATGGTTCCGTAGGGGAATTAGTATGTACAATGAAGAAAAATCAATAGAACAAAAACACAGCAATCAATGATCTAGCAAGCACTTAATCTTAAAGACTGAGTAATATTTCAAAGAACGTAACAATTTATTTTTAGTATTTCTTGTGAATTTTAAATCATTCATCAACTCCTTTGGATATGTACACAAAATGCGAACGGGCTGTATATACAAGATTATTTACAAAACAACGACGCAGTGACAAAGTGAATAGGGTGACTTTGTGTGATAGTGTAAAAATGGATATATACAATAATAATAAAATACAAAGGAAGTTATTCACAAAAAGTCCTCGGCTAATTTATGGATAGGTAATGAGCCTTGTATGGCACACGTCCTGTAATCTGTATATACAAGGTATTCCAATTAGTGCAGGACTGTGGAACCGTCAACGTTTCGACCCTTTGTCGACCAGTTGTTCTATATGGTCATGTCGGGTCTTCTTCAGGACATTGGGGATGTATAACAGCCCAAATAGTGGTGAAGGCACCGAAGTCAGACAATGTGGCGTAGTGGCAGTCAGAGGGAGTTTCCAATATCAAAGAAGGTCTAAGTTCCTCTTCGCCTAGTTAACAACTCATGTTCTCCTTTTGTCATTCCGGTCAGCGTGCCAGCTATCAGTCACTGCCTTCAGGATAATTTATTTGGCAATGCTGGAGTCTGGGACATCAGGATATCACTTCAACTGATGTATGGAAAGTATTCTCGGGGTCTCCGGGAGTCAGTTTCAAACGCGCCACCTGTGGCGCGTTTGAAACTGACTCCCGGAGACCCCGAGAATACTTTCCATACATCAGTTGAAGTGATATCCTGATGTCCCAGACTCCAGCATTGCCAAATAAATTATCCTGAAGGCAGTGACTGATAGCTGGCACGCTGACCGGAATGACAAAAGGAGAACATGAGTTGTTAACTAGGCGAAGAGGAACTTAGACCTTCTTTGATATTGGAAACTCCCTCTGACTGCCACTACGCCACATTGTCTGACTTCGGTGCCTTCACCACTATTTGGGCTGTTATACATCCCCAATGTCCTGAAGAAGACCCGACATGACCATATAGAACAACTGGTCGACAAAGGGTCGAAACGTTGACGGTTCCACAGTCCTGCACTAATTGGAATACCTTGTATATACAGATTACAGGACGTGTGCCATACAAGGCTCATTACCCATCCATAAATTAGCCGAGGACTTTTTGTGAATAACTTCCTTTGTATTTTATTATTATTGTATATATCCATTTTTACACTATCACACAAAGTCACCCTATTCACTTTGTCACTGCGTCGTTGTTTTGTAAATAATCTTGTATATACAGCCCGTTCGCATTTTGTGTACATATCCAAAGGAGTTGATGAATGATTTAAAATTCACAAGAAATACTAAAAATAAATTGTTACGTTCTTTGAAATATTACTCAGTCTTTAAGATTAAGTGCTTGCTAGATCATTGATTGCTGTGTTTTTGTTCTATTGATTTTTCTTCATTGTACATACTAATTCCCCTACGGAACCATTGTTCATATATATTTACGAGGCCCAGGTTCCTTGGGTTAAAGGGTTACCCCTGTGTTCTAAACTCTTCTTGTGGCTATAGACAAGCCCATAATTCTCGCCACTGAATCCGCTGTATCAAGCCCCGATTGGATAACTTGTCTAGCAGCAGCTTGAGTATCTGCGACCACCTCCATGAAGGACGCCTTATCATTATCTGGCAGCTTAGGGGCTAAAGACTTCATAGAGTCCATTAATGCATGCACATAACGCCCCAGCAAGGACGTGGCATTGGTAGACTTTAACGCCATACTTCCTGATGGAAAAGTCTTCTTAGCCGCCTGGTCAACCTTTTTGGAATCCCTATCAGCAGGAGACTGAGGGAACGCCCCTGAAGCATGCTTTGAACAGGACGCCTGCACAACCAGGCTCTCTAGAGACGGGTGTGTTGAAAGAAAATCCGGATCTCCATGTGCCACCCTGTATCTTCTCGCCACCTGCCTGGAAACTGCCGGAGAAGAAAATGGTTTTCGCCAAACCTCCAAAACAGGCTCCAAAATGGCCTCATTAAAAGGCAGCAAAGGCTCAGATGTTGAAGTGGGTGAATGCAACACCTCTGTCAATAGATTAGACTTATATTCCGCAGAGGGTAGCTGCAAGTCCAACAGTTCTGTGGCCTTTTTAATAACCACATGGTAGGGAGCCAATTCCTGTGGTGGAGAGGATCTAGACGAAGTATGCTCCCACTCAGGGATCGTATCCAGGCCACTAGCCTCCTGTATCCCCTCAAACTCATCAGAGGATGTGTCCATGCACCTTCCTCTACCTCCACTCTATACCTTCCTTCTTCCAATACCCTTTGGGCCTCCCTTCTTGATCAAATCCGTGGAGCCGGCGTCGTCGGTGTCGTAGGCGGGGCCAGAGGTGTCGGAGTCGGCGGCGCCAGAGACGGAGTCGGCGGCGCCGGACGCGGCGCCGAGGGAGTCGGCAACGGCGTCGAGGAAGGCTCCGAAGAAGGTCTATCCTGACAAAGCCGAGACGGATACCCAGACGGCGCCGGAAACTGCCACGAAGGCGCCATCGGCAGAAAGGGCATAAAGGGGGCCTGAGCGTAATGCTGCGGCACCCCTAACGTATACGCCATAGGACCCACGGGACCAGTCGGTGCACCGGATGGGAAGGCAGCCCGGTTAAAGATTCCATACATGGTATTTAAAAAATGCGAAGAATCAGCACCTGGAACTGGGAACTGTGGATAAGGTGCAGAACCTGTATCCTTCTGCGGAGTACCTGGCAGCGGCGCCGCAGTGTCCTCCATCGGAGCCGCAGAATCCTCAGTCCCTGGAGGAGGCTCTTCCCTTTGTTCCTGACTACCATTAGAGCCAGACGACTCCACTGGAACCGGAGACGACGCCGGTGACGGCGCCGGGGACTGCGCCAGTGAACGCGCTGGAGTCCGCTTCGGCGAAGGAGATCCTCCCGGAGACTTAGAAGGTGACAAGTCCTTACTGCGACGTCGTCGAGGCGAAGCCGATCTCGATCTCCTGTTCTTAGAGGACCGTCGTCGAGAAGAATGTTTCCTTTTTTTGTGATGTTCCGACTCCGGCCTCGACTTCTCCTTCTTTCTCCCTCTCTTCTCCTTTCCGATCTTAGCCATAAACAGCTTAGCCTTCCTCTCCTTCAATGCCTTTGGATTCATCCTCCTACAGCATACACAATCTTCAACATCGTGGTCAGACGAAAGGCACCACAAGCAATCCTCATGGGGGTCCGTCATCGACATATGTCCCCCACATTCCCTGCAGGGCTTAAAGCCCGACTTCCTCGTCGAAGACATTATAGATTTTACGAACAGTAACACCTAACAACTACAAAGTAGCAGGAAAGTACTGGAAAAACCGTTGCGCGTCGAAGGCGCGGAAAAAAGGGAACTGACGTCATCACGCCGACGTGGTTCTCTTATGGCTCCGGTGACGTCATACGGAGTCGCGAGCGGAGCCGATGCATTATGACGTCGTCCTCGTCGGCGTGGAGTGCTGGGGGAAAAAAGTTCCGTGGAATGCTGGCGCAGGGGATATTCACAAGGTGAGGAATCCACTGGCAGATGTATCCATCAGAAGCATGACCATAGCGTGAGAGGCAGATTCTTCTTGGCTCAGTGGGGCCCAAAGGCATGCAAGAGGGAGTTGGTAGGGATCCGAAGAGCCGGAGCATAGCTGCGCAGAGCTCTTCTATCTAGTGTGGCATGACTGAAGGCCCTGGAAACTCAGGTTGTGCCTAAACCAGCTGCAGAATCGGCTGACTTTGGGAGCAAAACGGTTGGTACTGCCAACATACCTCATCAGGAAGAGGGAAGGCACGAAGGAGCGGATCACCGCTTCGACTTCTTGTGTCTTTTGTGCTTGCTGGAAGGCTTGGAGTGCAACGATGACCTGCCTCTTAAGCAGCTCTGTTGACTCCAGGAACTGGAGCAGGACCTGGATCAAGCCTTGTACTAGGAGCTGGATTTGGAGAGGTTCCATTATTGCATCTTCTTATGCTTGGCAACATAGAGATTCATCTTGCGTTCCACTAATTGCATTTCTGTTGATCGATGCGCAGTCTCCGCAGGTCTTGCAGTCATGGCCCGACCCCAGGCACCTTAGGCATACCTGGTGGGGATCTGTCACTAACATCTGCTTGCAGCAGTCTTTACAGGGTTTAAAACCTGTCGTCTTAGGGGATGACATGCCTTGCATACTGAAAAAAATTAGTAGAAGAATGTCGAGGTAAAGCTCTCTGGGAGATGAGAAGAAGCTCTGGATCCACATCTGAAAGAATGCCAGAAACGCGTGTGTGTGGCAGTGACACATTTATGGGCCCAGCATATCATTTCCGGAGCAGAACGGCTTCAGTGAAGGTTTCACACTGAGCCGCCTTTCGGTGCACAGAGTTACGACAAAAAAAGATTTGGGATCCAGTCTGACACCTGGGGAATATTCAAAAGGTGAGGAATCTGCTGCTAAAAGCCTCTATCAGAATAGCAAGTTCTTTCTCACTCCAATTCATTTGCCTTGGTTTCTCTTTTTTCTTTATCCCTTTTTTGACTTTTTTTTTTTTGCTCTTGGTCAAAAATAAGTCCTTCTCCCTAAGAATGAGTGTTGGTAGGCATTACCTTCAACCGCAACAAAAATTAAGCACTGCAAACAATGTTTAACAATGTTCTTAAATATATAGTAATGTTTGTGGCACTCATTTTAACATGGTCAGTTATGGGTAAGCAACGAGGGATGAATTTTAAAGATATTAGAAGCTTCCACTTGATGCAGCTTCGTTGTGTCATTGCTGAGGATACTTTTGGCACAACAATTAAAAGACAAAGACAGAACTGTTCAAGTATCTTTTGATGTAGTATCACATAGGTTCAGCATTACCCGGGATCAAGTTCATCATCCACCAAGTTTAAGAAACTATTTTAGAGTAGGGATATGGGTATGTTAATAAAATAAGCATAAGCAGAAGTCGATGTCAATGGTTTCATAAAATGTCTGCCTCTTGTTCAATCTTTCTGCTACTCCCATTTCTGGGGCAAATTAAAATTCCCCTTCTTTAAAAAACATTTAATCTCCTAATCATTATTATCATAAACTCATAGCCGTCGTATTTTACTCACATTCTAAGGAGGGCCTTATAGAAGGGTCTTGTGAAGAAAGCGTCCAACAAATACTGGTGTATCAGGGCTAGACCAAGGATTCTTCCACTGAACCTAAACCTACACAAAGAAAATGGAGACAGAACCAGAAGCAATCTGTATTATGAAGCATGTAGTAATTTCACCTGCATAATTGCCTCATGTGAAACATCGGGTATATCTACACCAGGCTAAATCTAGTGGGATTTGTTAGCACAAAAAGATATGGATTTTGGCAATAACATGGAAATTAGTGCAGTGACACTGATTTGTTTCAGATGTTAACCCAATTCCATAGGGGATTTTTATGGCTATACTTGCAAATCCTGCTGTAATATGGCATCCCAGAATTACCAATACCTGTGGTACCAGTAATATTTGATGTGGAAAATCACACTAGTTGTATCCCCACACAGATAATATATTAAATTTACTCATGTACCTTGCATTATTTCCACCCAACCCCTCAGTTATTCCATATATGTATCAATCTACCATATGATTTGAGTACCATCCAGGTCGGGAAGTATGTAATACTGACACAATAAATAATCACCCAATCCACTTATCTGTCCCTCCATTACTGGATCCAACCACAGATGATTTGAATGATTAATCACCCTCTGTCTACATATATCTGTACTATATTTATCAAGTCACATGTTAATGTTTCATACATTTACTTGATAATATTAATTGGTCCGCACAATGTTAACAGATGGTTTTGTGGAATATGCACAAGAGCATATTAATAAAAAACTAACAAGGTTGGACCTGTAATTAGGTACATGGGTTGAGATCTCAGTGGGAAATGCATGATTAAAGTGAGGGTGATCATTAACCTACTAATCCTCCAAATCCTGACCTCCCCCGACATCTCAAGGCCTCCTCCTCACTTCTTGAATTCTGCAAGAAGCTGAAGACCTGGCTATTTAATTCTTCTTCTTCAGGGACCATCGAGACTGCCTGCATTCAGGCCCAGCCTCACCACACGCCTACACAATCCTACCCAGAGCCTGGATACCCTCACTTAACGCTTTACAAATCAACTTTACATTACGTTTTACTGTAGGAGACAGACGATATAAATATCCGTTTTTTTTACTGTCCTAACCCCCCTTACAGATAGGATAAGAAACTGAGGCACAGAGAGATAAATACATTCGCTTGGAATAACATAATGTAGCCAGGTGGTGAAATGGGGCTTAAAGCCCTTTGGCTCAACTACTGACAACATACCAACAAGAACAAAGAACACGCTTCATCAGTAATTTGAAGTCTGGAAAAATCTGAAAGCGGTGTGGATGGATATCAGGGTACCTTAGTATGGGATCTTTCATGAATATTAATTACCCATATATCTGGCTTTCATGGCATAAGCAATGGTCTGGTGCCTGAGATATACGAAATAGTTATGGCTTGCTAATTGGTTGTGAGGGTTGACCATTTGATGGAAAGGCTTTAAGTGGTTACTGGGGTTTTGTGATGTATTGGATTGTAACTCTGTCACAAGGACAGCGGCGAAGAGATCAGACCAGGGGGTGACTGGTGGGAAGCTCGGGAACTCACGGACCCTGTGCTTTGTGCCCCCCAGGGAGATTCATGGACGGCCTCCCTAACGGATGTATCGGAATATGAAGCAGGTCCCTTTAACTGGGCCATACTCCCTGACAGCACCGCCCCCTGCGATGACGGCGGTAGCAGACAACCAATAAGACCTCCAGAAGAGCGAATCAGGAAGTGCTTGGACACCGGAGTGAGAGTCGAGGAGAAGGAGATCGGAGGAGCGGAGAATCAACGCCAGGACGAACCACGACGACGTCAGGAGAACGGAGGGAGTACTACGGAGGACGGGAAGCCGGAGACGGAAGGACTCCGCAACCACGCTTCGCCGAGCCACGCCCACAGAGGAGCGTGGCTGACCCAGGTACGGTACCATTTCTCGGGTTGGGTTGGGAGGCGGGAGAAGTAAGAGGGCTAAAGGACGCTGCCACTCGCCGCCTCTATTTTGTAAATAGAAAATCCCCTCCCCTCACTAGCACGATACCCCAACTCACGTACGGTCTTAGTCTCTCTTATCACGTGTGCACCAGTGTGATTCCCTCACTCCCGAGTCCCTTGAAAATCTTTAAAAGGGAATGTTATATATTGACCCACGCTTCTCTGTTTGTGTTTTACGGACCCCGGAGAGCCCCCTCTCTGCAGCTGCTTGCCCGGAGGACCCACGCCGCCGAGAGCTGAATCGAGTACACCGCAGCCACGTTGGGAAGAGGAACACTCACCTTTGGGACTATACATTCCCCTACCGGTCTATTCAAAATCTGGCCTCTCCGAGAAGAAGAGCATATTTAGAAATAGAACCTTCATTAACCAGACGACACCTGTTGCGTCATCCTTCCAACCCGGTTACAAACTCCCTGCAATTGTAAGGTTGAGAAAGTTCCCAGAGTGTCAATATTGCTTGTACCCTATAATGTAATACCGCAGTGAGTGGATCATTTTACAGAACTGTACAAACTGACATTCTGTTAGTCCCTATTAGGAGCTGCTGCTTGCAGTCACTGGAGGACTGGGGCTGCAGGCTTCTTAGCTCTCTTACTTGCTAGTAGCAGAAATGAGCTTGCCAGAACTCACTTCTTTGAGCAACACAAGGTAAAGGAACAATAGCCCACAAGGCATTATACATTCTTGTTTATAGGTGAGCTGTATTTTAACATGCAGTGGCACGAGGGAACACTCCCCCACCTGACACCGCTGGAGGATGCAACACTTCTTCTATGTGCATCTCTGCATACTATTAAAATCCGTGGCCGTGTCAGCTTGTATTTGCTTGACACACCGGTTTACACTGTGAATAAATGTCTGTTGAGGGTGTTATTTGGGTGTTATGACCTTATACGTAGAGGAGAATCATTTTACCTGTAGTAGCTGAAGTAAACCCACTCCTCTATACAGTCTCACAAACACTGAAAATTACTTTTTATCAGACTGAGATAAAAGACTTGTGTCCCACTGAAAGGTTTCACGTTGAAAAAATACAGGTGAGGTTTCCAGTCCTCACAGTCTTTCTATAGCTGTGCAACGATTACCCAAAGGTAGCAAAATAAAATGATTTGAAAAGCAAAGATTACATGGTAGAACAAGCATTTGCAATGCAATAGGTCTCGCATTTACGCAAGATTGAGCTATTGTCATTGTAAATGACAATGCCTTTTATTTATGTTTTGGTTTTTAAAACATAAATAAAAGGCATTGTCATTTACAATGCCAATAGCTTAAAATTGTGTAAATGCGAGACCTATTTAATTGCAAATGGTTGTCTTTCTAAAGGCATTGGTCTTTGAAATCAGTTAACCAGCGTCACTTGGTTCTGCAGAGTCCTGAGTTTGTGTTCCAACGCCCCACACCTGGGCCCAGTTTTTGGGCAGCTAACAAGGAAGATTCAACTCTAACCCTCTAGCCGGTCCATTCGCTTTAATGGCCTGGATTGGCGCCTAGAGTAATTTGGGTTTAGGCGCTATGTAAACAATACTAACATGGAGACTATGCACTGTACTGCAAAATTGTATGGCCGTTCTCTTGTTACTTCTTTTAGCCCGGGGGCGCTTTCCTTCTTCTAAGTACCAGTAAAGGTGAGGGAGGAGAGTTAAAACCCCTGCTGGCACCCTGTTAATACACCGCCTCTCTCATTCTGCAGGAGCCATCATTTGAAAAAGTATAACTTCCAGGATAACGCATCATTGCTACAAATACGCCTGACCCCGCAGACCAGATTATAAACTGAGACCCACTGGCTCTAAAGGAGTGCACCTGCCAGGAGAAGGGCGGCCCGCGTGAAAGGGAAGCACATGTGAATAAGACGCACTTGTGTCCTTGGAACAACACCCCATGGGGCTCAGTTAACCACCTGCCCCTAAGATGTGCCTGTTGCTGAGAGACACATCCTTTTATCCGTGGTTGGTGTATACTACGACCACCGCTGAGTAGAGTGATCATGGCGTTTAGTATCCGAGTGCCAGGCGACACCTCGGTTTATGAAAGGTTCCAGGTCTACGGCCAGCATTCATTACACCAACATTGGCAGTGACTGTATTCTGTCTCCTCGCATGAATGGAGCTGCAGCCAGCGACGTGCTCCTTCTGACGGTCTTCGCTTCAGCTGGGTTCAGAATGTTCAATGCGTATAAACACGTATTTGTGTGTAAATAGAATAATTGAAAATGCCACTCATCACCTCAGACATAGTTTAAAACAAGCGGTCGCAATTGCGCGGAAAAAAAAAAGTGCTTACCGACTAATGAATGAGACAGTGTAACGCCTCAAGTAAAAGATTTAGTCCCGATGGGCGGTCACAAAAGGAGACAGGTCGGTAACAAGGATGGACTAAGAAGCCTCATTATCAATCGGAAGCCAGCATTTACCATGGAGAAAGACACCAGCCAATGAAAAATATGGGCGGGGCTTCCACACCACTTCTAAAACATACCCTACTACAACATGCCTCGCAAAGCAAGCAACGCATGAGTTGCAACGCTAGGCTCAACTTAAAAAAGAGGAAGGGCAGATAATAGTGTGCTCTGGGGCATACTATCCAAGGCATCCCTGGGACGCCACGCACCCACTCAGACGTCAATTGATTTTAATGTATTGCTAAGATAACATTACCATGCCTGGTCTAATAACGTTTATTACTACTGGGAAAATGTGTCAGATCAATTTCTTGCATTTGTCACTGCACAGGCATGATATTGTGCTGCTTCGGGACCCCTCTACATTTTTCGGTCAAAGGGCCTATACATTACTTAAAAACAAGAAAACTACCAATACTTAATACTTTCTTACCATTCATGGTGATTGTCCACAAACGTCGACATAGGGCTTATCTGTACGGTGTAAGTATCGTTGGCAGAGTATTCAAATAAGCCATAATATGGGTTGAAAAGTTCTCTGGATACCAGAAAAAAGAATTCGCGCGAGGGTCCACTGTAATCCAACCTTGAGAGAAAAAAGAACTAGTTACTAAATAAATCCTCTGACAAAAAGATATAGTGGGAAGGAAAGGAGAAACAGAGGAATTGTAAATTAACATTCTAAAATTTCCCATCAACATTTTCTGGTCTTTTTACCATTCTAGAATTTGGTCCTAATACTATATCTAGTGCACAGCCGCAAAAGCCACCAAACTGTGCCTGAGTATCTTATTCAGGGCAAGTTTCTGAGCCCACCCCTGCAGCTCAAAGGTAAGTGCGTCCAGGAACTATTCATTTATATATTTCAGTCAAATATGCCACATTTCAGCCACCAGAGAGCATGTTGCTATCACTACACATTAGATCAGTGAATGAGTGGTTGCGGTAGATGTTCTAGGGCAGACTGATACAGATGTTACAGCTCCTGGAGCTGAACCACACTTCTCATATGGACATAGGATTGTGTTTTACATAAAATATTGGGGGGGCGGGGTCCATATTGTTCATCAAGTGAGAGATGGAAATCAGGTCCTGATTTAGAGTTCAGCAGACAGGTTACTCCATCACAAACGTGACGAATTTCTCGTTTGACGTATCCAACTGTCATTGGATATAATGCACTTGTAATTGGCGGACGGGAAATGTGTCACGTTTCTGACGAGTAACCCGTCTACCAAACTCTAAAGCAAGCCCTCAGTCTCTATTAAGTGGGTTCAATGGCATTTGTAGAAGAAAGGAGAGGCACTGAATCCCAGCTTTGGGACAACAGCAGGGCTTAATTTGTAAAACATTAAGTGTCAGGGCCCTTCTAGGAAGGCCACTGCAGCCTACACCACCCTTTGCTCCTGTCAGCACTGTGAATGACAGTATCAACATAACACCTAACCATCCCACTGCCATAGCATTACAATTCAGACTATTTCAGGTTACTCAAGGCTATAATAATGGTTTGAGAGGTTGCTATTATTCTTTTCAATTCAAATTGGTTTAATAAACCCAGCTGTTGCGCTAATCTCAAAATCAAGCAGACAATGCCACCATGTGTTAGACTGTCACTAGAGCCGGTGCTGACAAATAAGTGCCGGTGCCAAGCACCGGAAACCACCGGCTCAAATTAAGCACTGGACAACAGAAGGCAAAATATTCATAATTGGTGTGACTGCACATAGAGCGACCGGTTGACTTGTGTTTATGTGCGTACATCAGGTGTCCTGCTACCTTTCCTGCTAATACTTGGTGCATTAGGGGCACACATTCTGAAGTTTAAAATTGAGAAGCCCTGTAACAATGTGTGCTATTTGTAAAGGACAATCCCTCCTCTTTTGCTGTTGAAGTACTCTTGTGAATTCTTAGTTGTTCTCATCCAGGAGTGCACAGCAACAGAGATTTCCAGCTCCGACCATACTGGTAAGGAAGTCGTCTGGATTCACTGCTGCAGCCACAATCATCAGAATGGCCACAGTGGAACCAGACTATGTTATACCCTTGGATACAAACCACAACATTGGGCTTGAAGCTGTGTGAGTGTCTATCCCAGGGAAAGCCCGGGCACAGTACGGCTGGAGAAGAGTGCATGGAAATAAACATTTACTTTTCTCCGACAGACAGCTTATCTTTGCTGCTTCCAGTGTGCTCATAAGAGACTCCTGTGCTTCCAAGCAAACAAGGCAGAAATCTAAAATTGTTTTGATTTGTAATTGCATTTATATAGTGAACTCTGCTCCTGTGAGTAGTAATAGGCGCTAAATAAATGCTGAACAGTGAAGAAAGAGGTTTTTTTTGTTCGTTAAATGCAATGACCATTGAGCAGTCCAGACTTTTATATCAATAGCAAGGGGTAATGGGGGCAATTTGTGGTTTTGGATCTAAAGCACTGACTAAAACATAAGAACCTACAAAATGATGTTGGCGAAATAGGATTGGGATGGATAGATAACAAAGAGGGCCCATGGGTAGCAGCCCACTAAACACCTAATGCTGCTATATTTTATTCTTAAACAGGCAACCACAAGTGAAGTTACCTTGAAGACAACAGGGTCACAATTTGAATGGCGCAGCAGGTGCACTAGCACCAGGCCAAAAGTTGTCAGAACTCCTCTAAACACATAATATTGCTATATTTCACGACTAAACAGGCAGTCAAAATTGCAGTTACCATGCAGTTAAAAGGGACTTGATTTGAATGGTGCAGCAGGTGCAGTGGCACTGGGCCCAAAAGCTCTATGGACCCCACTAAAGCCAGGTTATTGCTAAATTTGACTACTAAGCAAGACATTCTATCCAGCAGGCAATATGGTCACAATTTGAATGGTGCAGCAGGTGCAATAGCATCTGAACCAAAAGCTCTAGCACCCCACTAAACTCTTAATATTGTTGCATTTTATTACTAAACAGGCAGTCACAAGTGCAGTTATCTAGCAGGCAATATGGTCATGATTTCAATGGTGCAGCAAGCGCAGTAGCACCAGGACCAACAGCTATAGGCGCCCTAACAAACACTAAATATTGCTGCATTTTACTACCAAACAGGCAGCCACAAGTGCAGTTAAAAAGCAGGCACTAGGGCCATGATTTAAATGGTGCTGTAGGTGCAGTGGCACCCTGACCAAAAGTTGTCAGAACTCCTCTAAACACCAAATATTGCTATATGTAACTACTAAATAAGCAGTTGCAAGTGCAGTTACCTTGGAAGAACCAGGTCATGATTTCAATGGTGCAGCAGGTTCAGTGACACTGGGGCCTAAAGCTCTAGGGACCCCTCTAAATACCACACATTGCAATATTTTACTACTAAACAGGCAGTCACAAGTGCAGTTACCTTACAGACAATAGGGTTATGGTTGAATGGTGCAGCAGGTGCACTGGCACCGGGGCCAACATGTGTCATAACTCCATTAAACACCAAATATTGCTGTATTTTACTACTAAACAGACAGTCACAAATGCAGTTATCTTGCAGGCACTGTGGGCATGATTTGAATGGTGCAGCAGGTGCAGTGGCACCGGGCCCAAAAGTTATTAGAACTTACAACAAAAAAAGCTTATTATTAATCACATAAGCGAAACCTAATGTATTTACCAATGCTTGCTTATTTGTGCAGTTATACATAAAACAAACCCAGCCCAAAGACATCAGGATACTTTTCATGAGCACCAGATTACATTACACAAAATCAAATGTGTTTTTTTAGGCATGGGGAGATTAAAGTATTTGCCCAGGATCACAGGATATTGAGCTGATGCTGCGATTCAAACCTTGTTCCCAGTTCAAAAGTATGCAGCTCAGGCCATTACGCCACATCTTGTTAGTTAGCATTGGCTTCAGTGGCAGCTGGTGATCTTTGAAAGCGGTGTGCCGTAACACCGCCCAGGAGTTTACAGCATTTTTTCAAAAATGTGCCTCACTCATACTCGTCCCGCTCATATTTGGACACAGATTACCAACCAATTGGCGCTGGGTTTGTTTCACAAAGGGTGACACAAACCTGCACAAAATGTTTTTCTATTTTTATATTCTTTCCAGTGTAAATCCTCTTTTTCACTGGAAAAGTGCCTGAAAGTAAGACAAAGCAGTGCAAATCGCTGCTCTGCATCACTCTGCATCAAGGGGGAATTCCATGGGTGTTCCCATGCAACCACCCAAGGTTTTGACGTCAAATCTTATCCACTAACAATAGCAGACAGTGCTTTGCACCAGAACATAAATGCCACTTGAAAGCGGACATTAAAATGGAAAAATGCTTTTATTTTTCCTAGCGTTTCCCTCTTTGCATGTCTACTGGACTGTACAGCACAAATCCGAAGCACAAAAAGTTTTAAAGTTAGTCAAAGCATAGTATTTTGTACTGGAAGGGCATCCTTCCAGTAAAAAACCTATGCTGGACACCTTTGTACTATGATGTGTGAGGCGCTCAGTAGCTTAATTGTGTGCCAGCATTAGGGAGAGAGCAGGATGGTGCCATATCTTTGCAGTTTTGGAGCTTTCCAACTCTCATGCAACGCAGCAACTTTGGGTGCTGTGCTGCGTTGTGTAAAACTTTTGATAACCTGGGCTTAAGTCACTTTTCCTTCACTCACTCTAACTCACATTCTGTCACTTGCTTATTCTCACTTATACTCACTCCCACTCACTGCTACTCACACACAAATGTACTCATATTCACTGACTCATTCTCACTTACTAACACACTAACATACAGTCACTAACTCTGGGCCCTGGCGCATCTGCACTTGCTGCACCATTGACAGCTACACCGACGATTCACTCCCACTCCCTCTCACAACCTCCAATCAGTAACACATTTTAACACACTCCCACTCCTTTACTCACTCCCTCGTAATCACTTTCACTTATTCATGCACAGTCCCAAACTCTGTTTCTCACTTTTGCTCTCATGGACACTCTCAAACACAAACACACATACACTTTGATTCAATCTCATTCACTCTCCATCCCTCACAAACACCCTCACATACACAGACGCATAGAGAAATACAAATTTTGTTTTACTTACCTGGCTTACTAAGCTGGCAAGTTTGAGGCTCCATGGCAGCAGCAAAGCGGGAATCTGGTGCTGGGCATTGGAACCAGCAACCATGATTCCCAATGAGGAGCCAGATGGAGCAGCAAGGGCATAATTATGCAATAGGGATTGACTAAATGATATGGCTTGAAAAGACAAATTATTCGGCGTAATACGGCACATTTTACGATGGTATCATTTCGTTATTTTGTCATTTTTACACTTGTTAATACTTTCTGCACCTCTTTGGTACCAATTTAGCACACAAACATAGCAATAAGCAGGAGAAAGTAGACTAGTCAACCTTTACAAAGGGACTTCTGATACGCAGCAACACATGTCACTGGGTTTTTAGTAACCTTTGAACCATTTGAGCTAGAAACAAAATCTTTTTTGTTAAAATCTGGAGACTATGCAGCAGATGAGGGATTACGTGGCAAATGCGACAAAACCATAATTATGCTAAAAACGTATCAGCCACACCATTGTATATTACCAGTAACCCTGTTGATAGGACTGGAAGCGCAGGCCTATAAGAAGCTGGGATAGAACTGGGGATCCTGCCCCTGCTGCACTTTGTGGCTTTTCATTGGATTGAGGAATGCACTGACGTGCGCCCTGACAGCTTCATGTTAGCAGATATACTGTACTGCCTGAGGCATGTGCAGTACGTCTGCAAAAACAATGGATTGTGCCTGTATTAGGGGATCAGAATTGAATTATGCCCCTCGCACATCTCACAGTCCACCTCCCAGAAGGTCCTTGTCTGCTTTATGTTTTTTGTTTGGTGGACAGACATATAATAGACTGAAGAGGTGGATCAGAATGATACTGTGTATAGACAGCACCTGGCACTTCGACCGCAAAAGCTTTCTGACACAGCGGCATGGTGTTCCCCAGACTCCTCTGCCCTTGTGTGTTCTACCTCTTGATCATCCTTACCATCTCTGCAAGTGGCACTTGGTGGTTGGATAACCTTACGCCAAAGGGAGAACAGTGTCTGCTCCAAATCCAAGACACATTCACATCTCAAATGATCCAAACCAGTAATTGTAGTCCCGTGGGTTAGCACACCTACTTCAGGGACATTGCCCACCTGAACCCCCCCTTTTCAGAATCCACCTTCTTTGAAAGCTCAAACATGGTGCTTAGAGACAAGAGCTGAAAATGTTATGTTTTTTCTTTAACTTTGCTTTTCTGTTGAGGCCCACTCTTTCCTTCCCATGTGCTACAGTGCAGTTTAACTTCTATTGCCCATAGGTAGTCACCTGGTTGTTCTTTTGGAGATAGCCTGAACACTTAGAAGACATAAACTCCATAGAAAAATGTAGATTCATGTGCACACAGAGAGAGTGGGGCTCTGCTACAAAAATACCTTATCATCTTGTAGAACTGAACTCGCTCCTCTGCAGATAAAACTGAGCTCCAGCACAGATGCAGCCAGGTCCCTGCATACATAGTGCTGAACCCATGCACAGATACAGCAGAGACCGTATAGCCATAAGTCATTTATTTCATTGACCTGGAGCGGAGTTGCTGCATATAGTGTTAGGTGTCTCAGGGAAATGCATTGGCAAAGACAAAAGTTCTGACTTTAATGTGCTACTGCAGGAAAGAAGAGGCATGGACATTTGTCTTTTCTGTGCATTACTGCATTAAAACCGAACCTATTGGCCTTCCATCTAAAACTGTCTCAGTTCCCAGTGAGCGAAATTGGAGCCCCCACCAGCACTGTTTAGTTCTAGCCCCCACTCCTTCTCCCCCCACCCCCTAAAAAAAAGTTCAGGTCTGGTTGTGCCCCTGTTATCATCCTATAAGGGAAGGCTAAAAGTTAGTTCTGCATTCAATCTGGGCACTCTTTGTGGTCAACTACATATGGAGTGTGGGGAGAGGGGGCTTGCCTTATGGTACTATTGAATGGAAATTTGACTGGCTATTGAAAAGCAAACCCTGCCCTATGTTGGGCCAGAATAGCTGTTCATGATAGGGCTGCAGGTGTCACTAATACCCTATCAAAAATTGCTCAGTATTTTCTATCTTCATAAATAACAACACACCGACATTGGCCATGAATGACAGATACTAACACATTACCTCTTACTCATCCACCCTTTTTCTAAACCGATTTCGTCTTCTGACATTTCCTACAGCATTCCTAGAACAGTCTATTAAAGTACGTCTTAGAATTAGCCTTTGATCGGCGCTTGGGGTCTGCAGTCTTTACAGGTAGCACAAAACAAACGCCTCATTTTTCCCTAGAAAGCTATAACACTCCGGTGACTGACAGCCTGCAGCTTCTTCAAAAATAGTAACGTGTCCTTGGGAATGTGCTGTGCCATCAGCAATACAGTCTAGATATATCTCACTTTCTTCTAGGGTGAGAACTGAAAAGAGCTCAGCGATGAAGTTCCGACGCAGTGGATCTCAAGGGGCCAGAAAGGCGTTCCCAATCGCCTCGTGGTAAAAGCTTGCAGCCAGAGCAATTAATGCAGCAGTAGCTCGTCAGAACAAGAGGGAGGATGGAACATGCACTCCAATACAAACGGATTGTGCAAATAATTATTTGAAAAAAGACAGCAGCATAGAGGGAGCTAGTGGGGGGACAGGTCAAGCAGGGAAGCAGGAGGGGATGGGGAGATGGGCAAACATCGACAGGGGAGGGTGAGAGGAAGCGACAACGGGGGAAAAAACCTCAATGCAGGATCAGCGACAAAAATTAATGTGTCACTGTGTAATGTAGTTGGTGAGCACTTACAGCGCTCCAATACCATTGGCTTGTGTTCGCTCTATGGCAAGATGGACGACAAATGGAGCACTCCAATACCATTGGATCATGCAAAGAAATAAAAATAAACAAGTGCTGTACATGTTTTAAAAACTTTTTAAGAAATGCATTTGTTTATGTACACCTGCATGCATTTTAGTGGTATGTGTGCATGTGTACAAGGAAAAACACAAGTACTCCAGTGGAGTGCTTGAAAACAAAGAAAATAATAGGTCCGGAAACAGGGACCACTGTAAGGAGACATGTATTGTGTCCTTGCTCTACAGGAGGGTCAAACACAAGAAAAGGGTATGACGCCCACATGCCATGATGAATGGCATCAAAGAAAATGAGAGCAACGCTGAAGTTTACCAATTATAGAAGATAGGCAGCATGTAAGCCCACAGATAGAACACAATCCATTTCTATGAGACAGCGCATGCGCTGTCGAATGTATGTCAGGATTCCGCATGCGTTTAGCACGCATGTCGTCGGAACGCCGTCATTCGAATGAACACTTCTTTAACACAAATTCGTTCAGTACGCAAGTCGTTTTAATGACTTGCCTTTGGGGGTGGTGAATTTTGGAATAGTTTAATTTACTATTCCAAGTCCAGTCTGAGCAAGAGTAGGGAAGGTGTTGAACTTTAAATCCAACACAATTCCACCAATGCGCCCCCCTAAAGCAAGTCGGTGATACGACTTGCGTGCTGAAGGAATAACTGCTAAAGACGCATTTGAAATATTGCTGGCACTGTGAAGGCACAGCGTGATTCCAGGTTCGTAATAAAGAACGTCTTCCACGCTGTCTAGCCAAGACCTAAAAAATTAAACAAAGGCTGCAGAAAACTAAACTGGGGCCAGAATTCTTTGTGAAACAGAAGATATTTAATGATATATGAAAATTAATTACATATAGTGGTTGAAAACAATATCTGAGAAGTTTCACAGGCCTGATAAAATACTGCTTCTTTCAAGTGACACTTCACACAAGAAATACGTGGACATCATTACCCAGTAAACTAGCCACTTGTGTTTTTAATATACAGGAATACAGGATTCAGGATTTCCTTACTCACTAATAGACCCATCTACCTATTTAAACAATGCACAAGCACTGATGAGACTCATATGTGGCTCTAAATGAAGAGAGCTTTAGTCCTAGCTGCCAGCAAAAATAAACCATGAACAACATTTCAAGAGGAGGTGGTGATGTGGGCAGCAGTGGAACATCAGCTACTTGCTTGTGTTACTGGTGTTTCAAAGGGTCTTTTCCTTGTTTTAGCCTAGGTGACGCTCACATCTCCCAACCACAGCTGGTCAGAGTTAGGCCTTCCTACTTACTGAGCTCCGATCATCCTATGATATTTCCTCTAGCCTATGCCTCTCCATGGGAGCTGCAGGAGGGAGCTTTAGGCAATGAAGATTTTAACAAGGAGGAGCATTGAAGACCATCTGAATTAGTGTAAAGCTGTCCCAAAGAATGTTCCTGCTGCAAAAGGACTTGAACATGTCTTCTTGTAAGATGTCTGGGTCAGCCAAAGCTGGCCCACCTCTTTATGTCTTCCTATTTTCCTTCGTTTACACAAAGGACTTGTCAGCACTGTTTTGTTCATGCAGCCAGTTTGGAGCCAGGGCAGGGGAGGCAGGAAACTCAAAGCTCTTCAAAGGGAATTCTCTAGAAACTTCTCATATTTCAAAGTAGGCACCAGATATAAATATTGAATCCTCAGACCCAACTCTTCAGTACACTTCTGGACCTGTAGATGCTACAGAAGGAGTGCAGTGCTGCTTTGCTGGCAGATGGACTGGCACTCTGATGCCCTTCTGCACTGCTGCTCTGTGGCCTGCTTGTGGAGAAAGAAGACTGGGCCCTGGCCCAGCTCTCCCCGTGCTGCTGCCGCTCTCTTGCTCCTGTCTTCTCCTTGCTTTTTCCCGACTTTTTGAGTGCCTTCTCCTTGCTTTACCCTCATTTTCACTGCTTGCTCCTTGCTTTTTCCGATTCTTTGAGTGCCTTCTCTTTGCTTTTCCCTCATTTTCTTTATTTTCTCCTTGTTTTTGCCCTCCATTTTTGAGTGCCTTCTCCTTGCTTTTCCCTCATTTTCACTGGTTTCTCCTTGCTTTTACCCCGTTTTTGAATGCCTTCTCCTTGCTTTCCCTTCGTTTTCATTGCTTTCCCTTGCTTTTTCTTTTTGAGTGCATTTTCCTTGCTATCCCGTCGTTTTCATTGCTTTCTCCTTGTTTTGTCCCCTCATTGCCACTCCTGCCTGTCGCCTTTTTTCTGCCTAGACCCACCCACCACCTCCACTGCCCCTCCCTCCTCCCAGTACCTACTTAATGGAGTCTGCATCGCGACCCATTTGAGAAGGCCCCAGGCCCAGCTCTACCTGTGCTGCTGAATCACTCTTGCTCCTGTCTTCTCCTTGCTTTTCCCCCTCTTTTTGAGTGCAGCCTCCTTGCTTTCCCCTTATTTACATTGCTTTCTCCTTGTTATTCCCCCGTTTTTCGAGTGCCTTTAAAAAAATAAATTTAAAAAAGCAGTTAGCAACTCCTGCACCTTGAGACCCTCACAGGCGATATGTTGCGCTTTATAAATTCTTGATCGATTGATTGACCTGCACCCTTTATCCCTGGCTGACGTGACTCCAAGGGTCAGCAGACTGACCTGTTTTGAGCAACAGAGTCATGGCAAGCTCCAGAGGCTCCCAGCAACTGCCCTGCTAACCTGCTGCCTGGACATGCCTAAGCCCTGCTGGTCTCTGTTGGTGTGAGTTCCTGGCTCCCAAGAGGTGCCCCTCAGGTTCTGGACCCTTGGGGTGGCCTCAGTCGAACTCCTCTAAAGAAAAGGTGAAGTCCTGAGGCTTTGGGCTCTTTGTTAACGTGTATGGGTCGTTCATGCCAAGATCTTGCTGCCCGCACCGCCGCCAAGGCAAAGTTCCCACAAACCCAACTCTTTGCACCACAACAAGTGCCAATGATGCCCGGCAGTGCAAGATCTGCACCTCATGCTACAGCATCAACAGCTTGCGGTGACTGCCAACGCGAAGCTGCAGCAACGACCATCCAAGACTCCTGACAGGATGTTCATGCTACATTGATGACCACCCGCAAAGCTCGCCCTGCTCCTTGCGGCCCCTTCCATTGCAATCGGAACTCTTGGCGCTGGACTCAAAAGGTAACCCTTTCAGCTGAACTAACCAGATCTCTGCATCTGGACCGCACTCCACTATTGGCCTGGACTTGTGACTTTCACCCGGTCTTCCACAACCAGATAACGGCGAGTGGCGTCTTGTGCTTTTAGGCGCATGCCTTACCAGAAATGTTTTAAATTGCATATCTCCAGATCTACTGGTAGGATTTTTGTTGTTTTAGTGTCAAATAATGTATTATTTTTTAATATTAATGTATTCAATATTATTTATTATATAATTTATTACATTTTACTTTATTTTTCTAAATTGGTGTAGGATTTTTCCTGTGCTGTGTTTTCACTTTATTATTGTTTGAAGTGCTGCATGAAAACCTTACACAGTCCCTCTAAATTAAGTCTGACTGCTTTTGTGACAAGCTGTCAGAAGACAGAGCATACATTAATTTGGGTGTGCTCGAGTCTCACTCTAACAGAGATTATAGTTACTGCTTGAACAGGGTTTCACCCCCCTCAACCAGTAACCTAATTTGCAACACTTTCCATGAATGCAAAAATGTCCGTAAACTTAAGGTTAGACACACATCCCTACAACATGTCTGATATCTGATATCCACCAGTAGCAAAGGTATGTGGCTGTAGTTGATTACAGAGAACAGGGGTGGAGTTAAGCAGCTTGCTTATTGCAAAGAAAGACACGGTGCCTGCAAGACAATACAAGCTGTCTTTCCAACTACTTTAAAACAGCACCCAATCCCTTGACTTAATTTTCCATTATTAGATACATATGCTGGTCAGGTGTGTTGTAAGGGACAGTCCTCTGGTAGACCACAGAGTGAAGAGGCCCAGTAAAACACCCCAGCAGTAGGGATGACCTAAAGCTTGAAGAAAATAAATGTTTTACCCTTTGTATTTTTTTGCTAAGTGGCATACCAGAAATTACTTTGATTAGCGGGCCCCGGTGACATTGTCATATGATATTCCTAGGGCACTGGAAACATAACCAAAATTTAGTTGACTTTGTAATTTGGCTGACTGACTGCACTGTATCTGAAAGGCCTCTTGGCACCGGTCTAACCCAGCCACATGCTTCTCTCTCAACTCCATCAGAGAGGTAGAGGGCCCAAGTCACAAAAAGGTAAAAACTCTGCATTTGTGTATTTTCACCTACATAGGGGCACATATTTACTTTTTTTGAAATTCATACACATTCCAAGAAACAATCCTGGAAAGCTGGTCCGGGGGCAGGTTTCTAGTTGTACATCGGGGAGTGTCATCTTACTATTCCCAAATTCTTCTACTGCCCTTGTGTGGAGTTCTACAATGGGGAGAAGTTTGCCCAGAGAAAATGGAGCCCCATGTGCAAATGCATTTTTTTTTCAAAGTGATAACACATTTCCTTTTTGGAGAAAGCCCTTCCCATACACTCCTAGCAAATCTGTGGGTGGCCTCTTTTTCTTTCCTACCTGGAAGGGGAATTACTTCCGCCCTTTCCTCAAGTAAATCTCTAACAATTTCCAGGGGGGAAAGTGGCTGGGTCAAAGATTAGCAATGCCCCTAAACATACATGCTTGGAGGTGTTTACAAATTTCCAAGGCAGACCGTGGCTTAGAACATCCACTTTCCACTCCTTGACGGGGATTTACGAGGGTGGATTTCTCAACAGTTGTGGTGAAAAAATCCACACTCATAAGTGCATTTACGCCTCCCAACATTCCTTTGTGGAATCCTGGCAGGCATAAAAAGGTAAGTTCAGTTGTTAAAGTTAATGACATGTATCTTTGTGAACCGGGACATGGGTGTCTTAAATTGAAGGAGAGGGTATTTCAGATTATAGGGGCCTGTATAGAAAACGTGGATACCCTTAATACCAAGTTTAATACCAAGCAAAATTTAAGAGCACCTGACTACAACTGCACAGATTCCAAGGGAGTGTGTACGAGGACATACTTGGATTAGGATACTTGGGGTTATGGTCAGAAGGGGTTACAGTACAGCCAGCCACTGCAGTGCCCTTACAGTCGGATTTTGAATGCTTTGGAATATCAGTATTGTTTTTCAAAGTAGACTACACCCAGTAGAGGTTTAATTTGTCTTGGCACTGTAAGTCATAACATTACAAGGTGGAATGTGTTTCTTGCAAACCCTCTTAGCACTAAGACAACCAACATAACTTATTTGCTGTTCTTTAGCGAAAGGTTACAGAATAACGTTTAGACAAAAAAAGTAGGTCCCCAAGGCTCGCTTGAAAAGGAAATGGTTCTCTATTTCCATCAGATGCAAAGGCATTTTGTACCACACTTTGCGATGTGAGCAGCAACAGACCAGCCACCATGTCTTTATCTGTGAAATCTGGATTCCTGAAGCAAAACCTGTCCTAGTGTTCGAAGATGCCATCTTAGGCAGTAGGTTTTTACCTTGATTGAGTGAACATCGATACCTTAATGTTTACAGCTCTGTATACGGTTATGTAAACATCAGTCTTTGACACATTGGAAGTCGGAGGAGGGAGGCCAATATAGCCAGAATATAATTCCCATATCCCAGTATCATAAATATGGCTGTAGTTTGTAAACATTGAAGTCTGTTACACGCTTATTGGGGGGGGGGCTGAAGTAGATACTGCTAGCATATTTTTCCTCTCGCTTTCTGGGCGAGAGGAAAAAAAATTCAATGGAGTATTTTTTATTCAAGTTGGCCAACCATATTCACAAGACTCATCTTAGCCATCATTGGCAAGATTGACTTTACACAGATATAACTATTTACCAGTTGTACTGGTAGAGGATAAGTAATAAGAGATTCAAGACAACGAAGATCAACCGGCTACCCAATAAGATCTCCACTTATGACCATTATCTCAGTCATTGAGCTATTTATTCTCCCCTTATTGTCAGCCGTCCATTGATCCACTGCTTCTATGCATTTAGCAAAGTTTATCTTTGAGGCAGTTAATCCTGCTTTCAGCTGAACAAGATGTGTGACTAATGTCTAGACAGTTGTAAATACAGGCTTCCTCTGACCCAGTAAGCTGCATTACTGGCTGAAAGTATGTATTAAGAATGAGTGGAGAAAGGGCTGAGTCCTTTGGGACCCCCGTGCTGCATATCAACAAAAGTAGATGACTGACGAGGTATGATTCCCACTGCCTATTCTGCACCTGAAAGTAAAGACCATACCCATGCTAGAGCAAGCTCTTGAAGGCCAATCCTACAGGGGGCCCAGAATGAAACATATGAAATGTCACACTTGCTACTACGGCAGGATCTAAGAGGCAGGACCCATATCAGATGGTCAGGATAGCAACATAAAGCATATTTCTATAGCACAAATGTTAATGGAACTCATTTACATAGTCAGTGTTTATCCTAAAAGTCAGACAGCGATCCCGCCCTCTTGGACTGATATAGACTGATATAGAACATTTGATCTAGATGGTCCAGTGCACGTACCTCAACATAAGAGTTCCATCCTTAGGTCATCCATATTTTACACCAGTACCTGCTCAACCCTTCTCAAAGGATGGAAATCTGTTTAAGGGTGATCACAAATATTCTATGACTCAACAAAAACATTTTTTGCAGAGCTACTGCATGTTTAAGATCCAAGTGAAGGCTTGAGCATAGTCCTCAAAGTCTGCTATTGACGCCAAAGTCTTACATATTTCAGACGGATAAAGATCTAGGAATGACAACATTTACCCTGTTTAGCCAAGATAGGGAATTGAGAACAGTTCAAATAAAGTCAACTGTTTATCATCAGCTAATGTTGATTAATTATATTTTCCAGTACTTTAGAAGAAATACTTGAATGTGTGTGCTCAAAGCATTCTATAAGAAAGTGGACATGTATTTGCATAATTCCTGAGAACAATGTGCAGGGTACTAGAGGGTTTCTGAATTTGTGCACAATGTGAAAAAACCACTTTTTAGAGAGAATATCACATTATATTCTTTCAAATAGATATGTCCCTTATCAGGATGATGAATATTGTCATATATTTTGTTAGTTAGTCCAGGTTGTAATGGTGAAGCCAAGATGTTTTGAGTTTCTTCCTATTGTGCTTCATCTTGATAGGACTAAGAGTAAACCATTAAATGTATTACTAGCTAATTAAGCATTTTAATCTATCGCAGCATCAAAACCTTTAACCAGAACAGACAATATCTATTTATCTTTGGATGAGAAACTCCAAAAGGTAATCTTGAAGTAAAGATAACATTTTCAATATCAAGGGAGACTCTAACAATTCCAAGGCACATTAATGTATTGTCTGCATTTGAAGTGGTAGCTTGAGCATGACATATTTCAACATGTTTGAAGACCATATAGTGTTCTTACAAGACATTGGGTTTTGGTAAACAGGTAAATAAAGTCTTCAAATCTATTGAAGAAACTCAATTAAAGTTAGAGCGTAGCCCATAATATGTGTGGGGCCTTTAACTCTCTAGAAGTAACCCTGTTCTCCATGACTTCATGATTTGTAGAAGAAGGAAGATAAGACATCTTCTGAGATGTCAAAATACCCCAGGAATGTAAATCCAGTTTACAATTTCTCCGACAAGTCAATAGATTTCTTTGAAAAGGTGCTATCTGAAGATTGGAAACAGTAAAGCAAAAGAAAGTGTTATGTTACCTATACCTGCAGGTATTGTTACTTCAGGGACCTCATCAGAGATGACAGTAAGACCTCCTCTGTTTTTTGGAATTATGATTTTGCTGTAAAAGATTGCAGCCTGGAGATAAAAGGTCTCAAACAACAGACGAATAATCCTTCGGTATCTGGGATAAGGTGATAAAAAGATGCTTCCTTCTAACGCAGGTCAAAGATATTGGTGCAAAGGTCTAAAACAAATTGGGAGTTGACTAGTATGGCAGGTTTCCAAAAGTGTTGCTTTTTAATGCATTTATAACCTGACCGTGCTCTACTGGACTTAGGGATCTGATTGCTAATCAGTTTTAGTAAGATTAAGAGGTGTTGCTAGAACAGGTCATATGTAAATAATTAATATCTGTGATAGAGGTAATATCTGGGGTCCAAAGTTTAGTAGAACCTTATTTGTTTAATGTTATCTGATACATTTAAAGCATAATGAGTTTTATATTTATAAATGTGCACTTGTGCTGGTTTAACAAAATTAACATTTTCTGAAATAAACTAACATTTGACATGATTGGAGACTGAAATATTTGATTTATGGCATTAAGCTGTTTATTCTTGTGTCTTTATGACAGAATGATCCCCACCCCCTTTTGATCCACCCAGTCTCTTTATTTACTTTCACTACCTCAGCTCAGGAGAGTTGAATCCGACTGAGAAATATTAAATATTGCATGTTTCTTAAATAATTGAAAATAATCTTGTGTGCAATAGGACCTTTGACACAATGTGCTGACAAAATAAACTAACATAGTTGTCTCTAGCATGATGTGGGCCTTTTCCCAAAGTTGCTACCATGTTTTCATTGGTATTACACAGTTAACAATGCTCCAGGCCTGATTTAAAATTGGTGGTAATGACATCAATGGGGTAACTGGGGGGAGTGTAGAATCCAGAGACCCCAATAGTTGAATTTCCTCAACAATAGGCATAGTATAGTCAAGCCAGTTACACTTATGGATTCTCGTTCAGATTTACCACTTCTTCAAGAAATGTTATATTGTAAGTTATCAATTAATTCGAAATTGAGTATGCAGTATTTTATATCCTCATCAGCTTCCATTGCTTCATATCTGCTCTCGGTGATCAGTGCTAGAAAACGTTATGACATGGCTTAATTTCCCACTGCAGCACCAGAGCCAAGATAAATGTAAACCTTAATGACTGAGTCCATGGAACTTCCCATTAGGTACTCATTGCTACTGAAGTTAATTGTTAATATCTTTGTGCTTACGACTGAAGATTGGACTCAAAGTCCTGTGCCATCTGTTGCCAAGCAACAAGTACAGATGTGGGTGACCTAATGCATATTCCACTGATTCCTCCACATGTATAAGTGACACTTGGATAGCCAAACAGTGTATATTTCTCTTCCAGGGGATAATAATCAATAGTCCTAAGCACTTGAATATTCTCGTCCATGCGCGGGGACCCTGGACGTACTCCCATTAAATAACAGTTATATAGCATCTTTCTGTATGGCCATATTTAGATGATTAGACAGTGATTCCATTTCCTTACTGTCTGTGCTAAGGCTATCTACAAGGTTCACAAATTGAGCAGACTTGCACACTGGTTCAAAGTATTGTGGAAGCTTTTCACTAGTATTTAAAATGCCTTTGCTGGGGGCGTGGCTTGCAGCCGAACGCAATGGCCGCAACCTAGCTGAGCTCCGGCCGGCGCAACCACATCCCACAATAATCCGTGTACTAATCCTGCCGGAGTACTACCCATCAGGACTGCTATGGGCATCTGACTGCAGCGGCAGTGCCCGGATAAAGTTTGGGGCGAAGCTGCGGTGTCATCATCATTTTGAAGGCCAGTGACGCCGTGCGGCCTGCAGCCGTGGGCGGAGCCGGGGACTGGCGTGAGCGGAGGGCCCGTGGCCCGCTCGGACCGGAGCCGCATCGGATAGATGAAGGGAGACGCTGCGGAGCCATGGCGCTGAGGAGGCGGCTCCGGGGTGACGGATCCTGCGCTGTGGCTGGGACCGCGAGCAACGTTGTGCGGTACACCGGCGGTAGGGCGGCCTGGGACGCTGGGTACGCCCCAGTCGTGCTCGGCGCTTAGGGCCCAGGAATCGTCGGTGGCCCCCTGCGCGGAGGGGCTCGCGGGGTCTCGGCGGCCCGACTTGGGCCAGGCAGGATATCCACGGCGCGAGGTCCCCCACCGCTCCCCAGAGAAGATACCAGGTTAGGAGGCCGGGGAGCGGCGAACGGCAGCAGTCTGGAGGGGACGGGCCTCCCACCAACTTCTCTGGTGCAAAAGCAGATCCTGACAGCTGGGGAGAGAGTGAGGGACACGAGGAGATCCGGCTGAGGACCCGGGGTACAGTGGTGCGGACCACAGTGCTCCCTTTCAAATTAAAGATCCCCTGCCCGCCTGACTGCACTGAAGGGGCATAAATTGTGAAACAGGAACACCTGGTGCTCTGGTGGTGCTCCCGGCGGAGGAGGCGCCCAAGTACAGCACGAGTGCCAGCGCAGGGCGGCGGACTCCCCCCGGGGACCACCGGACATTAAGAAGGGTTGTCTTCTACTTGCCTGGACGCCAAGAAGAGCCATTTACGGCAGAGGAAACCATTGTCGCAATTAGGGGTCTCCAATCAGGCAAGGCCCCCGGCCCCAACGGCTTTCCCGTAGAAATTTATAAAACAGATGCAGAAAGACTGGGACCCCACTTACTGAAAATGTATGAAGATAGACTAGATAAAGGAATACTGCCCAAAGACCAAATGACAGCGACCCTGGTGACGATCCCAAAACCCGGCAAGCCCCCGCAAGAGTGTGCCTCGTACCGTCCCATCTCACTCCTCAACGCAGAGGCAAAAATCTTAGCGAAAGTGCTGGCCACTAGGCTACAGCCACACCTCGTGTCCCTGATCCACCTCGATCAGTCTGGGTTTATGCCCGGACGCAATACGGCAATGAACTTACGTAGGCTCCACGGGGTAATGGCTCGAATGTCTACTATCTGAGAGGATGCAGTCATTCTCTCACTAGATGCCAGCATGGCTTTTGATCAGGTGGAATGGCCCTTTATGTTTGCGGTGCTCCAGCGCTTGGGCTTTGGGCCAAACGTTCGGGCATGGATCCAGTTACTATACACACAACCCCTGGCGCATGTTGTGGTCAATGGGCGCATCTCAGAGGACTTCCCTCTGGGGCGAGGGACCAGACAGGGATGTCCTCGGTCCCCGCTCCTATTCGCCCTGGTGCTCGAGCCCTTGGCGGCTTGGGTCCGGAGCGACCCAGTGATACGGGGGCTGCGATGGGCGGAGGGGTGGGAGGACCGCATATCGCTATACGTTGGTGATATACTACTATATATGTCCTCCCCCAGCCGCTCCATCAACTGCCTGCTAAATATATGTGCTGCCTATGGCAGGTGTTCAGGATACACGATTAACTGGGCAAAATCGGTTATGTTTATTCTCCACGGTTCCCCTCCACGTCTGCCAAGGGAAGTGTTGATACAACTTGGGAAAGACGGCTTCAAATACCTGGGTATCCAAGTTACTCCAGATCCCACACTCTTTTATGAGCTAAATCTCAGGCCCCCCCTCAGGAGGCTCAAAGACGACGTAAAGCATTGGCATACACTACCCCTTACCCTATTGGGCCGTGCAGCTCTATTTACAATTATGGCCCTCCCGAGATTCCTATACGCCCTACAAAATACACCCACCCCGGTCCCTGATTCCTATTTCAGGGCAGTCGAGGCGGAGGTGGGACTGCTCCTCTGGGGGGGGGGGGGGAAAACCCCCCCGCATAGCTCTAGCCAAACTTACCAGGAGCTGGTACGTTGGAGGAATAGCCTTGCCCAGTATACGTCAGTACTACTGGGCCTCACAACTTATTACAGTTAACCAATGGCTTTACGCCCCTCTAGACGAGCCGGCTCTCCGGCTCGACCGGCACGCTCTTGGGACTGGGGGACCTCTGGGGGCGCTGTATCATAAGAAGAAAAAAGACGCATGGGGGGTCCCACCGCACACACAATACGCACATGGTTTACAGTGCAGCGAGCGCTGAGATGGGAGGGAGTCATGACACAACTCACACCATTGTGGGACACACCAAAACTCGGTATGCTCCGCAACAGCAAAGGGTTCGCGCAATGGGACTTGATTGGTATCTCTAAAGTTGGGGATCTGTGGAAAAAGGGAGATGTTGTGGCTTTTGCTCATCTACAAACAACATACCAAATGGCAGACACAGAATTATTCCGTTACACGCAAATCAAGAATGCACTTACAAGGGCAATACCCAGAGGCACGGCTCTTCCTGAATCGTCCCCACTTGAGGACCATCTCCTTACAGACCAACTCACTAAGAGGGCCATTTCCCTCACCTATCGTAAACTTATTAATAATCAAAAAGACCCCACACTAGCTCTGCGGGATAAATGGCGGGCAGACCTTGGAGACATAGATGAACAGGACTGGCAAGAAGCACTTGCGTCCACGAAGGAGGTGGCGATCCCGTCCCGGCTACGGTTGGTGCAGCTGAAGGTCCTACACAGAACATACTACACTAGGGTTATGCTCGACAAGATCAGCCGAGCTGCGATGCCCCTCTGTCTGCGGGGATGTGGGGCACGGGGCACATTCTACCATACATTCTGGGAATGTCCACACATAACACTCTACTGGGAGAGGTGATGTGGCTTTCCGGTTCCACCTGAACCAAAACGGTGCCTCCTCAATAAATGGGAACCAACAGACCTAAATCATGCATCACAAGACTGGGCAACTTTGGGGATCATGTTGGCAAAACGCAATGTAGCACAACACTGGGGGGTGCCGGCAACCCCACAACAGAGACAATGGTGTCAAGACATGGACAGCTCAATGGTGGCCGTAAGAGCAGTTTTTATACATAGACGGTGTCCCAAAAAGTGGGAACGGGTCTGGGGTAGGTGGAATTTATTTTGTGGTAACATCTGTGCACCGCCACCACCAGACTCGGATCTGGACCTGAGCGATTAACCGGACAGGCCCCATAAGGAGACATAGCAATGGCCGGGACTGAGATCCAGGAAGTTTTACTTTGATACATCCCACTATGTAAGTTACGGCGTTTTGTGACTTTGCAGTGCCTGTGTAAATGACATGCAACAGACTAATACGAATAATGTAGTACCTAATGTACCAAGCCATTTTCTTTGTATTGTATTATTTACATATTAATAATAAAATGTTTTTTAAAAAAATAAAAAAATAAAAAATGCCTATGCTTTTTAACAGACGTTTCTCCACAGAGGCCTGCTGGTCATGAGATGATATTACTTATAAAACAGACTTCATTCAGACTATCACAAAGCCTAAACTGATGGGCCATGCAAGATCCGTTATTCTGGGTACTTAGCACACATATTGGTCTCCCTGCTGCATGAAGACCTACATGTATAGGTTGAATGTGGCATTACTGTAACATTGAATGAAACTGGTCTTTGACACCCGATAAACCTGCTGGATTGTTTCAGGTATTAGCAGGAATGGTAGGCAGTGAGACTGTGTGGATTCAGTTCGCCATGTACATGAACTAAAAATGTAGTGGGTGCTGGTGCATGAAGGAGCGCATAATTTAAACTAGAAGGAACATTTAATAACTGATAGACGGTCTATTGGTTTGTGTGGAGAAGGATTGTTGGAACCTATAGCCTTTTACACACTGGCAGAGGGACACCTCTCCTCCTAAGAAATCCACGTCTTACTGGTATGGATCTCTGTGCTGTGAAGGGGAGCTGAGTGGGTGCTATGCTTAAACTTTTTTTGTTCAGAGAAAAGAAACCCCCAACGCAGCAAACTCTTTTCTCTAAACAATCAACAAATAGCCCAGATTTGCAGAGTTTTCTCCCTGCATGTGAGGGCCATTCTCCATTTTCTCTCGCATGGCAGGCAAAGGGATGGAAAATCAGTGACAGTTGCCCCAATCAGGGGTCATGTTGCGGTTGTACTATAGGGTCAGGGGTGCTCTGCCAACTTTAAACCAGTAGTCTACTTACGTCTTAAGCTCAATTCTGTCTGATAGTTATCAAACTAAAAGCCATGAATATAATCCCATTCATGTGAAAATCTCCCATGGATTAATCATACGATATTGGGATCCTAATTTCCAGTCAGTCACTAGTTGAAATGGTAGGCCAGCTGTGGATTCCCTAGTGATTGCTATAATGTTCTAAAGACTTATTACTATGTTAGTGTGTCATAATACATTATGCAGTAGAGGCTGGCAAGAAATGAGGGTTGAGGGGCAGGGGAGGGTCGGGGGGACGGGATAATATAAAAAAAATACTACTTACCTTTTCCTCAGGCCGCGTCTCTCTGGAGTTTTATTTAGCACTGGCATGACCCAAGGGGTATCAGAGCGCTTTACACTAACGTATACAACAGAGTCTTAAACAGTTAACAGTAATTTAATAATAAGAGAGTGTAGATAGAATCCAATTCAGTAGCATGTGGTGAAGGATTCCATTCAGTCACAGCGCAGGAGTTCGGTTGAAGAGTGCGCGGCTATTGTCCAGGGGGACAGAGATTATGGTTGAGGAGAATTTCTTTTTGTTGCCTCTTGAAGCTTGTAAAGGAGGTGTTGGTTCTGATATGCATTGGGAGAGAGTTCCAGATTTTAGGGGCATTGCCGAGAAAGAGCGCGAGAGTGTTTTTTTTTGTGTCTTTTGGGGGGATGAGAGGGAGTGTATTAGAGCTTCTTAAGTTTCTCGATTGACCTCCTTTGGTGAGTATGGCTGCGAGGTAGTCTGGTTTGCCAATGTGTAGAGCATTGTGGGTAAGACAGGCCGTTTTGAAACAACATTGCACTTCAATTGGAAACCACTTTGAGTTTTGCAGTGCAGGGGTGATGTGCCATGTTTCTTAGCTCCTCTGACCATTTGTGCTGCATCATTGAGGGTAACTCATGGTGGCTATGTGTGCTTTGGGTGCTCCAGTGACTGTGGCATTACCATAGTCTAGTCTGCACAGAACTAGAGGTTGTGTTGCTGTTCTTAGGTCATTGGGTGGCAGGAAAGGCTTGATTTTGTGGAGGGGTTTTAGGCTGTAGAAGGCACTCTTTGCAGTGGAGCTTATGTGAGAGCTCATGTTTAGTTTAGAGACCAGAGAGATTCCCAGACATTTAGCTGAGTAATATAGAGTAAGCTTGCAGTTTAGGGAGTCCAGGTTGTTTATCCATTCTTGGATCTGTGTGCGGTAGTTAAGATTGGAGAAGGCCAGAATTTCAGTTTTTTCTTGGGTTGAGTTTGAGGTGGTTGAGTGATAGCCAGTTTTGAACTTTTGAGAGTGTGGAGTTAAGTCTTTGAAATGTCGGTAAGAGAGAATTTTTCTAGTTAAAGCTGGGTGTCGTCGGCATAAAGGTGGTACAAGATATTTGCTTGTTTAAGAATGGTAGTGAGGGGTTCTATGTAAATAATGAAGAGTGTGGGAGAAAGGACCGAGCCTTGTGGGACACCTCGGGTTACGGGAGAGATGTCAGACATAGAGTTGTTGATTTTAACGAGTTGGGAACGGTTAAGTAGAAATGAAGAAAACCATTTCAGAACAGTGCCATCAGCTTCGATATGTTTTTGAGGTTAACTTATGATCAACCGTATCGAAAGCCACTGAGAGATCAAGGAGGACAAGCAGGCAGCATCTGTTTGAGTCAAGGGAGTTGTATATGTCATCTGTTATACTCAGTATAGCTGTTTCAGTGCTGCATCCCTTCCTGAATCCGGACTGGTGTGAGCTGAGTAGGTTATTGGTGTCTAGGTGTTGGTTGAGTTGGGAGGAAACACACTTTCTGAGGATTTTTGCTAGGAAAGGAAGGTTGGCATTGGGTCTACAATTCTTGGGATCGTTCTGGTCTGCATTGATTTTTTTTAGGAGGGGGGTGACTTAGCCTTGTTTGAGGCAGTCGGGTATCAGCCTGTTGCTCAAGGAGCTGTTAATGATCTTGGCCCACAGAGGGGTCAGGTGTGATTAAGGTTTTTAATCAGAGCAGCAAGTAGTGGATCTGTGAAGTGGGGGGAGGGTTTGGAATTGGCAGTCACCATGGAGATGTCCTCTTCTTTGAGGGGTTTGAAGACCTTCCAACTCTTGGGTGTGGGAGTTGGTCTTTGGTATTGGACTGGTCTGGTTATTAAAGGGGGAGGGGACTCAGTTTTGGGGATTATGGAGTGATCTAGGATTGGGGAATTTCCGTTTTGTGCGAAGAGTCACTAGGTTGAGTTTGTGGGTGATAGTCTAAGGAGAGCTCAATTTTGGTAATTTTCTCATTGAGGAATTTGGCTCGGTTGTCACGTAGTTTTGAGGCAGAGGGATTTTCTTTGGGAGGTTTGATTTCGGATTATGTTGAAGAGCTCTTTTAGGCAGATGTTGGCTTTGTCTAGGGCGTTTTGGAAGAAGGTGGCTTTCTCTTTGAGAATGTGTTTTTTGTAGTTCCTGTGTTCTTTTCTGAGTTGGAGGAGGTTGGTTGGCGATGGATTTCCTCTCCAGAGTCTTTAAGAGGCTCTGAGTTGTCTTCTTTCAGAGTTCAGGTCTTTTCTTAACCAGGCTCTCGACAGGGTATCTCTGACCTTTTTGTGTTTCAGGGGGGCTAGTTGGTCGAGGGCAGTTTTCATTGTTGCGTTGTAGAGGGTAGTGAGCTCATCAGTATTGAGGTTGTCTGTGTTGGGTGGGAGTAGGGATGATATTTTTGCTTCCAAGTCAGGGGGAGGGATAGGATTGAGGTTTCTGCACCATTGATGGGCAATCCGGGCTCGGTTAGGTGGCGCTGTAGCTTGGTTAATGTTGAACAGAATGATGTGGTGGTCTGACCAGTCAATTGGGAGACTGTTGTTGATGCTTATTATTTCATTTTTGGCTATGATGGCATCTAGGGTAGAGCCTTTGTTGTTTGTTTGCCCCTGCAGTGTTGGGTGAGATCTCTGCTAAGTAGCAGTTCATTTAGTGACCTAGGATAATGTTGTCGGAGTTAGCAGTGTGTTAGTAGTTCAGATAGTTGTTCCCCGAATGTGGGGGAGTGTCCTGGTGGGTGATATAACAGATGGCATTTCGCTACTTTGTTGTCTTTTTGTGTTAGATTAGTGCTGAGGTATTCAAATGTTGAGTAGGAAAGGATTTTTATTCCAGCCATTTTGATGCTATTCTTATGAATGATGGCTATGCTACCATCGCAATGGTCTAAACTGTCCTTCTTGATAATAGCTAAATCTGGGGGGACAAGGAGGTCAAAGATCGGATAGAATGATTCATTGAGCCAGGTTTCGGTGACAAACGCAATGTCGATGTCATAGTTCAGTATGGCCTCAGCCATTGTTGTGTGCTTGGTTGCTGACCTACAGTTTATTAGCATGCAGTTTACCTTGCAGCTGGTGGTGTGATTTTGGGAGGGGGAGCCAAAGGTGTAGCGGTGAGTGGTGATGGAGGTCTAATAATCCTAGGTGGATTGATGTCTCTGCCTGTTTGGTGTTCACCTGAATGTTAGAGGTGGGGGAGGGTCGGGCTGTCCTGAGGTCATATGACTTGGCAAGATCCATTGCCTCTCTCAGGGGCATCCTAGGGCTCATTCCTCTCGGTCTGCGATGTTGGTTGCTGAGAGGGGTGGTGCGCCAGCTGTTCGTTTTGGATTTGGGAAGCTGAGAGGTTTCACTGATGTTTAAGTGGGGGGGACATGTGGGTGTTGGGTGGGGTTAGGGGAGACTTTGGTGTATGTAAGGATTTTGTTTATGCCCTGAGTGATTATGTTGAGTTGTCTTTGAAGGCAGGTTAGGCTTTCAGTTATGGTTATATTCCTCTTCTTCTCTGGCGAGGCCTGGAACCAAGAAGCACTTAGGCTCCTCATAGCCAATCGCAAAACTCCAATGCAGAGTTGTGACTGGCTCCCCCAAGACAATCACAATGCTGCAATCCAGCGTTGTGATTGGTTTGAGCGCTGTGGATTGGCGCTCAGGTGGGGGCTGGGGTCCTGGGCCTGTTCCCCACCAGGCTGTGTAATGCAGCCTGGTGAGGAACATGCATAGTGCACATGACTGTTAGGCTGGGCCTAGACGGCCAGCCAAGCAGTCATGCGCACTTGGATTGTGCAAACTACTCCTCTCCCTGTCCCTCCAGCCCTGCCCTGCCCTAACCCAGCCCCGAATCTATGAAAAATAAAATAATAATAACTATGTTATCATTTTATTTTTCCTGCTCAAAGAGCAGAGGGGCGACGCTCCTCCGCCTTAGCGGAGGAGCTGCCCCTGACATTATGATACCTCGTCGTATGAGAATTCTCTAACACAACCCTTTCATAAACCTAGGATAACATGTTTCTACTGTCATATAAGGAACTATATATTAATCCCAAGGATGCAGCCACCCTAATACATTTTAATTTTGGCAAGTGTTCAGGTGTAGGCCTCTATTTGGAAAATACACTATGGTGTTCTGATGTGTGAAACATGCACAGCATTAGAGTAATTGCATTGACACAGTTACCTGGTTTTCTCATTCTGAGACCTTGTTGAACAGGTTTATCTGAAGTCTCTGCCAGACCTTTTGTAGGGCAATCGTTCATCTGTTGCAATAGATTTTAATCATGCATGCTCTTTGCCAGAGTGTTGCCTTGCTAACAAATAGTACTCAATGTGTTGTATGTGTTGTTTGTGAGTAGTGTTGTGTACAAGCATTGTTAAATGCAGTGAGCTTTGGTGCGGCAGACCTTCCCATTCATAAAAATCAGGTTGAGATTTAACTAGATTCTGGTTGTTGTAGCTGGTGGGTGTTACCAGGGTTCACACACAATTAGTCAGGACCCAATTTGGGCTATGGCACAAACCAAAATGGTGGTTTCACTCAGATACCACCTGTTCCAAAATATAGACATGTGTGATTGGTTTTGTGCTCTTTATGATCATATAGATGTATAGGGTGAATGAATCCCCAAATCTTGTTCTGGACGTCATATATAAAAAGGTTGAGTACTCGTTTGCAGTGATCTTTTCTTCTTTATTTAAAGACATGTGCAGAGACAAAAAAACAGCCGATACGCGTTTCGCCCAGGAGCTAGCAGGCCAGGGCTTTCTCAAGGCAGAACAATCTCTGGTGGTTGGTTGTGTTATAGTTAATGGTAGTTCGGAGTAGCAGTGAGGAACGTCTTCCGCAATGTGGATTTTCTGCAGTCTGAATGATTATCTAGATTCTGGGAGAGCCAATCCATTTCTGACATGGTTAAACTACGCCCCACACACTTCTGTTTTGTGAAAGGATAGATGAATTCCATATGGGAGATAATATTTATACAGCTCTTGCGGCATAAGAAAAACTCTTATATCGCTACCCTATTAGTGGCTGAAGATAAGGGAATTAAGGTCACTCTTAATTTCAGTTTACTTGATGATTATTGATAGTACTGTAGGAGAGTAGGGTCTGCTTCCTATGGTCACCCCCACTTTTTGCTTTACTGGTTTTCGACTTAGATGTGGCTGTGGATCGGCTAATCAGACCCACAGCCCAGCTGTTCTCTCTCTAAATTCATACTATGTACTTTAGGTACATAACCCAATTGGTAAGGATCACCTTATTGGACCCTGTACAGTGTACCCTAGGTACCCAGGGCATAGGTGTACCCTAGGCCTCCCAGGGGCTGCAGCATGTATTATGCCACCCCTGGTCTGGCCTTCCAATCAGACACAACTGGCTGATCACTCAGCTGGGGCAAGGTCGTGTAATCACCCCTTGCTTAGGTATAGTATTCCTATACCTACCTTATAGATAGACACATGGGTAACCTGTAAGCCACTCCTATGGCAGGCCTTAACAATCCTGGAGGCAGAGTGCTTGGTAACATGTGAGATGGTGCTCTAGCATGAGCTGAGCCTGTCTGCAGCTTTCGGAACCATGTCCTTATAGCTGTTCTATGATATCGCCTACCATATACTCTTAAAGTGCCTTATAATCCTTGCGGTTATGGTAACTATGGTTTGGCTTTATCAAAACATGTCGTGTAAGGTGTCTAACACTTTGGAATACTACCCCCACGCCATTTCTGGGGATGAGGATAGTATTCCCCCCTTCTAGAGGGAGAAAACATGTTTAAATCCTACTTACCCGGTTAAAGTTAACCAGAGCCCAAGCATCACAAAATGGATGCTTCTGCCACGGACACAAGTCTGACCTCCTGCTGCTGGGAGTCGTTCCAGTGAGGGAGGCTTGGACAATAGGTTTCCTGCCTTGGGAGGTGCTAGCAGCACCCCAGACAGGACTTAGTGTATTGGGGCAGGGAGGGATGAAAGAAACGAGACACTGCCTGGGACACACAAGGTGTCCCATGCATAGCCCGGTTCAAACCGGTGCTGGGGCACTCCAGCCCCAGCACTGGCGCGAAACTGGACAAAGGGAAGGGGGTGTAACCACCCCCCTCCCTGGTCCCACCCATAGGAGGGACCTAGCAGGTAAACCAGCCCCCCAGATTAGTATAAGAGTGGGAGCTGAGTCCCTAGGACTTTGGATTATCCTGAACCGAAACTAGACACGAAACTCTGGACCTTCGACGACAAGAAGACTGAAGAATCTCCCTTGTGGCCAAGGAGTGGCCACCCTGTGCAAACAGGCACCAACAAGCGACCTGCCGTTTGCTTTGCCCAAGTTCTATGAGGAACCGCCTGCAGAGCCCGACCAGCACCTTGACTTCCAGACTTCTCCGACCCTGATCCACATCCACAGCAGAGCTGAGATCCGTGGAGGTGACGAGAGACGTGGGACCGGCTACCTGGGAAAATTGGCAAGTAGCTTCCAGCGCAGCTTCTGAGGCATCCTCGAAGTTGTGCTCTGGGGATTGAGAAGCCCCAACCCCGAGCACCATCTGCATCGAAGATCAGCCCTCCACACTCCACGAGTTCTGCGTGGGGCCCTTCTGCATTTTCCCGCTCGACGCGTCTGTCCAGTTGCTGGCCCGTTGGCTAGTAGCCTCAGTGACGACGAACCCTTAACTTTCCACCGCTGGTTTGGCCCCTCCAGATTGGCCCTTGCTTCCCTGTGAAAGAGAAGCACCTCAGACCTTCCTGGTCTGCCCCTGAAGCGAATTTCCATTTCCGCGTGGGGTGCCTTTGCCAAGGCTTGTTGACTCTAATCGGGACGTCGCCTCCGCCATCAGCAAGATCCTTCGTGGGACAGCTCGTACCCTGGTTCTGGTCGTCCTCGACGCCTCCTGGTCCACGCAGCTGCAGAGACAAGCTTCAAGACATCACCTGTGTTCTGCATGACATCGCCTGGTTCCTTCCTGGTTCCACACGGTCACTGGCTAGTGACCCAGACTTTGTCCCCTCTGCTTGCAGGTGTTCCTCCTTCAAGATCCATCCTTGGGTCCACCGGACATCTTCCTCCTGGCCGCCTGCCAGCATCTGTTCTTCAGGCATCCATAGGATCCAGCAACGACACCCGACACATCTTCACACCTATGCATCTGTGGGTGAGGTAACGCGAGTACTCCGGTGCTCCAGTGGATATTGACTATCCAAGTGTCTAAGTCTTTAGTTGCTTCCTCCTAGTTACTTCAGAAGTGTCCTTATTCTACCTATTTCTAACTACTACATTCTCATTGACTTTAATGTAACCCGCGTGTGTGTTTCCACACTGCAGACGCCTACCGTGGGCCTCCCACTTCCTAACTATTGGTAGGGTAGTGTAGCCCCAGCGATTCCCTAGGCCCTAGGCCTACTCCCTGTTCGTGACGTGGTACTTATACCACTTTCTTAGTATATGGTTTGCGTGGCCCCTGGGCCTAACTGTATTTTCCTGTGTCACTTAACGTATGCTACTTAAGAAATTGTTTGTACTTAGACCTCTGAACTCATAAATAGTGCTGAGGGTATATGTTAGAATAAATACATTTTAATTTTATATATACCTGGTGTGGTGTCCTTTCATTTGGTATTCAAGGGATTGTAATGGTATAACAGCTGGCTTCACATGCCATACAGAGTTTAGCCTAAGACTGCTCTTGTCCATGCTACCACTAGGATAGCTGGTCTATAAGGTTGACTTTACAACCAATCACCATAGGGGTTGTTTGGACTGATACAGGGTGTACACTAGAACTAGTGACATCATATATCAGGCCAACTTCTCACAAGTACAAGCATCATATCCTCTATGTGTGAACAAATGGGTAGGTGAGATTAGAATTTTCCATAGATCAGGTTTGATACAGTTAAAAAGTTACAAAGAACGGTAAAATAATAGCACCATTCGACATATGTTGAGCTCTAAAATTTGACATAATATAGGATAAATCCACAGTACGCATTCAACAGGGTTTGAAAACTACTTACACCATGATGAATGAATTCTACAGTGGTGCAAACCACTGAATTAACTGTTGCATAACGTTTGCTGCCATGTATAGGAGAGAATGGCGAACAATTTGAATGATTTTGGCTACATTTATAAGACGAATGGCAAAAACGGGTTTTGTACTAGGGTAAAAAGTATAGCGTACTCATGTCATACCATATTTGCTATGCGAACACGAGCACACATAGAGCAAATAAATATCCACTTTTCAAATAAGAAACATAGGACTACATTTGAGGCAAAATCCTTGTGTTCCATTTAGTGTTGCAAATATATTACTAAAGTTAGGTGTGCTAGCACACTGTCATTTACAGACAACACATTTTCCTTTGAAATGGCCACTAATTGGCAAAGATATGATGTTTTACTGATCAAACTACATACTGCATAAACTATGATAATGGGAAATAGAATTTCAACAAATATTTACCATTTGCGCATCATGTACAAAAGTGTTTTATTTGTTTTGATCCTATTAAAATCTTTGCTTTTATCACAATTCAGTTTTACACAAACATGTGCCTCATGTGCTTTCCTATTGGCTGACATATTTAGAAATGATTGTACAGTTCATTTACAGGTATTTAAATGTTGATGTGTGTTAGTATAATATTGGCATTCTGCACCATTCCCCTTCAAACTCATGTACCATAGCAAGATTGTTAAATAGTACACTTTACAAAATCCTCACATTTTGCAGTCAGACAAAGGAAAGAAAAGTAAATCAATCTCCATGTTAAAAGAATAGGCAGTATTTTGTCAGTAGACATTGCTTATATTTGACCTCTGTCTTTGAACATACAACAAATGTGTCAAGATAAAAACTAACTTTAAAGACCTCTTTAATGCTCGTTCACCTAATGAACTCCTGGATGGTTATTTTGGGGGTCCTGCAACACCCATCCACCAACCCCTACCCCACTTTCAGCGCCTATGGTTCCATTTCCTAATAAGTGAGCAGCAAAATTAGTGTAAATTCAGTTGTCTATGGTTTGACGTCATGGACCAGGTTTTCTTTGTTTATGATGTCTAAGAAACAGAAGTGTTGTGCACTTTTGCAACTGTACCACACTACATCAGCTTTAACTTCACCACATGACGAAATCTTCGTGTAATGAGCGCTACCCCATTAATTAATTATTTTAAAAAGTAGCAAAAATGAAAGAAACTGAATTTTCTTTATCGGTCTAGAAAGCTGCAGTTTATTTAAAGTGGCCCTATGTACCTAAGCGCTCAAATGAAAGTGACTCACCGACACCTACTAATCGTATTCTTTAACCCACAGGGTTGTTGTGGAATAGGATACTTTAATGATACTAGACAGTGATAAATCCCATGGGTTTAAATGGTGTCATGTCTGCCATCACTGTTTAGGCAGGGTCTGTGGTTTCTGACTCACATTAGCTGTGTTGGGTTGGCTGCATCCTTGTTGAGCCAGTTGAGTTTGTTCTCGTAGTATCGCCTTTGTGCAAGAAGGCAGAAAAGGTGTGGAGCGGCATTGCACCTCTTTACAGTGCTATTGTGAAGGAAAACCCCACGCAAACAGCATGCAGCTAGCACATACTCTCTTGCTACACCATTCTAAATACAATTTAAATTATTTCTTTGAGTTATAATATGGAGACAAAGCATGGCGCTAGGCTGTAGCTTAGAGGCAAAACTAAGAAATTGTAGCCACTTAAAGCACTGTAGAGGAGTGGTGTTGTCTGTCTGTTATAAAGCAGTATTTCTTAACCTTTTAACTTTTGGGGATACCAGTGAAACACAACTGGAAGGCAGGCACCCCCCGTCATTTCTACGATTTGTACCTCAACAATAACGCAAAAAACAAAATACACAAACAAGTACACACAACATGAACTCAGCCTATCTATTTTCCTCCTCAACTGCGTGTTTAAGTAAGACAGTGGTTATACGATGGTTTAAGACCCAGAACATGCTCACAAATAAACAGGTAATCATGTGAATTCAGAATTGTTGGGTCAGAAGTAGTAACTGGATTGTCATTGGCCTCGTACACTACAGGGCAGCAATTGAGCCTGCTATGGAAAAAGCTAGAAACCATGCAGGGACAAAAGGTGACACAGATAGTGATTGCATATAATCTAGAAGACCAGGTGCTCATTATTCCTGAGTGCATGCTGACTCCTGGAAGTGTAGATCCTTGGAGTCTGCAAGTGTCTGCCCATGGAAGGCAGTGGGGGAGAATGTGCGGCCTGGAAGGGCCTTTTGAACAGTCTACCTGTGTATATATGCATAGATCACTGAGTGCTTGGAAAACTAGCTCTCTAAGTGAGCAGGTGTGCATGATTTTGTGGATAATCATAAGTAATTCAAAAGTGTTGCAAGTCAGAAGCTGACTGCTAGTTCAGGTCAGAGTAGGTTTGAATGTGAGCAGACTGTGCACATTCACACATACCCTTCCATGATCTAGCAGTCAACCTCTAAATAAAATCTTTTTTTTAAAAAGGTTATGACTATTTCTTTCCATATCATTATTGTTTTTCTAACATATTTATCAAATGCAATACAGTGGACTTAAAGTACATATTCTTTTTACCTAATTAAACTATTATCCTTGTTGGAGGAGCCATCTTCATACAGATTTGTACCTCAAAATGCTTATAATTATTGACAGAAGATAATGATTAGTAACCATGTGGGTCTGCAGACCCCTCAGGGTGCACGGACAAAGGTTAAGAACTGATTTTATAAAGAATAATAGAAGCTCCCACTGGCAGTGGGGGTTAATTTCCCAAAGTAGTTTGAAAAACCTGCAACAATTGGTGTGCATACCTACAGATAAGCAGGTGAAGGCTTAGAGAGGAGGTGCATTTTCACATCTAGGCTCTTTTTTCAAGCTGCCTGGAGAGGAGTCACTAGGTGGGATACTTCTCCGCCTGAATGTAACTGGCCTGGTGGCACCGGCCCTGATTTCACTGGCCTGAACATCCGGCTGGCAACATTGCTTTAGGCTGTGGATGCAAACGCAGCTGTGCCTGGTCCCCAGCCCCCGTCTGACTCCCCCCTCCTATGACAAGGTGGGTGCACCCTCTCCCAACCGAAGAAACAGTTCTCATTCTTTCTATTTGGGCCAGGGTTCCAGCCGTGTTTGATTTGGGTTTCATCATGGGCTATGAGCCGTTGCAATCAATCTGTCTGCCTCTATAGCGTTCAGTAGTTCCGCGGGTCTTCTTATTGTAGGGCGCTAGTTTGTCCGTGGGGCAGAGGCGCAACTAGAGCCAAATTTCGGGGGGGGCTGAGCAAAAATTTCGGGGGGGGCTGAACTTTAAGCAATAGGCAGCGTGGAGCTGCAGGGGCTCTTAGAAGGGGTGAAACAACAGCGAGGCCTCATTAACATGCAAATGGTCTTTCTAAAGACCTGTGAAGTGCTCGGGTGCGGCTGCATTTCTGCCCGGGAAGGTGTCTCATCCCGGGCTGCCACACACGACGGGGGGGGCTGAAGCCCTGTCAGTCCAATGGGTGTTGCGCGCCTGCCGTGGGGCATGCAGGTACTGGGCCCCATGTGTCTCAAGGTCCGGTGGCTGTTGGGCGCAGCCTTGTACAAGTCTCCGCATCTTCATTACATGGAACTACATCGCGGAGGCGATCTTCAGCCCATGAGACAGGGCCACTGTAACTTGGCTTTTAGCTTTTTCGGGTTTATCTGCCACGAATAGTAACAGCGCTATTTGGAAGACTTGGATAGTGTACATTCTATGATTCCTGTTATCATGACAAAACCTGTGAGCATTGTGTGCTAAGCCCCGCGTTATAAGTGTCTTATTACAATTCCTGTTAATTCCCTACCCCCGATTTACCATTACCGGGAGTCCTGGTAACTCTGGGGGCGGAGAAGTTACAGGAATTATTCGTTTCGAGGAATAACCTGCAAAATGTAACCAGCCTGCCACTTTCTGTAGCCTATGCCCCGCATTCCAAAGGGAGCGTTCACTCGCTTGTAGCAGGCGAAATCTCTGGGGGAAACTATGGAGCTGCAGTGTTGCCTCGAAACATTTAATTCTGATGCGGCAGGCACATGCAATTAGCAGCCCTTCAAATATTATTGGCCCATTCCTTATGAGGGCCTAATGTTTGAAGTCAGGAAGGATTGTGTGAGGAAGCTAACCTATGCAGGAGTATTAGAGTATAGAATAGCACAGCTCTACAAGGGCTATTGACGTCTTTTCTCTTTCAGTTTCTAAGAGAAGCGTTTTGATTAATGTATTTGTTCTAGGCAGAATTTCAGGCAGTGCTTAAATTTGAAAAGGTGCCGGTGCTGGAAGCTCTGTTAAGAAGCCCACTGCCAATTCAATTAAACCTCAGTCTGCCGAATAGGAAAGCTAGCTTAAACCACTTCATGCCTCTTTAATCCACTATCAGGAACTCCCTGCCCCTTTATCTCACTCTCCCACTTTGTAACAGGTTTTCGGTCTTCCTCTTCCTCCGTCTTTCTGATTTGTATTTTTTTTCCTCTCTTGCTCTCAGTGTATATCTGTTGCAGAAAAACAAGTGTTGGTCCCCAAAAATAAGTGCTGGTGGTCCTTACTGACTCAAATGAACCACTGATTGCTGGATAGTTAGTTGACTTGTTGGCTGGCCGCACAGAGCTCCACCGTCCGGCAGCAACCTTTGTCGGCATCAAGCCACGCCTCTCATGCGACATACATTTGCAACACCTTCTTCACATCTAGCAGAACCTTCGTAATCGGAAGTGACATCTCTGTAGGAAGTAATTTACAAACCAAGACTATATGTATCAATCTTGAATCGAGAGTTCATACCTTCTTGGTACCAAATTCCGAATTACGCTTGCAATTTTATTTTGATCAGGATTTACACGTTTTAATTGTATTCAGTTAAACCTAAATTGAGATTATTACAGACACATGAACCTGTGATCTCAAATTCCAGACACAACACAATGGCCGTATAAAGAATCTCGGGGACGTGCACAACATACATTGAAATACAGTGCAGTTTCCATACGTTGTTCGTTCTCTTCATACAATCACTATTCGAAATTTCGCTCTTGTACAACAATATATAACAAGCATTTACAATGCAATAGGTCTCGCATTTGCGAGAGTTTAAGCTGTTGGCATTGTAAATGGCAGTGCCTTTTATTTATCAGTTTTACAAAACAACAAATAAATAAAAGGCGTTGTCATTTACAAATGCGAATAGCACAAACGTTCTCAAATGCGAGACCTATTGCATTGTAAATGCTTGATTTTGTGCAGCAGCACCTGCGGTCTCCATTGGTCAGTGAGGGTCACTGTGGATGGGGTATGTTGAAAGGCTGGACTTATCCTCCTGCTGGAACCAGTCCTATGTGTGCCCGGCCATGGGGGCTGTCCAGGGTGAAATGATGACTGCTGGAAACACACCAAGCGGTTATAAGAGAGCGTGGCGCGGGGGGGGGGGGTCCTGTCCCTGTGCTGGGGGTAGGAGGGAGGAGGGCGTGGGACATGCGGCCAATACTGGCTTGTAATTGGAGTTAGAGCAGTGCACATACTGCTGCTTATCTTTGTAGTTGGAGTTAGGGCAGTGCACATACTGCTGCTTATCTTTGTAATTGGAGTTAGGGCAGAGCACATACTGCTGCTTATCTTTGTAATTGGAGTTAGGGCAGTGCACATACTGCTGCTTATCTTTGTAATTGGAGTTAGGGCAGTGCACATACTGCTGCTTATCTTTCTAAGAGCTACATACATGTGGTAGTTGGGAGGTGCAGACTGTACAGTCCAATTGCACATTTTACACCAGGATGCTTTAAAGTCTTGGATCTAATATGATAATGCCCAGCAGCGGGAGCAGAGTGTGTGGTGTTTGCATGCATTCATCTGCCAAAGGTGGTGCATTTGCTGCTGTACATGGACTGTTTGTTTCAATGTGAACTTGACCGGGATTTATGGTTGAAGACAGCTGTATGTTTGCTGGGAGACCCCAGTACCACTGCAGTCGCCAGATTGATAGTTCTTATGTTTCCACTGAGGGTGAAATATGCAGGACAGGTGCTGCTCTCGCATGGCCGTCTGATCACCCCACATGACCTGAGTGCGGTGTGCCCGTGTGTCCGATGTCCACTGTTTCTAGGTATGGTTGGCTCAGGCAGGCAAGGTTTGTAGGCTGCTTATGTGGCGTCAACCTAGCTCCAATCCACGCATGCGCACAGTAATGGGGTACACAATAAGGGATGGCGAGTACTGGAACCAGGTATTGAAAGCAGGGAGGGATGACTGGTAGGCCACAGCACAAGAAGTGGGAAATGGAGAGCAGTGTACTGGGGGCGCAGAAGGCGGGGTCTGTTGCCCAGTGTCACCATAGAAAGGAGGTGAGACTTGAAAAGATGGGCCGATGCCCTGCAGGTATTCCTGCTTGGGGAATGAACTGTGTACAAGATGTTGGTGTGGCAGATTGGGTCTTCACTGGGTTGTTTCCAGGCACACTGTGAGCATTTCATTGTCTCTGATCCCCCCGAAATCTTGAGGAGGGCGTGGTTTATAGCCTTCCCTCTGAAGATGCCGAGTGAGTGCTGGCATCTTTAGAGGAGAGGGCTTTGCCCCCTCTTTAATGGTGCCACACGCTCTGCAGAAAATACTGCAGGGCTGAGGTACAGACCTTTAAAGAGAGACTGGTCCATACAGAAGTGCGGTCTGATCAGACACACTGTGCTCTAGGGTCACACAAGCCCTCTACCTCTCCTAGTCTCCTGTTTATTTTTGTAAAGTTCTAATTTGTAACATTTCTCTCATGTAACGTAACTGGTTCTATTGTACAGCGCTGCGACACCTTTGGGTAAAGTCCGCGCTATGTAAAAATGCATTAACTACATTTAAAAAATAGTAAACGGGATTAATCAGCAAAAAAAAGCGAAAGGATGAAAGAAGTGTAGTTGAGTAAATAAAAATTAAAGGAAGAATGGAGCGTGGAATAAGTAATAAATGAAGAGGTGATGGAGGGTGTGAGGAATGACGGAAGGAGGTGAAGACGTAAGGAGAGTAGGGGCCTGGAATGAGGGAAGCCGAGAAGAAAAGAGGGTGCATATATGGAGGGAAATTTTGATTTATGGAAAGAAACGTGACGAAAATAAAAGCTGATTAATTAAAAAAAAGAAAAGAAGGAATGAAGTGGTGGGAGAAAGCAAGGCAATCTTTATCCTGCAGTTAGGAAACCGAGCTGTGAGGAGGAGCACTTGCGGACAGCTCCACAAAAAAAACAATCTCTCGGCATGCGGGGGCGGGGGAGCGTATTCCAGGCAGGGGAGTGGACCCTTTGAAGTATGATGCCGAGGCTGTGGCTACACGTGCACGCGCCAGTGGGCTGAAGCGCTTCCCCAAACGGATTGCATGGCGGCACGATGCACGTGATTGTGCGCGTGCTCGCCATGAAATCCACTTTTGGGGGCACTTTGAAATGCCCCTCTTACTAGAGTCTCGCATTGCGATTGTGTAAACGCAATAGCTAGGCGAGACCTAAAAAGGAGTGAAGACCAATTTGCATATGGCTAGGTCCAGACGTGGGTGGCTTAGTGAGCACAAGAACGGTGATGGATTAAACCCAGATCAGTGACGGGGGGTGAGTGTCTGAAAAGTTTCAGCGCTCCGTCCATCATCTTACTGTGTTTGCTAAGTTATGGATAAAAGCTGATGTCCGTGCTCATGATGGTGCTCACGAGCAGCTGCGCTTCTCACTTTCGAAGCGGAATAGTGTCAATGTGGAATTTGCTTCCCGACGCCTATTTGGGTCTTCAGAATGTCATCCACAATTGGACATCACGTGATATCTTACAGAATGAAAACTTACCAGCATCTCAAGTTTAGGAGTGTGAAAGTTGGGCTTGTTTGAGCACATTATTATACATTCCTCTTGCAATTATGGGCATTCATTTCTGTTCACGAAACGCTTAACTAGGTAGTGCAGGTGGTGTTCTAAAATAGCAAGTGCTTAAAGTTTATGTTTGACGCCTCAGTGAGCCTCTACTTCATTTTTTGATTGGTGGGAATTTGTTTTTGCTTGGTATTTGTATTCCTAGCACTGGCGAAGTGCAGTCGGATTGGACAGCTACACTACTGCACCTCTTTCAGAACACTTTAGGGAGCCCCTCTTCACATCATGCAGTCTTATTGCTTTCAAAGTTTTAAGTCGTGGCTAGGTTAGCAGGCCAAATCAGAAAATCGGGCAGCCATGATGTTTTAATAAAAGGTCTTTTCAAAACGACCTTCAGCTGTCTTTGGTGTTAATACGTTAAACCCATTTTTTTTTTTACAGTGAATGTTCCTCCCTTGTCAACTAAATCCGAAAAGAAGACCTGTGCTTACGGTCATTAAAAGCCCAGAATTGTCAGTTATTCGCTTTTTAGCGACATTTCTGACAGTTGATGGTTCTTCTGGAAAAGACAAATCGTCTCCAAGTTTCGAAAAACTGTGAGTTGTTAAGTAAAGTTGAGAAGGAACTTCTATGAGTGACGCAGCACAGCAAGCTGCCTATCAGTAAATTGCAATCTAATAAGTCCAAACATCCAAAATTAAAATCACGAGGATCCCAACCTATCTTCTAATGCACCCCCATTGCGGCCTGCTGACTAAGACCGCTTAAACCACTAGGGTTTTAAAAATCATTATGGCCTCTTTGTATAGTATATTGTGCTACCTGTTATGTTACCAGAGTGCAGTAAGATGGTTGTTCATAGGCACTACTCATGTCCATTGGGGTGAATGGTTAAGCTGGTTTGTAAAGCAAAGCTTGTATTTCATACAGCAGTGAGTAAACCGTTCACGCTTAGTGACGCAACACAGCATGCTACCACTAAATCACAATATACTGGAGTGAACTGTGCTAACCACATGTTGTGCATAATTGTTTTGCTTGGGGGCAAACAGCGCTGTCTCTGTTCACAAAACACTGTTCTGACACATGACCATACTTTCTCACACGGGTATCATTGGGTTCCAAGCACCAAATGCAAGCTGCTAGCCTTGAATTAAGGTCTGCCATGCACCTCCCGTTGCCTTCAGGGAGATGTAGTTAAGTAGGATGATAATCCGTGGTTGTATCTCTCGAAGAGGTGAAGCAAATTAAAACCTGAACTAAAATAACAAAGATTAAGAATTGGACATGAGCCAACAGAAATGTAAAATGACAGGAGAAAGAATGCTAACTGGATTTTACAAACCAAAACTTTTTTTAATTACATCTCCCAGAAGACCTTGGGAGTTACACAATTGGGTAAATGGGTTTCACTATTTAGAGGTGAAAGGAAAAAACTCTGGTAATGGTGAATGTGAGCAAGCCAATGGTGCATAAATAAACATTGTGTAGTAGCTGTTACCGAGTGGCAACTACATATTCTTTGTGACAATAACAATAGTGAATAAGAGTGGTTCACCTGTTCAGCAAACACTGGCACAGAGTCGAGCACGGCAACACACAAAGAACGAAACACAAACATTGGCATAACCAATAGGTCTCGCCCATGGGACCTTAAAAGTGTTTAGCCATGCAACAGTTGCATAACTAAATACTTATAAGGTCCCAAAAGCGAGACCTATTGGCTATGCAAAGCGGCCGTGCGGCCGCGAAAGTTAAAGTGATCGCGATCGGTATCACGATCAAACATCAAAGCAACCCTGCGGCCGCGAAAGTGAAAGTAATTGCGGTAAAGTGTGTCGCGCGCGCCCGCGCACTTGCACTGTAGCTCTAGGCTGGCCTGGTAGCACTTTTTGGAGCCCTCACAAAATGTCTCGCCAGACCAGCGCATGCGCTGGGTCAGGCGAGACCTAAAAATCACTACTTAAAAACGAAGTGCGCTAATGATAATGAAAACAAAAATCCACAGCCAACATGGATGAAAGCTAATTACTTCCTACCAGAGGATGTGCAAATAAGAACATGCTTTAAGTGTGTATGTGTATATTTTGTTAAAAGTAAATTACTGTATCAAGTAACACTTTTCAGATGTTTAAGTGTTTTATTTATAGCTGTAAAGTGTGCAAAGTGCAAACTTTATGCTTTTTGTTTGAGCCTACAGACAGTATGGATGTTGAGGAAATTATCACCTCCATCAATCATGACCTTTCTTACGAAAAACATGACCACTTTCCAGTAAATGGAATTTGGTAAAGAGTTAGAACTTTTCCAAGAATGGTTTAATTAGCAGTGCGAGTAGATACATAATTAAGTGGTGGAGTTTAGCTTCCTCCTATAATTAGGTGGTGGAGTTTAGCTTGCCCCTGCAGGACATAAAAAGAGGTGACCACTTTTCAGTATTTTTAATTTGCTTTGGTTTTCTTCAGTACTTGGTCTGCATTCATGTATATTGTGCTGCGGAGGAGAACAAGAGAGAGGGAATCATGAGAGAACCTCTTAAAAACAGAGTAGTAGTTGGTAGCCAACCATAATCATCTGGTTGGAGAAAGAGGGAAGAAAAATTGGCTGCAGAAAAGAGAAGGAGGATCAGGATATGATATAAGGTTTAAATCATGGACGGACAATGTGAGGAATGAGGAATCGGGACCTTATGGGGAGGTAAGGAGTGGTGGTCTGCAGGAGAGCTGCCAGGTCAAGTTAGTAAGAGGCAGGTGCCCATTGTTAGAACCGTACACACACACACAAAACAAACATACGGGATACAGCCTCACACAAGAAGGCGCAGAGAGAGGGGCATGGAGATGACTGATCAAACACAAGGAATACAAATGTCTGGATCCAGACTTCAATTCCACTTTAGGCCCATTCATATATTGTACAAATCACAGGTATACATAGACCCAGCACATGCATTTGATATGCATGCAATGCACCTTTCATGTATTGTACCAGTCCCACGTATACATACACCCAGCACATGCATTTAACCATCACACACTGCACAGCACCACATCCTTCATGTAATGTACCACTCATATTCACAAATATATTAAGCACATGTATTCACCATGCACATGATGCTCAGTACTGCATTATTCTTGTATTACTACTTTGCCAGACACACTTAACCCCACTGCAGATACACCACTTCTGCACCAAACTGTAGTAGGCCAAGGATGAGTGAAGCACACAGCAGCTGAACTTTAAAAGTGAGTGAGTCTGTAGATCTCACTACAATGACACAGGATAACAAGCATTGGCAAAGCCAATAGGTCTCGCCTTTGGGACCTTATAAGTATTTAGTTATGCAGCGCAATAGCCTTGGTGCAATAACATTTACTGTTGCATGGCTAAACACTTATACGGTCCCAAAGGCGAGACCTATTGGCTATGCCAATGTTTGTTTAAGGACTTGTGCCCTGTCTGCTACATATGAAACATTATGACTTTTTCATTCTAATTTACATGCATTACCACACCAGGCAAGATGGAAGAGTTATGGGGAAATGGGGCGGGCTGTGGAGATCTGGCACAGAGTTTACATTCATCCGTCATCGTGCATTACGAAATTTAGCGACCATTAGCCATTCGTAACTGTTTTCATAACGAAAAGATACCAATGGCAAGTTCCATTCCCGACTTGTCCGTGTTGTGGGAGAGGCTGGGTTCGGCAATCTCGCGTCTTTGAGAACGTGTGGGAAGGCCATCTTGCAGTGGAATATGTTTTAGGTGAATGTAACTGAGATTCAATTCCTTTAGCAGGGAAAAAGAACCTTACTCATTTTAAAAATGAAAAGCATTTTCCTAAACGACAAGAGATAACATGGGGGTAACGTTTACGTTTCGGCGATTAAAGAATATAGGGGCATATTAACAAGCCAGGCGATAACATTATCGCCGCTTTAGCGGCAGAAAACTGCCGCTAAAACGGCGATAATGGGCTTGATAATATGCCCGTGAGAATTCCAATTGAAGCCCATGTTAGACGTCCTTCACATCTAACATGGGTTTCAATTTGAATTCCTTAGAGCGTATTATCAAGCCCATTATCGCCGTTTTAGCGGCAGTTTTCTGCTGCCAAAGCGGCGATAATGTTATCGCCTGGCTTGTTAATATGCCCCATACTTTCTTCAAGAAGACAACACACGCAAAGATCAGATAGTTTGTTTAACAAGCCTGGGAGTTGTAAATAAAAAAAAAGCACGCTACGGCCTGCTGCAGGATAGAGGGGGGGGGGGGGGGGGGGGGGGTGGAGGCCAGCAGAGTGACGCGAAATAAGGAAACACACTTTTAAAAAATCACAGGAGGTTAAACTGTGAAAATAACTAAATGAAAAGTGGAACCGATAAATCGGGTAAAGGAACGAAGAGGAAAGAGTAAAATAAGAATTTGGAAAAAGAAACAGTGACCTCGCGGGGAAAATATAAAAAAAGCACATTCACCACTCCTAAGCTGAGTTCTGTAATCAATTACATGTATAAATCTTCAGGACTTTGGGTGATGGGCAGCCGGCAGGTAGATGAACAGGTTTCTTTCCTAAACTCTGCAAACTCCACCCATGCTAGGCTAGTTAATGCTGACGTAGAATAAACAGCGAGCGCACGCAGCCAGGAGCAAGCAGCTGAGGAGGCCGTTTATGGCTGCCTGGTTTACCACTGTCCTGGGGAGGCTGCTGTTGAGAATGAGCCCCCCGTATCACAAGAGCTCCGATGCTTTATTCAGCCATGAATTCTAATAGGACAGAGAGCGACTGGCAGGGGCTGGTCAATGAGATGAGAGTTTAACAGAGTGGAGAGGGGGGCGTGTTGGGGGTATATGTGTAGGCGTGATGCGTTTTTAAAATGATGTGGCTGCATTTTACGTAACCCGAAAACAGGACTATGAAAAAAAAAAAGATATCAAGGCAGGGAGTGGCACAGTGGTGCGGGCCGCAGTTGTAAAAGGCAGGGAGAGGGTGAGATAGGGAGAGGGTGAGATTGAGAAAGGGAAAGATAGGGATCAAAGGAAACAAGCAGGAAGGGGGTGGCAAATGGTGTGCACTTTGATGTCCTCAGTGGCTGCGGGGCTCACTGAGGACATCAAAGCAAGTGATCAGGCAGTGCTTTTCAGGCTGCCAAATGGTGCGCGCGCCCGAGGCACATGCACTGTATTTGGAGGCCTGAAAAGCCACTGTTTGCACTTCCAAAACTCCCTTACTATAAGTCTCGCCAGAGCAGCGCTAAAGCGCTGTCTCAGACGAGACCTAAAAAGGACCCTGTTCACTCCTGCTGATCACTACACTGTGTGTTGCTTCCACTGCGCGTGCTGCTTAATTCCAGGTGAAGACGGTAGCCTCCCACCACTGTGAGGATAGGGCTTTGGGACGCCACTCCCGGTCCAACAAGATCACAGTCCATGAGACAGGCCTATGTCATGGTGCACAAGCATGATCCATGTTTGCCTATGACAACAAAAATTAGCATTAGGGACCCAGACATCAGTACAGTTGGGCACTCAGGGCATGTCCCTTACCATGCAGAGGACCTTTCTCTAATCAATCTTAGAGAAATCACTCTTACTGTTTTATGCAATACCTCAGCGTTGTATGTCAGATACAATATTGAAATATAGTAATCATCATACATGATCATTTTGTCATTAATATCATTTACAGAGATATCATCCCATTGGGTGTCGATTTTCTATTATTAACTAGTGGGGTGAAAGTTTTGCAAGCAATATTTAAGACACAATATTTATTTCAGAGAAAATTCTGACAACGATATTCTGATATCTTACCACACAACTGTGTCCATGCCTATTCATTCACTACCCGGTTTCGAATGATCACATGTGAGTAACAAGGCAGTGCTTTCTGCATGCCAATTCAATACTTTGCCTCTTTCCTATTCCGATACATAGGTAGCACTACAGTTTGCAACCTTTGTTTCCTTTATACCAACAGGTGACGCACATAGTTTTACAAGATCATTCTTTCTACATTAAATATTGTGGACCGAATTCTCTAGGTCAAAGGTAAATCTCCACCTGCAAGGTTACACCCTCGATTGTGTGCACAGTTCAACAATTTAAAATCCACAAAGCTTCCAAGAAGTATAACAAGAAAATATGCAGTAGTAGCAGATTTCCAGGTGTGGTTCAGATTTCTGGGTGTACTTCTGGAAAATGTTTGTGAAATCTATTTTCTCATGTGAAAAAAATGTGTATACATTTTCAGATGAGAAAGTCTGTACCCCACTACAAATGCACTGTCAGTTTATTTTTTTCTCCATGGGTAAAGCATTTTAGTCTGTGGAGAAATGACTTCCCATACAACACCACCAATTTGTAGAGGTGTTCCTTACTCTTCCCTTCCAATTTTTAAATGAATTTACTCCTCACCTGGACAGAATTACATCTCTAACCTTTTCCAGAGTGGCGAAGAGTCAGAAATTGGTTTGTGAATATCCAAAAACATGTACGTTTGTGGTTGTGTGCAAATTTCCTGGACATCCCCACCCTGGATATACCACTCCCCACCCACAAGAGGAGATCTATTCACATGGAAGATCTGCAGGATTAAATTCTATAAGAAATGGAAAATGAAGTTTCCTGAACTAGAAAAGTAGTTTTAGCCATGTAAAAAGACTATTTAGATCTGTAAGGTAAGCCAAACTTACACATGCAAATTGGTATTGTGAACTGGACCCTTTCTAGCTAGTCCTCAACATTTCTGTTCCAAAGCATTGATATTAAATGTATTGGGTAACTGAAGCAGAAGCAAGCTACAACTCCCAGAATGCTTTTATTTGTTAAAGGAAAGCTAAGGACCACGGACATGGTGGCAACCTACGTACGGCAAGCTTAATAAAATGCATTTCTTTCTATATTCCCGATTTTAGAGTAAATATGTCTTAACATTTCACAAGATGAAAATGTGAGGGAAAATACAACACATTCTTTCTCTTTTTCTGTGCCAAACTTACATGTTCATGATATCTTCTTTCAGCATTTCTACTTTCACATTAAATGTTGTGCCCCTTTACTCCAGTTTAGAAGCTGTTGCTGTGAGGAGTATTGTATGCAGTAAAGGGCTTAGAGCCCACCCATTACTTACTATTTGGTGGCTTCATTTTCACTCTTTTTTCCAGCCTCCTAACTAGCCGGCCTTGGGGTCACTTAGGTTTCCTTGCTGGCGCATGGATCAATGGAGTTTGGGGGGGACAGCCGACTGGAGGGAGGTGTGCCCCCTGGGCAGATTGGGATGGTGGTGCAGTCCAGAGGACTGCCATCTTAAGTTGGGGTTGGGCTGCATTAGCATAGCCCAATATAGCCCAAGGGCTATGTAACGATGGGGGTTTGGGCTTCCTGCCACCATTTTAGGTTTGGTAACCTGGTGGCAGGGAGTAGTTGGTGAATTTTGCTAGTCGTTAGTAGCGTAATTAGCATTGATTAATTTGCGCCTATTGAAAGAGGTTGGCCGCTTGGATCTTGTGGTGAGGGGGTCAGCGCACCCAGCGCAGCAGGCATCAGTCAGGGTGGCCACAATGATAAGGGTGTGCTCCCCATCGAAGAAATATAGGGCTGTGGCTGGTGCTCTTGAGGGGGGGGGTAAGTGTGAGGGGTGCTCATGTATGAGGAGAGCAGCCCCTCGGGGCATGAGGAGTGCAGTGGCCAAATCCCGTTATGCAGCTCCGGGCCAGATTGGGGAGGTGGGTTGGCGTGCTCGGGCCTTTGCCTATGGAGGATAAAGCTCATGCAGCATCGCGGCAAGAAAAGGTGAAGGTGCCGCCCCAGCACGTGATGTTCACATCAACGGGGGCGCTCGAGGATGGCAGGGTTTGAATAGAGCGGCGTCAGCTACAATGCTGACCCGCTTTGAGTCAAAGAGTGGGTGGGGACAGGCCCGGTGAGCTGCCTTGTGTGAGGAGCTAGCCAGAGCAGAAATGAAACCATGGCCAGCCCGAGTATGCGGTGGGAGGGAGAGGAGAGGAGGAAGTAAGAGTGAGAGTGGTGTTTGGGCTGCCTGGGGGGATAAGAGACGAGGAGGGTTGGGGCTGGAACAGGAGGTTGAGGAGGACCTGGGCCATGAAGCAAATGGGGAGCAGGAGGGTGGTTTATATTGGGAGGTGAAAGGGCAAGAGTGGAGGGAGGGGGAAGAGGATAAGGTGCCGGAGGATCTGGGATGGGACCCCAGGGCGTGGGAGGGCCTTGATATCTTTAGCTCATGGGGTGGAGGAGGCTAGAAGGGGGGATAGAGTGGCCTAGCTGGATGCCTATTTGTTAAAAGGGGGATCCATGTAGTGGGACAGGAGGGCCCCTGTGAGAGAAGGAAGTGCGGGGGAGCCTTAGCTCTAGGGCAAAGTAGGCAGGTGAGTGAGCCAGCAATTTGGTTCAGGGACCTGCGTCTGTGGTCATCGAAGCGATGTTAGAATGGAGCGGGGAGGAAGATGTTTGGGAAGAGAAAGCAGAGCAGGTAATGGCAGTGATGGAGGTAGGGCTAGGTAGGTGATGGGATGGGGGAAGGGTTAGGAAGAGGATGGCAGAGCGGCCAGTTATGAGGCAGGAAACCAGCACACTAGTCCATGCATTTTTGTTGCAGGGTGACGAGCGGCACAGGGAGGCTGAATAGGCGCTGAGGCAAAGAGAGGGCTGGGCCTAGAACAGCACACCCGGTAATGGCGGGGGAGCCTGTTGTGGCCAGCACAAGTAGACCCAGAACATTGTTGCTGGCCCCAACATCTGGTGGGTCTTGCATGACCTCCAAAGAGAGATTGATGGACGGTCAGCGGGTTGTTCTGCCGCAGAGGCACGGAAGGGTTCTGTCAGCCCCCCCCGGACACCTGACGTAATGCATAGTGACCAGAGGGGCACTACTGCCAGTTGTAAGTGTGGGCCGAGAATAGCAGCAGGTGGAGGAATTACATCGCGCTGAGGTGCTGGATTTTGATGAGGATGGCCTTGAAGATGGCGAGCTAAGGAAGGATGATGAGAAGGGGACAAGGGGGGGCCTCTACTGTTGTGCCTAGTGTGTTGCAGGGGTTTTGTGGAGAGGCCGGCAAGGTCATTGTGGCCTGTGGCGAGGACGGCAAGAGTGTTGCAGGAATTGAGGCCCCTGGCGAGGTGGACTGCATATCTACAGGCACCATCCTTGGAGCCAGGTAAGGCCAGATGCATGATGGGGAAGCCTGAGATGGTTTCCGTTGGTGTGGATGCTGTGGGTGGTGGGGGCAGTTGCAGAAGTGTCGGATGTGGGAGTAGGCAGAAGTGAAGCGGAGGGCCCTGGCGTAAGTAAAGAAGAAAGCAGTTCAGTTATGGGAAGGACAAAGTGGAGGAGACTAATACAGGGGATAAGAGGGAGGGCACGAAGAGCAAGGCGTTAAAGTTTAAAAGGCTGCCTTATATGGGGGTGACCAAACCGTGGGAGGCGCACCTTAAGCTGTCCACGAAATTTGCGTTTTGCCAAAGAACAGAAGCTGGCAGTCCAGGACAAATTGGACAAAGAGGTGAGGGAAGGCAGGATGGCAGAGCCCTTTTCAGATTGGCCAATGGGGAATTTAATTGAGTTTCCAATTTGAGCGGTCCCTAAAAAAGAGGAGGGCCAATTTAGCTGATCCAGCATTTGTCATGGCCGGAAGGTGGGTCAGTGAATGATTTAATTGCAGAGGCAGTGGCCACAGTTTCATACTTCTCGGTTAATGTGGCCATGTCACTGGTAGTGATGCAAGGCACGGGGGCACTGATGGGCAAAGTGCAATGTGAAATCTGCTTTTCGGCTGTTCCCAGTCCACCCAGAGGATTTTCAACTCTTGGGCATCCACTTTGAGAGACAGTGGTACGTGGACAAAGCACTGCTGATGGGTTGCTCTGTATCTTGCGCGATGTTTGAATGCGTCAGCTAATTTTTGCAGTGGTTATTCACATGGTGCACAGGGCATCGATTGGTCACACATTACCTGGATGATTTCTTTTTTGCGGGTAAACCCAGCTCCGCGGGCTGCCAGGTTGTGCTGGAAAGTTTAAAAGAGCTAATGGGGGATCTTGGGGTTCCATTGGCAGTGGAGAAAACGGTGGGCCCTAGCACAAAGCTGTCATTTCTGGGAATTGAAATTGATTCCGTGAAAATGGAAGCGCAGCTGCCTCGAGACAAGAAAGACAAGATGCAGGCCTTGTTGGGGGACATGCTGCCAGGAGAGAAAGTAAAAGTCAAAGAAGTGCAGGTCCTGTTAGGCCACCTCAATTTCACCTGTAGAATAGTCATAGCAGGGTGGACTTTCTGCAGAAGGTTGGGTAGGGCTTTGTCGGGTAAACACTTGCCCCATCATCAAGTCCATCTATCAGCCGGGGTCAAAGAAGACTGGTGGATGTGGGGTGTGTTTCTACAGTCTTTCAATTATGTCCTGCTGGCAAGGGACAGTGACATAGAGTGGGATGTCCAAATCTTTTCGGATGCAGCGGGTAGCTTGGGTTTTGTACTCTAGTGACAAGGGAGGTAGTGCGCGGAACCAAGGCCTGAGCAATAGCTCAACAGCGGCAGGAGCATAGCGTTTCAGGAGCTTTTCCCCCCTGGTCGTGCTGGTGATGCTTTGGAGGGAGTAGCTGGCCCGCAAGAGAGTACTGTTTCGGGTGGATAATATGGCTGTGGTGGAGATAGTTATTCGGCAGGCAGAGATGTGCAGGTATTAAAACTGATGAGAGTATTTGTGCTGGGATGCTTGTGTTATGACATTGCTTTCAAAGCATTGCATGTACCGGGTGTGGACAATGACACTACAGATGCTTTGGCTTGTTCACAGTTGGGGAAAATGCTGTGGTTTGGCCAAGGTCGCCGACAGGACCCAGACGCCAATACCTCAGCATCTGTGGTACGTACGCAACGCCGGATGTTACAATTAGTGGTAGGGTCGATTGTGGAATCCACGTGGGTCACATATGTCCTTGCATGGACAGAGTTTTTGAGCCCCGGGGCCCAGCGGGGGAATATTATGTGGTTGTGGGCGGAAGATGTCATACAATATATACTAGACCTAATTGAGAGATTATTTCTAAGGTGACCTTTGCCGGGAAATAGGCTTGGAATGCATTAATGGATAAATTAGTTTGGGGATATGGTCCATCAGCGGAGGAACTGGGGACAGGAACAGGTCCCGTCGGGGCAGGCTCGGAAGCCAATATCGTGGCAGCTATTGTGCCAAGTGCTAGCAACATTACCTGAAATGTGTGGGGATGTAGAAGAAGCATGCCTTTTCCCCACATTGATGGTGCAGCTGTTTTTTTGGGGCATTTCCGGTGTCAGAGTTGCTGGGGAGGAAGGGATGGGGTAGGTGCGATGGGAGGATGTTGACAGGTGAGAGAGTAGGCAGGAAATATGGCTTAGTCAATCAAAAACAGACCAGTGTGTCCAGGGTAGATCGGTCATATTGCAGGCGGTAGAAGTGCCAGGCTCCTGTCCGGTTTGGTGGGCATCACAATGGTCACTGCATTACAGATTACGGATTGACAGCGTTACAGCTTATCAGCTATTAGCGCTTTTGCAGAAAGCTCTGCAGCGCTTGGGGGTAGCAGCGGTGGACTATGGGGCCCACTCTTTTCGTATCGGTGTGGCATCGGAGGGGGGCCGCAGGGGCTGGATGCAGGATGAAATCATGCAGCTGGGCCGCTGGTCTTTGCAGTGTTGTAGGCGTTATGTGCGGGGACTGGGGAAGGATACACACATGGTGAAAGGTCCTATGTAAAATGTACTGCCTCATTGTCTCTTTCAGGTTCAGTGTCCAGCCCAGAAGCGAAGGAGATGGCCATATGGGTGGTGGGCCACTCGTTCATTTAATGGGCACAATTTCAGGTGCAGCAGAGTTATTTTGGCCAGAACCTTTGTTTCAATTAACGCTTTTTTAAGATCACATGGAAGGGAAATGGAGGCATGCATCAGAGAGAACTGGTTCACTGTTTGAATAGTATGATGGTGGGCGGTAGGTGCCCAGATGTACTGGTGCTGCATTTGGGGGAGAACGATTTGTGTAAAGAGAAAGGGGTGGTGTTGAAACGCCAAATGAAGAGGGACTTAGCACTCATACATGAGAAGTGGTCAGGGTGTTTTGTCCTGTGGATGGAGTGTGTGACTAGGATTGGAGCGCTTACGCCAAAGGCGATAAACAGAGCGTGGAGGAAGGTAAATAGTGAGATGGCTCTTTTTTGTAGGGGGATCTGGTTTGGCAGGATCTGTTTATCACGGCAACCGCGTGCATTTGCCCAGATTGGGTATGGATCTTTATCTGTTGGAGATTAGAGAGGGGTTGGCCAGAACCCTGAACGTGCAGCAGTAGATCTGCGGTGGGATAGGTACCAGACTAAGGGGGCGGGGTAGGCAGAAAAAGGTTGGGTGCCCCCCTTTTCTGGGTGGCGAGAACAGGCAAAGTGCCAGGAGTTGGCAGAAGTTTGGTTGGCGTTGACAGTTAGTGAACCATGTGCAATGAAAGGGTAGGCAGGTAATTCAAGGTTCAGTTTAGGACATTTGGTTATTTGCAGATTCATCCTTGCAGGCATAGGAAGGATGAAGGTTAGTGGAAGTTGGAAATGTTGAGATGCAATTACATTGTAATGATTGTAATGTCTTAATTGCAGGGTGGGGCATGTTGAGGGAATCGTAGGTGTGGGGTCAGTAGTAGTCAACGGATGTATAGCGAGGTTTTAGCTTTGTAAGACAGTTGCCAGGTATTCTGTTGTAATGCGCACCTGTTTCAATAAAGCAGCCTTTTTCACACATATTAAGTGGTTGGTGTCTTGGCTGCACCCCTCTCTCCCAAACACAGATTGATGTCTCCTGATAAGTCTCAGTCTGCTGATCGCATTCGCTGATCATGCTATAAGTGAGGTACTATTTTTTCAGTGCTGCTTCTTTCCCCTCCCACCACCACATCTTCATGTTGCTGTCCCATTTTCCCCCCTCTGCACTTACTTGCCCATACCCTTACCTCTTTCCCCCGGGCTTCCCCGTCCTGCCCTCCCGGTCCGATCCAAAAAAACGTAATGGCACGGCAACAGTGCTGGCTGCATTTTAGTGCCTTTTGACAAACTTCACTTTTAGCCCTCCATATGATTTTCATCCTAATGCTTCTACAAGTCCAATGGGAGCTTCAAACACTTCCCCAACCCACTGTACCGGTCCATCTCGATTGGTAGGGTTAGAAAACAAAAATCGGTGTTAAGATGCACATGCATTGCTAGCAATTTCAAAGTGAACAGGTGCTTAAGCAGAGACTTGTTGCTTTTGCCATGCTTATGTCTTCGTTTCCTTGCTCTCTGCCATTGTACAACGTAAAGGAGGGGGATTTCGCAGCCATCATCTTATAGCCTATTCACATCACCTGTATTTCTTCGACTTTGAGCCAATGAGCTTTTACACCACAACAGGTGCATGCGTGTGAATATTCAGTGTGCATGTTGCTCCACACAAGTGTTTTATTTGTTTATTTATTCTTGTTGTGATCACAAGGGCCTTCGTGCCCCCAGTAAACATGCTCTTTCATGGTGCACGTGAAGTCTGTCAGGCATAATACCCACACAGCAGCGACCCCGCAAGCCTGAGCCTCCTGAACGGCCAGCCGCAGCCCCAGCACCCGAGCTGGCATTGTGTGAGGCAGAAAGACAGCAGGATTGAAATAAGTAGACTTTTATAGCACAACTGCAGGGATGGAATTGCTTCAATGCGCTTTTTGGCATTAAGTCCTTGCTTTAAGGCAAATTCAAGCAAGGTTCTCTTTCTCATTGTTTCCAGAATGAAAAGTGGTTACTCTAGTTTGGCATAGATTAAAGTTACCACAGTTGTTAAGGCAGACTAGAAATGTCATCCTTTCTTCAGATATGTGCCCTTTACAGACCCCCTAGGAAAGGGTGTCCCTGTGACCTGAACAAATCATGCTAAAAACCCCAAGTGTTTAGATTAAAGTCGGACAAATGGCTAGCCTGGTGTTGACAGGATCACTTTCACAAGCCGGAAATACTGCATTGAGAAGCGTTGTTGACTGCTCATTCGTAATGCTGGACTTGCAGTGGCCGATTCTCTGTCGGAAACTTTGTGCAGCCTGCAGCATCCTTTCGTATCCGTGATGCGTCCCCGGTTTTGCACCCATGCGTGTGCGAAGAGGTTTCATTTGCACTGTCCCAGTGCTCTTCGCTCCCCCACCCCTATGCCGCATGCAAGACGTGAGCCTATGTTCACCTTCGATTGTAGAGCACTTGTTTTCCTCTCTAGTTGTACAGGATGGGACTGAACAGTACTGACATCCCGGTGGGTTGAGTTCTAGTTGCGCTGTATGTTTGTTTTTTCTCTCCTGTGCTGCTCATATTTCACGCTTCAGTTTTCTATCACTAGATAACACTTTCCTTTGTGCTGTGGAACATGTTTATTCACGTGAAGAGCCTCTTGCATATGATACTTTTTAATTGCTGGGGATGGGTGATCCAATAAATGAACATGGACCGCGGAGCTGAGTGGTCTCACTCCACTTGGCTCTGAGAGCCCGGCACGAGGCAAGCCTTACATTTGTTTGGAATGTTAACCAAGCATCAAACATCATGTGAAAAATATGATCAAGTCTCACTGAAATTCAGAGTCTTTGTTTAACACAATAAAGCATTTCACCTTCAGAAGTGAGAGTTTTTCAAAGTAAACATAGAAACATTCCTGTTCCCTCGCCCTGATGACAATGCTATTAGTGAACTAGGCAGCTAGGAATTATCTAAGACTTAAATGTGGCCTAGATACTTATTGTAGCTAGAGCAACAAGTGAATCTATTAAATCACAACGCACACCCTGAACTAACTTATTTCATGGTGATAATGAAAACCAAGCATTAGCAAAGCCAATAAGTCTTGCCTACCAGAACTATTGACTTTTGTCAGTGATTTTTTTTCATGCTGTACAGCACCACGGCTGCTACGCAACATAGCAGACCATTTGAAAAAAAAAACACTATGACACTGCAGCGCTCTGCATCGTAGTGCTTTAAAACTTTCAGCCATGTTGTACAGCAGCCACACTCTTTGACAACATGACTGGAAAAAATATTGAAAACACAAATAGTTGTTCTTAAAAGCATTTCAGCCATGCTGCACAATAGCTCAGAGTGCTGCTGCACCATAGCATTATTAATTTTGTTTTTTAACTTTCAGCCATGTTGCACAGCAGCCGTGCTAATGTAAATGGCCAAACATGGTTACAAAAACATTGACAAAGCCAATAGCTCTCATAGGCGAGACCTATTGCCTTTGCCAATGCTTGTTAATTCATCTTTCATGCTCAGCTAGCTGCATATTTATTTACTTCCTTGCAGTTGCTTCCATATAATCATTCACTGTATCAACAGCTCTGCTTTGAAAACATGTGAACATTAGTCACCAAAGCCCAAAGATATCTCAAGAAGTACCTAAATATAAGTACTCTGTGTACAAATTCACTATTTTTCTATAAGCGACAGCGTTTAATCTTCCCCCATCACGCCTCTCCAGGTCAAATACGTCTGGAGTTTGGGCTCGGTAGTAAGGTTGTAAGCAGTTTGGGTGCGTACCTAAAATGTTGCTATAAATTAAAGAATGAATTCAGACCTACCTTAAATAGTTTGGCGTGGGAGGCTATAGGGGATCCAACAAACATCAAAGCTTATTATGGCCATTTAAACCTGGGATTAGCCACCTTTAAGGAAAAGGAATTTGGGCCTTAACCCTTTCACTACAAGCCTTTAATAGAGTTATAAACTCAACTAGAAAAAATATCACCTCCCTAGAAGGTAAAGCTGTATTATCTAAAAGATCTCATGCTTGGATGGTAATAGGCTCATATGGTCTCCTAAAGCCCCAACCATATTTAGGGGATCTGTCCGGGCTAAAACCTAAGCTCAGACTGCTGAACCTGTGATTGGGAGATTTCAAAACCCGGTATAATGCTCCGGCCTGGAGGCAATCCTCAGCTGAGATCACTTGCCGCTGTGCAATGATACGAAGGAGGACATTTGTCACATTGTTTGTACTTGTCCTGCTCTAAAGATGGAATGAAAAGGTCTGCTGAGACAGTTCTTTATTAGGAAAAGCGATACTAGCCTGCCTGCAAGGAGGGGAGGCGATGTTCTGTGGAACATTTCCTAAATGTATATGTATAGCTGACGCTAAATTGGCTAAGATAGAACTATAAAGGAGCGCTTGAATATTATGGTTATGTTTTGATGTTTAATATTACCGACTCAGTATTTTCGTTAGGAGGAAACGATATTAAGCCAGGGCACTAAAGCACTTTCTTCCAGAGTATTTTTACGAAAGGATATTAAGCTAGCGCTTAAAGCACTTTAGCCCAGAATAAAGCGATTATGTCCTCTTGGTCTTGTATTCCTTGTGTAAGGAAATGAAATTGAATCAAAGCACTAAGCAGCTTTGCACTTTTAGAAATATTATGCTTAAGTCTCTGCCTTTTCTTCCTTCCTCTGGACAAGTATTCTCTGTGTGATAAATTGTAATAAGGTAATGCACTAAGCACCTGTACTCTGTGTTTTCTGATTATCAATGTTTTTATCTTTTTACCCCACTTTTTGGCAGCAACTTGTGAGTGATGTCCATGACACCAATTCAAAATATCTTATCTTGATTTTTTTAGTAATTGTGCTAATAATATAAACTGGTTTTATGATTTCATTAAATATTTTATTGAAGGTATATTGCATAGAGATATGGAGAATTTCCTTTAGATTTTACTCGTGATTTTTTTTTTAAATTTTGATACTATAATGAATGTAAGTTTTTATTAACTGAACAATAAAGATTACTACTATACTACTACTACTATAAGCACCGGTGGCCTACCTATCAAAACAAAAGGTAATAAATTAGCAAGGTAAAAGATAAAAAACATTCCCAGACTGTGAAGCTTGCAAACCTTTCTAAACCAACTGAAAATAAATTTATAGGGAACCTTTTGTTCTTTAATTATGAGGCAATGATTGATGTCACACATATAGTATACTTTGGTTGTAATTTTTAAGTCTGTGCATTCTAATCCTCTGGAATCGGTCTCCAGTGAAGGCCTTGGTTTGACCAGCCTTCTTCAAAAATACATTTTGACCCTCGCCTTCTCCTGATGATAGTCCTGCATAAGCTTTAAAAGCGACCGGATTGTCAACTCATTACAACATTGAAGAGGTGCTTGGAGTGAATCCCTTGGGCATCCCTCTCTGAAGGACCCTGAGGAAACAACCCCTCTCAATGCTGAATACACTTTTCAGTCTTTACATTTCAGTCTTTCTCATTTTATCTTTATAATTGGTTATATGTTTTCAAGGGTTGCATATTACTATGTTTTTAATGACTTTTTTTGTAATCAATACAAATACTATGTAGGTACTCTGCTAATTATTGCGATATGTTGTTTTTTGTCTGGCGAGTATGATTCTCAAATAATAACTGATCGCCCAAGGCGCCCTGTTTTTTGTATCATCATTTCATTTGGACATTTCATTTGGTAGTAAGAGCTTAAGAGCCTGATTTTGTGTTTGACAGATGGAGTTGCATTTGTCAGGATGGTGGCATACATTAAGTCTTCCATCCAGATGGTACTCCATCTGTCAAATTTAGAGATGGCCGCTGCCAAAATGATCTCTGTACCTTTAAAGGAACCATCATCACAGTGGTTCCCTTCACGGTGCAAAAAGGTTGGTAAACAGCCACTGACAGTTTTGACGGCCAGTCACCACACATTTACATTTTTTTGATTATGTTTTTCGGAAACAAGCTCCCACAGCAGGAGTTTATTCCTGAAAAACAAAAAAATTCAATGACCCACAAACTTCCTGAAAGTTTTCGCCCTCAGTTTGGGGGGGGGGTCATTATTTTTTTGCTGTTCCTCACTGTTAGGCTTTTCCTGGGGGTGATGGACAGCAGAAAGAAACCCGTTACACCGTGTGCTCTAAATAGAGCGAGTGGTGTAATGGCTTTGTTCTGATGGCCCTACTCCTTGGGGCCATCAGTGTAAGCTTTCTGTCAGCAGAATGAACGGGGGACTCTGCCGAAGGAAAGCTTATGGCTCACCAATCTCTACATGAGGCGGATGGTCAAGAATTTGGTGGACGTGGTACTCTGGTGCGTTTGCGATGAAGTATCCTGTTCACCAAACTCTAAATCTCCAGTGAATTTCTGCGGAAAAGTGAAGAGTTACAAGGGGAGTTGGGGCCAGAATTACAGATCCCTTTGTAATTCCTCATTACTAAGGGGACCCTCATAGTCTAATTCATAGCCTCCATTAACTCTGCCACCCTATGGAGTTACAGGGTGGCATTAAAAGGAGCTTTAATGGAACACTTGTAAGGAGGCCCTAAATTTGAAAAGAATAGGTGAGTCTTATGCATATGAATGTGATGAAAAAGTGCACACGTGCATAGTATTCTAAAGGATCATTAATTCAAACCAAATATCCCATGCCCTGTTGTAATAACATTATTTATAAAGCAATTACTAATAGAAAGCGGTATGAAAAAGAGAAAAGATGAACAGGTGTGGTACAGAATGTCAGCAGTCCCCTAATCTTGCATTTCCCTGAAATGAAACAATATTCTTAAAGAGTACATATGGTTAGTTGCTTTTAAGGAACGCAAATATATGATGCTATGATGTAAAAAATTGTCCCACTATATTTTTTATAGCTGTTTGCACCTGGCTTTTGTTTTGTGTATATATCATTTATGCACATGAAACATTTTTGGATAACCTTCTGTAACTTTACCAACCTTTGGACTGCTTGAAAGGGTGTGTAGCAACCTTTCACCTGAACATTACTACACACCTTTGAAAGAAGGAAGAGGCTGGGTTTTACCATGTACAGTAATTAGTCATCTGCTCCTCTGTCTGCAGACGTGTAAAGCCGTGGGTGGTGGTGGAGAAAGTAAAGTATGAAAATACTTTGCCAAACTGGTTCCAAGGCGCTGCATGGAGTAAATCAATTACTCTAAACGCCTAGGAGGTCACATAAGGCTGTGCTTGTTGGCTCATGAGTAATGCAAGTACAGCACGTACAAGCAAGCGAGCACGCCTGAGCACAGCTGTCAGTATGAAAACAAGCAAGCAGATTTCCTGATTTCCCGTGACAGGTATTCAGGGAATGAGTGAAACTGGAAGTATTTGCAATGCCATAATGTCTGGGGTATAATTGAAAAAGACTCTTGAGTCACTGATGACTTTAGGCATTCTATCACTCATCCATGTACCCATACGTCTATTCACTGACTCATTCTTGCATTCACCCACCTACCAATCTGCAATAAAACAGACACACAAAATACCACAAGCATATATAAGGAAACTTAAAAGAGTAAAAGTGGAAAAAAGAAAACCTAAACTTGGCAGCATACGTTTGCAATGCAACAATTAAATTAAACATCGAATAAAATTGTAAATAATGCTAAGTTGTTTTAAAATTGCAACGTAGCAGCTACGTTTAAAAACACGCATTTCTCATCTTGGAGTGTTAAAACAACGGTACTCTATGCACAATACCATTCCAAGATAGCCGCTTCATAAACATCACCCTGAGCTGCTATCTTTGAACGCTAAAGTGTATAGTGAATCAATGTTATACTGAGCCATGGTAGCCAACCTAATGCTTCTAAACATGGTAGCCATTTTGGAATGATACACTATGGACAATATCAATCCAAGAATTTCCAGTTTAGAAACAGTGGGCGTACAGGATACATATAGCATACCTAAGATGAAATAAGCATCAAGCAGCCAGGAGAAGGAGGAAAAAAATACACAGGGACATATATAAAAATGTAATGTTATAAGACTGACAATAAACCCAAACACCAAAGCACACTATGATCAGGGGGAGTTACACATGGGATCAGGCAAAATGCTGCTACTTATAGGGCAATAGTGCCAATGGCAGAAAAGGGATCCCCCATTGCCCCACTCAACAGGCTGTGGTGGGAAGGAGCAGAATGTGAATGACAATCAACAGAAGAAGGCTGGCCCAAAGACCCTCCACAATCCTTGCTTACTACAGCAACATGTGAAAACCCCGTTGGTTCCGTTACGTCTGGACACAGGTATAATACCAATAGCTGAAGTAGCGAGCCTTAAGCCCATAATGTATTGGCGTCGCCTTTGGACCTCCCCTGAACTTATACCCTATAGGGAGGAATTATTAGAGGTATTGAGGTCACGGGGTGCTGTAAAAATTCTGTGGCTTGACCATATAAAACTCCTCTTATCCAGCATGGGTTTAGGGGATTGCTGGCTTGAACCTGAGTCAGCCTGTCCGCTAATATCTAAGGGTCATATGAAGGCACGCTACAAAGATTACAGACTAACCCAACTTATTACCTCTTCTGGGATTGGGAAATGTACTAGTGTTTTTCTAGAAATAAAAGATTTTCCTTGCTTTGAACTGGCAATAGATCTCATTACTCCACCAGCGGCTAGGAAGCTCTATTTACAATTTAGATATGGGGTGCTCCCACTCCGCTGCTTTACATCCAAGTGGAGAGACCAACAAACGACCCAGTGCCCGGCTTGTGACCAACCGGAGGAAACAGAGCTCCATGTCATTTTTAGTTGTTCTGGCTATCAGAAGGCAAGAAGACGTTGGTTGGCTCAGATTTGCAGGAATCTTGGCAGTAGACGCTGCCTTGAAGCATTTAGGATACTGAAATCTGACTCAGGCATTCCAGTAGTATACTCGGTGGCTGGTTTTTTGATTTCAATGTGGTGCACTAGAAGGGCTTATCTGAGATCTTGTAATAATGTACTGATTGCCCAGTAGCAAAAGTGCAAATCCATTAACCCCTTTGCTGCTTCATGTATAGTTTTATATATAGGAACTTTTTGCTTCCTTTTACACAGAGGTTCTTTTTTAGCTAATTTATGTATTTATTGCACCATGCACTTTCCAAACTCAATTGTGTTATCTTTGTGCAAATCCTATATACCAAAATTTAATGTATTTATAATCTGAAATTGTGTGTAAAACTATCATTGCTTTTTATTATTATTAACCATGACTGACAATATGATGGAATTTTAGATATAAAATGTTTGCTCTGTGATGTACTTTTTAGGACATTTTGTCCGAAATAACGTTTTTTGAAATTGAAAATCCATGTAACAAAATGGCTGTTTACAGGCATTAACACAGTCAATATCAGTGCACCTTTAAAGAACCTTTTTCTTTAACATAAGATTTTCACAATAAATAAATCAAGCCAACTGCTTTTGTTGTCATTTTGTTTTGAATAATAAACAGAGTGGACCAATGGCACCTGGCATAATGTTTCCTAATGAACCAATCAGGTTTATACACTATATCACCGGCTCATCAACATTACCAGCTCAGACCCACTATATTAAGTATTAGTTTTCATTACAGCTGTCAAAACAATATACAGCCTCTCCTAAGGAGTCCTTACAAGGTTTCCCATAGTGTTAATCTTCTACCCAGAGGCTTTTGTAAGACAGGTAACCAACACCAGAAGCCTTGGCTGTTTTGTTAATCTGTGAGAATCCATGTAATGCCACACAACTCTACAGATTTTAACTCAGTGTAATAATATTTCACTCTAAAAGTCTTATTTGCTTTGACATTTGCTTTTCACAATGAATAAGTCAGGCCTTCATACTTTTTCATAACAAAAGTATCAAACCTATGCAATTTGGCATGAATATTCCCAAAGAACTAATAAGAACTTGTAAGGCCAATATATGGCCTTTATAATTGGCTATAAAAGCATCAACATATCCAACCCAGGCCTCCTGAAAATTGCACAAGCTTTACCATATGACAAACCTCAGGAATACATTAAGACAATTCTAAAGATTCACAAAATTACAGTTGACAAACAATATTCAACCTCTCCTAAGAAAGTTAACAATTATGTTTAAAGTGCACATCTTCTACCCACAGGGTTTGCAAGAGGGGGACACCAGCACCTTTATCTTCTAGAGTAACCTCGGACAATCCATCACGCAGTACCTGTAAACAGGCTTTAACACAGTGTGATAACAATGCATACAGAATAAAAGGCTTATTGGCTTTAACATACCATTTTCAAAGTGAGGCCTATTTGGTTTGCTGTACATTTTTATAATAAAAAGATAGTTCCATGGCCTCTGACGTAACGTTTTTCAAAGACCCAATTAAGCCTATATCCTTTACCACCGCTTGTCATAATAACCAGCACAGCCCAACTGTATTCTGCATAGGCGTTACCAATAGACAATTGTCTGTATACAATGATAAAATTATGAATAAATACATAATTACAGTTGGCAAAACAATACTCAACCCTTACTAAAATGAAATCACGTGGTTTCTCCAAGTGCAAATGTTCTTCCCCAAGGGTTTGCCACACAGGAGTAACCAAAACGAAAACTCTTGCGTACAACAGTAATCAGTGTAATTCCTTGTAATAAAGTACAAGCTATAAGCTTTTTCACACTGTAATGACAATCCTCAATTAAAAGCCTATTGAGTTTGTCAAAACTTTTTATAATAAATAGTTAATGCCAATAGCCTTGATAAGTTGCTTGTCATCATAACTAACTCAATCCAGGAGTGTTCAGCAAATGGGAAAAAGCGCAATGCCAGAACTCTTTTTGAGTGAAAGTACACAACTTCTGCCCATTCGAAATCTGTACCCAAGGCAGTCAACATTTCAACAGAGCCTAAGCCACTCTCTCAATAGTGCTTCTTGCAACTCTTTTTTTGTTGATCACATACGCTCTAGCGACAGATGCACTGCTAAGCCAGACCTAACAGTCATACGCTTGTAAGGGAAGAGTCAACCTATTTTTGAGACTCCCAGAAAAAAAGAGAAACTCCTTGCAAACAAAATGATGTCTAATTCTTTGGAAGATTTGCAAATTGCCTTTTTTCCACAAAGGAAGACGTTTTTTCTGGCTCTTTGCGGTTAGAGATAGTTTGCATTCCATAAGCATAAAGGGGAGAACAATATGATTTAGTAAGAAATGTAAACAATACAAACGTTTTTCTCGACTTGATAAAAATCACACAAATGTTGTGTTATCTTAATTTATTATTCCCAGTACCTCTTATGAACACGTAGACTGGCCAATAGGATCCCTGAAAAAGGTCATTAGTGAAATCCGTATGCAGGCACAGAACAAGCCCATGCATTTAAGTTTCCTAAAATCACATGAATTTGGAAAATCTCTGAGTTAGATCATGAGCTGCAGCCAACAAAGCTGAGAACCAAAGAGCTGTGCCTGCCTCTGTGTTTCTGAGCTGTGTTGTATGATGTTCGTTCATAAAATCATACTGTATCTGTGGAGCGCTCCACATGAAATCATTTGACCCCCAAGTTGTGATTTCCTAGGGGCTGGTAGACCACAAATAATATTTGGATAATTCAGGATGTTATGCATCACGAAATACTAGAGGTCTGCTCTTGCAGTTTCTCCTTTAGGGCAAAGACTTTGACAGCTCAACACTTCCATATGTGTACTCTGTAAACAGCATGTGCACTCTGCTGCAGTACACCCTTAACTGCTGGTACTAAGCGCAGACCGACCAGTGTAACCTATAACGGTGAATGCACTGTTCAGACTGCAGGTGCACTGGTGAAAAGCAGACCAGCCAATTGAAGCTCCCGGTCTGCCCTTTGACTTGCAGCTGGAGACCCAGCCTCAGGTTAAGGGGGTCCCCAAGCACATGGATACAGTGAGTGACTGCACACACCTGCAGGGACATGCCTTTGGGGTTCCTGGGACCACCTAAGGTGCCATTGGAAGATGCACTGATTGTGCCAACCATATATGCCACATAATTATTGCCTCAAGATAGCTTCTTTACCACTGTGCCTGAATCTGTAATAGGGTGCTGGTGCAATGTCAAACGGTCCTCTAAACTGCATGGGGGCATGCCCCCTGGCAGATGAGAGAATACCTCCCTGTAAGTGAGCTGCTCATCTGTATCTGCTCCTTCTGCAACATGAAAGTGCTCCCAGTCTGCACAACAGTGGGTGCACATGCCAACTTCACCCAAAGGCACTGTGTATAATACGGCCCCTGGTAGTCTAATAATATTTAGCACCAGAAAAACTGTATTTTTACCCCATCACTATCATTTTGAAGTGAGAAGAACCCGTTAAGAGCAGAAAGCGCTAAAACCAGCATACTGTTTCCTATTTGCAAGAGGAAACGACACAATTATAGGTAGTGATTGCACCTCATACATTCTGAACCCCGTGGACTGTATTTTATGGGTGCTATAATTGTCTCATACCATCTCAGAGGCACTCGTAATTGAGGGATAAGATTCCCTTGGTAGAAATTTTCAAGAAGAGTGCTCTGTGTTCCCAGTCATATTTGCAATTGAAAAGGTATTCCTATCATTACAAGTAGAGCAAGAATATGGACAGCTGCAAATTCCAGGAAGGGAGACTCTTACTGCATAACTCATGATAACAAGGTAAGCCTGACCAACAGTTTAAAAGTCTGAAAAGCAATCAAACAAGTACAACCCAGGGCGATGCACCTGAGTATAAATAAATGCGAGTACCATAGAGGTTTAACACCACTCTAGTAAAGATTTGTTGCAAATTGATGCTTACTCGGTTTACACAGTTTTTCATTTTTTGGGGGGAGACTCGCCGGCTGGTAATTTTGAAGACTGTTATCTAGTGCCCAGCATATGTGCTTTGACCCCTAATTCATGTTGAAATAGGCTTAAAACCTGATTGGAATATTTACTTTCCTATAACAACATGTAAATTGTGCAGAAATGGCATGGAAAGTTGAATGCTATTCGTGGACTACGCTCTTGTAGTGCCATCCACTACGGAGGCAGTGAAAACAGCTTCAGGTGGAATCTGAGCAGCCTGACAGCAGCAGCTTAAACCCTGCTGCACAGACCTGTCGAATTCACCCGTTGGCAGGTAGGAATATCTGATTTTAACAAGTTACCCTCAGTGCACCCTGCTTTCCACAAGGTAGGGCGCATGATATTTGAGGGGAGCATGTGTGACATTAGAAATGGAATGTTCCCCTAACTTCTAGGCCTAAAATGACATTGTCACTGATCAGGTTGTAGCTTTCACATAAGAAAAGTGAAAGTATAGTTATACACTTTATTCTATCAATTTTGACCTGCGGCAAGAATAGAATTTATTCAAAGACTTATCTTTATATTTAATAACAATCTCTTATGATGGTGAAATCAGATTATTATTAAATGTATAGGAAATAAATTAAAAAGTTAACTTTATCCTGCCATCAAGCTGCTGGGGGCTAATTTGCATTAGCAACTGCCCTGCCTGGACTGGGCCTAAATTAGATCCGATTACTGCTTTCTGAGCAGAGACAATGGCGTAGGAGCGGGGAGGTGTTTTCATGTCCTGTTAGAAAGACCAGTTAGGGCGGGAACAGGAACCTAATTTAAAGGGGGCTGCCTGTCACAAGCAAATATTAGGTGATACTTGGAAAGCATCAGTGTTTGACCCCATAGTCAGACTGGCACCAAACACCGTGGGAGGAAAGCAACCCATAAAACTAGTTTTGAGTGAACATGCAGGAGGGGACTGCTCATCACCGCGGCCACACCTATGGGTGGGCATAAGGGAAGAAGGGCTTCCCCTTCTTGAATTTTGAGAGTAAGGGCACTGTGAGATTGTTAGCATTAAGGTAAACAGGGACTACTGTAAAAGTGGGAAGGAATGCCCCTGGGAATCTTTACCTAATTGGTTAGTGAGTAGCAAGAAGTTAACCCCACCAAGTAGTTGGCGCCAAGCATAAATGTGGCATCCCCAGGAACCCTCCTCAGAACACTTTCTGGACCTGCGAAAGATTAGAAGTGGATTGGACCTGCTGTCCTAGACCTGCAAGGAGCCCTGAAGGACTTGATCTGCTCCTTTTTTTTTACCCAGGGCAATATGTGGACTCCAAGGGTCAATTAGCTGACCTCCTGTGTGGCTACAAAGACACAACAAGCCGCTAGTGGCCTTCTGCTGGAAATAATCAGCTGATCAGTAGACCTGGACTGGACTGCCTGGGCCTCAAATCATGAGAGTCTTAAAAGTGCCCTCCTCTGAGGGCCTTAGAAGTATATTCCTGTGGTTGTTTGAGCACCAGAAGAAAATTTGGAAACTTTGAAAATGTTTTCCTCCAGGGGCACACGGCACAGGCAGAAAAAAGTATCTAAATTGGCAGTTCTAAAAGCATCGGACTGTATTTCAGCTTTGCCCTGCTCAAGGCTCCCAAAATCTCAGCAAAAACAACTAACTCCCATTCTGCTTTGGGAACTTATCCGCAAGAAATCCCCAAAACTCGAATGGGACTAACCTGCTTCAAGTACCTGGCCTTGAGTTCCACTGCCACGGTTAAAATTACAGAGATGGTCTGCTCAAGTAGGATTTTTGAAATGGCATAGCATCTTCCAACGTTGGGGCGTAGAAACTTTTTTGAATTTTACGATTTCCAGACTTTCACCAGAACCAATCTACTTGTTGTATCCAACCACAGGTCCATTGCTGTCAGCCTCAAATCACACCTACGTTCATGTCTACCACTTTCGTAGACCATCAATGGTGCTTTGTGCTTTTAGCACTATTTTTGCATTCTTCAGTTCCCTTTTATTGATTTTTTTTGTTTTTGTTTTGGTCTTATTTTACTCATGAATGTTTTCTTTTCACTATAAAATTGGTTGTGGAGTTTCATTTTGTTTTGTGTGACTTTTTCTGCTGTATATACACTGCTTAAAGACTTTGCACATTGTCTATGATTTAAGCATGGTTGCTTTGCTTTACTCTACCAGGGATTGAAGCACATTTATTTTATTTTGTTTGTGTGCCATCTAGAAGGTGGTGGCCTTATCCTTACACATGTCCACCCCAAACAATAATCCCCTTTCCTACAAGAAGCAAGAAACCTATTCAGGGATTACAATTAGGAGAGACCAGAAGACTAGACAAAGCATTATATTGGTTCATAAACGTCACCAGACTGAATGAATGAATGAATTAATGTTCAATGCTTGGATGCATCTTCCTGTCAAATGCTGAGGGGTTTCTCAGTTTGTGGACTCAGCCTAACATTTGGCTCTCAGAACTATACTCTCTAAGATAAGATAATCTTCCACTTTGTGAGGAATACCAAAGTACTTTACTTAAGGCAATTCTTGGATAAGAGGAACTTCACAGGAGGGAGGGGGGGGGCTCAGTGAAGTAAACTTGCAGTAGTTAACACCACTACTAAGATTATTTGGTTTAAAACCTGTCTAATCTTCTAAAACTCTATATTGTTTCACATTTCTAAAAAGATTTCAGTGAATGTAGGGATCCTGACTTTTCCCTGTAATTCAGTTTCAGCATTCCTTTAACTAGGATTCATACAGCTGTCAGGAAGGCTTATTGAGAAGGTCTCCTGCTCAGATATGCTATGAACTGCAGGTGACGAATTTGATTCACTAAAAGCCAACTCAGCCTTCTATCATTGCAGCAGGTTAACTGAGGCATGGTAACACCTGTTGTTTATGTGCGTGCTTTGCTGAAAGAGAAATTGAAATTCTCTCACAGTCTCTTTCTACACTGATGCACCTTGTGGAATATTCAGTCCTTTACTCACACAGATAAAGCCATGCTGTGCTAATCTTTGTTCAGCAAATAGGTTTTCACGGTACAGGACCTTCTGAATAAACACTGACAATTTCCTTCACTGTTGACTTATAAGCGGAAGAATTACATGTATGTGTCAGAGCTGAACATAATATGTTATACCCTGCAATTCCCTAAAAGATCCTATTGTACTAAGTAATGGCCTTGATCCTATTCCCCTTCCTGCGGACTAGTGTCACTGGGGTGATGCCCGCTCAACGAATGGCAGTACACAACAACATTAGTTCACACTAGGATTCCATTCGACTAACTTCTGGAATGCACTCTGTAAAACCAGCTCTCATTTTTCTTTGACTGCTATTCCATGCAACCTTCTCTTCAGTTCAGATTCCATCTGCCACATTCCATGCTTGTTGCTCTCAAACCACCTTAATTCTGCTCGTTTCTCTAAACTATCTTCTCTTCTTAGTCTGATAAACCTGTATTCTGCCTTTGAAGTAATTGATCAGCCTCGCCTGCAATCCATTCGGTCTTTTTTTCAGCATCTCTGGTACAGATATTTCTTGACTCGCAGCTTATCCATCTGATCGTACTTATTCTGTTTTCTGTGATAATTCTTCTTCTCCTACTCTTCCTCTTTGCTATGAGGTACACAAGAGCCTGGTCCTTGCTCCCTCCTGTTGTGTATCTGTACTCCAGCTCTTGCAGGGGTCATCAACTCTTTCAACCTATTTACTTTATCGACATTATGCCAACAATTCCCAGCTCTTCATATATTTTACCTCTTGTATCCCCAATAATATATCTTCCAGTCATTCTGTTATAAACTCCCTGGATGACTTCCCATGCACTTCACATGAATCCATCAAAAAGCAAAATTGTCTTCTTGCCTGCTATCTTCCTTCCCTCTTCCTTGTCACATTAAATCTATATTATTTTCCATTTCTCATCTATCTGTTTGCCTTCCTGCCTGTAATCTGGATTTCATTTTTAGGTCAGGGTTAGACAGCACAATCGCGGTCTCGAAGAGGCATGTAGTGTTCAATCAGTGGGCTTCAGCAAGCCCCTAGGTTTTCCATTTGCTTGCTCCATTGCCTCTCTCAAATCATTTATCCCCATTTATCCATGGCATGAATGTGCTAAGCCTCTTCCTGTGTTTGGACCAAGTACTTGTATCCATCCACTGCATCCGTTATGGGAGCTACTTTTTTCTTGTCTTGGAGTACTTCACACAATTACTCGTGTTTTCAGTTCACTCACTCCGTCCACCATCTCCTGTTTTGTTTTTGTTAGTGCAGTTTTATATAGCACGAACACCGCCTGAATGTATTAGTAGAGCACTTTACATGTGGAACAGTTACTTTACACGAGGACACTTTCATTTTTGTAGGATCAGGGAGATTAGGTGATTTGCCCAGGATCACAGGATGTTGACCCGACGCCAAGACTCGAACCTGGTTTCCCAGCTCCACAGATGGCAGATCTGCAGTAACACCACATCTTCTCCTCCGGTCTTGAACCTCCGACAGCAAGGGCTCTTCGCACTTTTAGCCCATCATTTATGTTCTAAACTTTCATCTCCATGGGGACGTATGGTTCTACATGACAAATATCTTGCCGCCCAGGTCACAAGTGGTTCATGTTTAAAACTATCCCTTTAAACAAGTACCTCTCAGTGCTTAAAGTACCGCATTAATATCAAATTTCCACATTAAAGAAATACAGTCTTTGAGTTTTTTCTATAAACTCAATCATATTTTATGTGATGTGTGTTGGTTGAATGATCTACATTGCAACCGCTTTCAGAGCTTTACTCATGCACGGGCTATTGGTCACCCATCTCTAACCATGGTAGCTACAGCTCCTGCTGTTTACAGCCCCTTTCTCAGCATTAACTGGTCTTGAACACAGCAACAGAAGGCGCTGTCAGCGGAAACTGGAAATCTCACAGCCCACTGGGTATGGCAGTGCAAGCGGGATCCCGAGTGAGTAACCAATGGATCTGAACTTAGGAGCCGGGAGTTGGGTTTCGGTAAGCATCATTAACTGCGACACAGAGCATTATTATGGAAGAATTTGAGGAATTATTTTCCCTCTTGATATATTTACCATCAACAGGCAGTAAAGGTGCTGGCTGGACTGCCTATTAAATTGGCTGATGGCATTTGATGCAAGTCCTATTTATTTTGCTTCGAAATAAACTGGATTATGTGATGTATCAAGTGTTGACACTGAGGTGGCACTGATTGCCCAAAATCATAGCGAGACGAGACTCAAATTCTATATACTTGTTTTTGCACCAGGCACAAGACAGCTCCCTTGGACAAAAAAGAATAAAAAGGAACCCAATTCTGGCATTCTTAAGTGACCAGTTGACGTGCGACCTAATTACCTTATATTGTATCGAATTGTGTGTGAAACCCGTAAATCTGCTATCCGCCCCTGTATGACTAAAACCGTGCGATCCTGGGCAGATACCATCAATACCATGCTGCCTAAACCTCGTGTTAATTCTTTATTCTCACTTTGTGTCCCCCCTTTGGAATTACCATCCTGTCCTGTAATGAGCAGTGTAAAACTGCTAAATGACCGCACTGTGTGATCCTGGGCACACTGTACAAATCCTTCCCGTGTATTTGCTCTGCCGAACTGAAATGTTGCTGCATGCGTAAGAACAAACCGGGCGCAAACACAACAACTGCCTTTCCTCTCCCATCGCAAAAGACATTATCTCCAGTGCTGGCGCAGGAATGGTCCTCCTTTATTTATTTATTTATTTAATGCATTTTTATATAGCGCGGACTTTACCCGAAGGTGTCAGAGCGCTGTACAGTAGAACCAGTTACGTTACATGAGAGAAATGTTACAAAATAGAACGTTACAAAAATAAACAGGAGACTAGAAGAGGTAGGGTAAAACTATAGAAGGCAAGAAAACAATATCAAACACAGCAAGCAAGGGTGAGGAATGTACAAGAAAATATTACAAATTTACAATGATGAACGAACTTCCTAGAGGGGTCTGAGAATGAAGGTATTAGTTCTGAAAGTGTGTTTGGAAGAGAAGAGATTTGAGGTCAGCTTTGAAAATCCGGATAGAGGTGGTGGCACGGAGCAATGGAGGAAGTGAGTTCCAGATTCTCACCGCATAACCTGAGAACGATTGAGCCATCGATCTTTCCCTTTTGAAGGAGGGGGGGCTCAAGCAGAAACGTTTCTGCATTCGGAGAAGGTCTCGAGCCTCCAGACATTTTCACTTTATTCGCCAGGTAATGAGGGGAGGAAGTGTGCAAGGCTTTGTGGGTGATGCAGGCAGTTTTGTAAATAGATCTTGCCTCGATGGGAAGCCGTCGAAGAGAAAACAGGATAGGAGTGACGTGGTCACTTCGTTTGAACCCAGAAATAAAGCGAGCTGCTGAATGGAGGACGGAGTTGAGGGGGGAAGAGGTGAGATTTGGGTAGGCCAGTCAGAAGGGAATTGCAGTAATGGAGTCTAGAGAGAACTAGCGATTGGACCAAGGTTTTTATGTCTTTCTCCGGGAAGAACCGACAAATCCCTCACAGAAGGGGCAGCTGGTAACGTTTGTTCTTAGCAGTGGAGTTGATGTGGGAGATTAGGTTGAGTCTTTTGTCAAGTATGACACCTAGGGATTTTGCGCTGTCGACGATGATGGTTTTATTGTTGAGTAAGTTCATCTGATTTGGAGGGATTGAGAATGAGTTGGTGAACTAACATCCAGTTGTGAATAGAGTTGAGTAGTGAGTGATCGTGTGCAGAAGACACCTTGAGGTAGATTTGAGTGTCATCTGCATAGAGTTGGTAGTGTATTCCAGATTTACTTAGGAGGTTCCCTAATGTTTCCAGATAGAGATTAAACAAAGTGGGTGCAAGGATAGAACCTTGAGGGACGCCTTGACCTACCATCAATGGAGACGAAAGACTGTTCGCTATCTTGATCATTTGGGATCTGTCCGAGAGGAAGGAGGCAAACCATTTAAGCACTGTGCCTTCAATGCCCATTCTCTGTTTAAGAGTGTTAAGGAGGGTGTTGTGATTAACAGTGTCAAAGGCTGCAGAGAGGTCAAGAAGAATCAGAAGGCACGATTCCCCAGAATCGAGTATATGCAGCGTATCATCAATCACTTGCAGCAGGGCTGTTTCAGCACTGCAATTTTGAATGAAGCCAGACTGGAACACGTCAAGGAGATTATTGTCCATAATATGTAGGGAAAGTTGTTTCACAACACATTTTTCTGTGATTTTCGAAAGAAAAGGGAGGTTGGTGATGGGGCGGAAGTTGTTGAGGTCATTCGTATCTGCAGAAGTGTTTTTTAGAAGAGGGGTAACCTGTCCTGTTTTGAGGGCATCAGGGAGGGAGACTTAACTGAGGAAGAGATTAACTAGCCTGGTCCAGTAAGAGAGAGTATTGGTGTAGAAATCAATGGCGATGACACTAGGGATGGGGTCAGAAGAATGGTTGGAGGGTTTGGTTTTGAGGATGCTTTTGAGGAGGTCATCTTCTGAGATGGCGGCAAAGTTCTGCCAAGTGACTAAGGATTTTCGCTCCTCAATGGGGGTGGGGTGGGTGACCTGATCCACCAGTGGTTTGACCTTTTCATCAAAGAATATAGCGAATTCTGCTGCTTTCTTTGAAGAATCCACAGGCTTGATGGCTTGGGGAGAGCAGTTTGGATTTTTGATGAGGTCAAAAAGTTTTTTGGGTCTGTTTTTGGCTGAGTCAAGGAGGGATCTGAAATGTGATGCTTTTTTATGGAAGATGTGCTTGTGGTATTTGGATCTTGCCAAATGTAAATGAGAGAGATTGGAGGTGGATGGAGATTGTCGCCAATGTTTCGTGAACTCCTTTGATTCACCCAATGCAGAACAAATTGCTCTCATAGTCAGAGCAGTTAAATCCGGAGCACTGTAAGATCCATGCCCCCCATTAATATACCACCTAGCATCGGACGATATTAGTGAGCAACTTAGTCTATTGTTCAAAGAGATCATCATGGCCGGTATTTTTCCAGAGGCATGGAAAAAGGTCTCCATCCTTCCTCTATTAAAAAAAACAGATTTGGATCCTAGTGACCATAACAATTATAGACCTATCGCGAGGATTCCTTTTCCAGCCAAGGTCATAGAAAGGATCATAAACTCCCATCTTACCGTATATGTGTCTTCCGAAGACCTGCTGGACCCCACACAATACGGTTTCCGGCAAGGATATGGTACCAGACTGCCCTGGTAATGGTAGCAGAGGAGCTTCATACCACGCTGGATTCAGGTGCAAGGGCCGCCTTGATCCTTTTGAATCTATCGGCGGCCTTTGACACCGTGAACCACGACATTCTTATCAAAAGGCTCCAAAAAGTGGGAGTCAAGAATTCAGCCTTAAGCCTGATTAAATCCTATCTAAATAACAGGCTACAATTTGTTCAGATTGGGGACTCTTGCTCAGAACAGTTTACACTTCCATGTGGGGTGCCGCAGGGCTCATCATTGAGTCCTACTTTGTTCAATCTATATGTGACCCCTTTAGCTGATGTCATCAGGCAATTTGGCTTCTCGTTGGTCTCCTACGCAGATGATACCCAGATTGTGGTGTCCATCTCAAGCAATCTGGAGGATACCGCTACTCGCTTTAATCAATGCATGTCTCACGTAGACCATTGGATGAGCTCAAATTGCCTAAAGCTTAATGGAAGCAAAACAGAGGTTCTGTTGTTGGGATCCAATACCTCGTTTTGGTCACAAAACTGGTGACCTCTGGACATGGGAACTCTTCCTACTCCAGTGCACAAAGTTAAGAACCTGGGCATCATCTTTGACGGCAGACTCACCTTTCACCATCAAATTAATAAAGTCGCCTCTCAGGTTCATTTAACACTGAAGTTAATCCGGAAAGTGAGACCGTTTATCCCCCAGATGCAGTAAAAACACGAGTGACAAGATTAGCGTTGTCCAGACTGGACTATGGAAATGCCCTTTATTTGGGCATTCAGAAACAGCACTTGCTGAAACTTCAGTGGGTGCAAAATGCTCCCGCCAGGCTGCTACTTGACATTCCTAAGTCCCAGTCTGTTTCTCAAGGCATAAAAACTCTCCACTGGCTCCCGGTAAAGATAAGAACGGAGTTTAAATCTCTATGCCTGGCATATAAAGCTGTACATGGAACAGGACCTGTGTACCTGAAACAGCACCTTTCTTGGTACCATCCTTGTAGAACATTACGCTCAGCGCATAGTAAACTTCTTCAGATACCCAAATTTAGGAAAGTTTGCTGGGGAGGAAGCAGTTTTACCCTGAACACCGCAAAATTGTGGAATACGATCCCTCTAGCCATTAAAAACTGTTCAACTCTGCTTTCCTTCAGAAAAGCGCAGAAAACTTGGCTCTTTTCAAACTAAATCCCTCTCCTTCTTCCATTACAGGCAGATTCCTCCATTGCAGCGCCTAGACGCCCTTGGGCATTCGAGCGCTATATAAATCTCAAAATCAATCAATCAATAGAGAGCTTTATTGAACCAAGTTGCTGAGGGGGTGGGTCTTTTCCTTTTTTGCTTTGGAGTGGAGCGACATTATCGATTTCGACTGCTAGGACTGAGAGGCAATTGGAGGGGAGATCGTTGATAACCACGTTAGGGTCTAGTCTAGGAAGTGAACGCATAGCAGAATCACACAGAGTGTCAAGATCAATGTTTTTAGTGTTGCTGAACCAGGTAGCAGCCCTTTTAGGTTGGCCGAATAGGTGAAAACGATATGGGAATGAGGAAGTGGTCTGACCAATCTACATGGATAGGGGGAGCAACAGTAAGCAGGTCTGCTTTAGAAATAATAAGGTCCAGAATTGAGCCCTTACAGTGTGTAATTTCTGAGCAGTGTTGGAAAAGATCATTGGCTGAGAGAAAGGTGGCAAGCTTGTTGGCAGCCGAGTCTTCCAAAGAGCCCCAGTGGAGATTGAAGTCACCCAGAAAGATCTGTCTGTCACTTTGAGAATATTGGTCACTGATGAAGTCGGTGAGTTCCTCCAAAAAGGAAGAGCAGTTACCGGGCAGGTGGTAGATGGCATGGAACCTGAGGGGTGAGCCGTGATGTACTTGAAGTTCTAGGGATAGGCATTCGAATGTACGGAAGAAGATGGTAGGAAAGGCTTTAATTTGAAGGGAGTTTCTGAAGATGATAGCGACACCTCCCCCAATTTAGTCTGTTCTGTTGTTTCTGAGGAAAGAGTAGTCGGTAGGTATAAGAAGCTCAAACAAAGTATGAGAGGAGTCATTAAACCAGGTCTCAGTGAGACAGTGCATGTCAAGATTGTAGTGGGTGAGAGTGTCAGAAATTTCCAGTTTGTGTTTGATTGCAGATCTGCAGTTGTGGAGCAAAGAATGCAGCTCTGACGCAACTGTTTTGGTGTTGGGGGTGTTTGGGCTGTTAAAGGAGATAAGGATAAGATTCTTGTATGAGGGTGCCAGGGAAGAAGAAGAAGGCTGGTTAGTTCTGACAGAAGAGATGGTCTGAATAGTGAATTGAGTAGAATTATTAGGAGAGAAAAGTGGAGGGGAATTGACGTTGGTAGTCTTGTAGCTAGTCAGTAAGTTGGCGATGTCTGCAGAGGACAGACTGCGGTTGGCTTTATTGGGGCGTGGGAGCAAGGAACTCCTCGGGAGGTTGTTAGGGAAGGGGGATATCTTAGCACTAAAAAGTGAGATGGACGCTTCAAGCTGGGAAATGGAAGAGATGAGGGAATCAAGTTTATTTTCCAGGGAGAGAGGGCTGAGCAAGGAGTGTTGGGTGGCTCGATGGTTAAGGGAGGGAGTGCAGTAGGTGAGGGAGACAGGAGAGGTGGGGGAACAGGGGGTATTGAAGTGCAAGGGTAGAAGGTGGGGAAAGATGGTGGTAGAAAGGAGTGGATGGTGTTACAGTGAAATTTTTACTGGTGTTGAGCAGAGAGGAAGAGTAGAGATCATAAGTAGGAGGAGACAGTTGAGGAGTAGAGAGGGAGGGCTGGAGGTGGAGGGGGGAAAGAGGGGGATCAAAGGAAGGCCGGAGATACGGG